>NC_069509.1:143754405-144116905 GCF_027579735.1 Bombina bombina | reverse complement strand
TTTACTCTGTTCTACATAATCTCCTATATCAGAGCAATTTCTATTTGTTCTGATAAATTGCCCTTTTGCTATTGACTGTGGGACACT
The DNA here is from genome assembly GCF_027579735.1 of Bombina bombina. Taxonomy (NCBI): domain Eukaryota; kingdom Metazoa; phylum Chordata; class Amphibia; order Anura; family Bombinatoridae; genus Bombina; species Bombina bombina. The sequence goes on along the minus strand of NC_069509.1, from coordinate 144,116,818 downwards.
TGGTGGATGGTTACTCTTTCCTGCAAGAGTGTATTGCCTGAGATAGGCTTTCTGTGGATAGTGGTGTCTATTCTTCCAGTTTCATTGTTTGACTTCAGTACAAGGTCCAAATAAGATATAGTGGTTTTGTTGGTCTCAGATGTAAACTTAAGGCCCCAAATATTTTGACTGAGGAATTGCAAAAACCCTTCAGTCTCATTAGTGTTTCCTGTCCACACAAATATCAGGTTGTCAATAAATCTGTAGTATGACCTTATTAGACCCACATGGACATTACCACCTCCAAAAATATGGGTTAGCTCCCACCAGCCCATGGTTACATTTGCATATGAGGGGGCAAATTTTGCCCCAATGGCGATGCCCCTTATCTGGAGGTAGTCATGGCCATTAAAACTAAAATAGTTGTGACTCAGGAGAAAAAGTGCTACTCTCAATATAAAATCAATTAAACTAGGTGTATATGCTGTGTCCCTTTATAAAAAATACTTGATAGCACCTATCCCCATTTCATGCAGAACAGAAAAATACAAGGACACCACATCTACAGTTAATCAACTGTAGTGTGGTTCCCAGATACAATTGTCTAGAATTTGCAATAAATTGTTGGTGTCCCTGAGGTAACTACATAGACTAGGGACAAGAGGTTGGAGCAAACTATCCAACCACTCTGATAATGGTTTGCAAAGGGAACCAATCACTGAGACAATAGGATGTCCCTTAACCTCCACTAGCGATTTGTGGAACTTGGGTAAAATATGGAAGATAGGGATTATTGGTATCTGTACAAGTAAATAGTCGTGGGTACTCCAGTCTATGTGGCCTAATTCAAGGCCATCATCAAGCAGAGACCTCAATTTTCTCACGAAAATGGAGATAGGATCTTCTGGAAGAGACCTGTAGTCATCACGATTATTTAGTTGACGTAAAATTTCATTTTTATAAGACACCTTGTCCCATACCACTATACTTCCTCCGTTATCCGCGGTTTTGATCACTAATTGGTCATTATTTTTTAATGATTTAATCGCTAGTCTCTCTTCTCTTGTAAGGTTAAGGGGAGCCTCACTGGGTTTCTTTGATAAAGCTATCAGATCTGCATCTATCCTTATTTGAAAACTGAGGAGAATATCCCCTATGGACTGAACAGGATAAAATATTGATTTGGGCTTAAAACCAAAATGTGATTTGATGGGTGATAAGTGTTGGTCACTTTCTCTCTCTAAGCTCAATAAATTTTGCATATCTTGCAATTCAGAAAAGTCCAAAAGAAGAGGTGGGGGACTACTGTGAGAAATGATATACTCCAAAGTAGTCATACTAGTTTCTTCACTGATTGGTGGATGTTCCTTCAAGTGTTTGCTCAAGGTAAAGTTCTGGATTAGCCTGTTGACATCGACCAATGTCTGAAAGAGATCAAATCTATTAGTTGGTACAAAGGCTAATCCATATCCAAGAACCATAATTTCATGTTCACTCAGGGAGTATTCCGTTAAATTTATAACATTACTAGTAAAGGATTTGCTTACTGATATTTGTTTTGTCTTCTGCCTTGTCTTAGGGAATAATGTGACTGTTTTTTTCCCCTCCCCTTGTTGTGCCTCTTGCCACCCCTCCTTCTCCTATTAGAGGGGGATTCACTGGGAGAATCTGAAAAACCTGATCCAATTTGTTTTGTTCTTTATTCAAATTTGTCGCTATATTACTTCCCATGTTCTGTAAGTTTGGGGTTAATTTATTATCTCCTATATTCTGTGGGGGATTAGTTACATTATCTTAAAACTTAACTGTCCTCTGTATTTGATCTTTTTTGGGTTTTAGTATTGATTTATGTATGATTGCCCTGGTCATTATCAGTCATATCATTGCCTGAATTTTTGGTTTCACCTGAGTCAGTGCCTCTTGTTTGGGAGTCTTGGTTATAACAATCCTGTTTCCCTCCCTTCCCTTGATTTCTGTGTCTGTTGTATCTATCACAAGATTGATTTCTGCCAAACATAAACTCTTCCCTGAGAGTAGTTTATCTGATCTCTCATAAATTTCTCTTGTTTTATTTGGATAAGCTCTTTTTTAAGGGCAGCAATTGTATCTTTGATGATAGCATCATATTTCTTATATTTAGCCTCTAGGGCAGTGCTTTCCAAACTGTGTGTCGTGACACATTAGTGTGTCGGCTGCAATGTGTAGGTGTGTCCCTGCTTCAGCACAATTTTTCTTCTGTTATGTGTGATCAGTCCACGGGTCATCATTACTTCTGGGATATAACTCCTCCCCAACAGGAAATGCAAGAGGATTCACCCAGCAGAGCTGATATAGCTCCTCCCCTCTACGTCAGTCCCAGTCATTCTCTTGCACCCAACGACTAGATAGGATGTGTGAGAGGACTATGGTGATTATACTTAGTTTTTATGACTTCAATCAAAAGTTTGTTATTTTACAATAGCACCGGAGCGTGTTATTACTTCTCTGGCAGAGTTTGAAGAAGAATCTACCAGAGTTTTTTTACTATGATTTTAACCGGAGTAGTTAAGATCATATTGCTGTTCTCGGCCATCTGAGGGAGGTAAAGGCTTCAGATCAGGGGACAGCGGGCAGATGAATCTGCATTGAGGTATGTAGCAGTTTTTATTTTCTGAATGGAATTGATGAGAAAATCCTGCTATACCGCTATAATGACATGTATGTATACACTTCAGTATTCTGGGAATGGTATTTCACCGGAACTACTTTGTTAAAGGTCACTAATCCTTTTAATAAATATTATCATGTTAAACGTTTTTGCTGGAATGTAGAATCGTTTACATTGCTGAGGTACTGAGTGAATAAATGTTTGGGCATTATTTTCCACTTGGCAGTTGTCTGCTTTAAATTGTGACAGTTTCGTTTTCTCCTCACTGCTGTGTGTGAGAGGGAGGGGCCGTTTTTGGCGCTCTTTTGCTACGCATCAAAAATTTCCAGTCAGCTACTATTATATTTCCTGCATGATCCGGTTCACTGTCAGATCTCAGGGGTCTTCAAACTTCTTTGAAGGGAGGTACATTCTCTCAGCAGAGCTGTGAGAATTTTATATTGACTGTGAATAAAAACGTTACTCTATAATTTTTTATGTCAAAAAGTTGTGTTATTTTAAAGTTGATGCTATAACTGTTTTTTCAGTTCATTATCTCAACTGTCATTTAATCGTTTAAGTACCTCTTTGAGGCACAGTACGTTTTTTGCTAAAAAAGATTATAACCAGGTTGCAAGTTATTGCTAGTGTGTTAAACATGTCTGACTCAGAGGAAGTTATCTGTGTCATTTGTTCCAATGCCAAGGTGGAGCCCAATAGAAATTTATGTACTAACTGTATTGATGCTACTTTAAATAAAAGTCAATCTGTACAATGTGAACAAATTTCACCAAACTGCGAGGGGAGAGTTATGCCGACTAACTCGCCTCACGCGGCAGTACCTGCATCTCCCGCCCGGGAGGTGCGTGATATTATGGCGCCTAATACATCTGGGCGGCCATTACAGATAACATTACATGATATGGCTACTGTTATGACTGAAGTTTTGTCTAAATTACCAGAACTAAGAGGCAAGCGTGATCACTCTGGGGTGAGAACAGAGTGCGCTGACAATACTGGGGCCATGTCTGATACTGCGTCACAGCTTGCAGAGCATGAGGACGGAGAGCTTCATTCTGTGGGTGACGGTTCTGATCCAAACAGATTGGATTCAGATATTTCAAATTTTAAATTTAAATTGGAGAACCTCCGTGTATTACTAGGGGAGGTCTTAGCAGCTCTCAATGATTGTAACACCGTTGCAATACCAGAGAAACTGTGTAGGTTGGATAAATACTTTGCGGTACCGGCGAGTACTGACGTTTTTCCTATACCTAAGAGATTAACTGAAATTGTTACTAAGGAGTGGGATAGACCCGGTGTGCCGTTCTCACCCCCTCCAATATTTAGAAAGATGTTTCCAATAGACGCCACCACTCGGGACTTATGGCAGACGGTCCCTAAGGTGGAGGGAGCAGTTTCTACTTTAGCTAAGCGTACCACTATCCCGGTGGAGGATAGCTGTGCTTTTTCAGATCCAATGGATAAAAAATTAGAGGGTTACCTTAAGAAAATGTTTGTTCAACAAGGTTTTATATTGCAACCCCTTGCATGTATCGCGCCGATTACGGCTGCGGCAGCATTTTGGATTGAGTCTCTGGAAGAGAACCTTAGTTCATCTACGCTAGACGACATTATGGACAGACTTAGAGTCCTTAAACTAGCTAATTCATTCATTTCGGAGGCCGTAGTACATTTAACCAAACTTACGGCTAAGAACTCTGGATTCGCCATACAGGCACGTAGAGCACTGTGGCTAAAATCCTGGTCAGCTGATGTTACTTCTAAGTCCAAATTACTTAATATACCTTTCAAGGGGCAGTCTTTATTTGGGCCCGGTTTGAAAGAAATTATCGCTGACATCACAGGAGGTAAGGGCCACGCCCTACCTCAAGACAAAGCCAAAGCTAAGGCTAGACAGTCTAATTTTCGTCCCTTTCGGAATTTCAAAACAGGAGCAGCGTCAACCTCCACTGCACCAAAACAGGAAGGAGCTGTTGCTCGTTACAGGCAAGGCTGGAAACCTAACCAGTCCTGGAATAAGGGCAAACAGGCCAGGAAACCTGCTGCTGCCCCAAAGACAGCATGAACCGAGAGCCCCCGATCCGGGACCGGATCTAGTGGGGGGCAGACTTTCTCTCTTCGCCCAGGCCTGGGCAAGAGATGTTCAGGATCCCTGGGCGCTGGAGATCATATCTCAGGGATACCTTCTAGACTTCAAATTATCTCCCCCAAAAGGGAGATTTCATCTGTCAAGGTTGTCAACAAACCAGATAAAGAAAGAAGCGTTTCTACGCTGTGTACAAGATCTGTTATTAATGGGAGTGATCCATCCAGTTCCGCGGTCGGAACAAGGACAAGGGTTCTACTCAAACCTGTTTGTGGTTCCCAAAAAAGAGGGAACTTTCAGGCCAATCTTAGATTTAAAGAGTCTAAACAAATTCCTAAGAGTTCCATCGTTCAAAATGGAAACTATTCGGACAATCTTACCTATGATCCAAAGGGGTCAGTACATGACCACAGTGGATTTAAAAGATGCTTATCTTCACATACCGATTCACAAAGATCATCAACGGTATCTACGGTTTGCCTTCCTAGACAGGCACTACCAGTTTGTAGCTCTTCCATTCGGATTGGCTACGGCCCCAAGAATCTTCACAAAGGTTCTGGGTGCCCTTCTGGCGGTACTAAGACCGCGAGGGATTTCGGTAGCTCCGTACCTAGACGACATTCTAATACAAGCTTCAAGCTTTCAAACTGCCAAGTCTCATACAGAGTTAGTTCTGGCATTTCTAAGGTCGCATGGATGGAAAGTGAACGAAAAGAAGAGTTCTCTTTTTCCTCTCACAAGAGTTCCATTCTTGGGGACTCTTATAGATTCTGTAGAAATGAAGATTTACCTGACAGAAGACAGGTTAACAAAGCTTCAAGATGCATGCCGTGTCCTTCATTCCATTCAACACCCGTCAGTAGCTCAATGCATGGAGGTGATCGGCTTAATGGTAGCGGCAATGGACATAGTACCTTTTGCACGCCTACACCTCAGACCGCTGCAATTGTGCATGCTAAGTCAGTGGAATGGGGATTACTCAGATTTGTCCCCTACCCTGAATCTGAATCAAGAGACCAGAAATTCTCTTCTATGGTGGCTTTATCGGCCACACCTGTCCAGGGGGATGCCATTCAGCAGGCCAGACTGGACAATCGTAACAACAGACGCCAGCCTGCTAGGTTGGGGCGCTGTCTGGAATTCTCTGAAGACTCAGGGATTATGGAATCAGGAGGAGAGTCTCCTTCCAATAAACATTCTGGAATTGAGGGCAGTTCTCAATGCCCTTCTGTCTTGGCCCCAATTAACAACTCAGGGGTTCATCAGGTTTCAGTCGGACAATATCACGACTGTAGCTTACATCAACCATCAGGGAGGGACAAGAAGCTCCCTAGCAATGATGGAAGTATCAAAGATAATTCGCTGGGCAGAGTCTCACTCTTGCCACCTGTCAGCAATCCACATCCCGGGAGTGGAGAACTGGGAGGCGGATTTCTTGAGTCGCCAGACTTTTCATCCGGGAGAGTGGGAACTTCATCCGGAGATCTTTGCCCAAATACTTCGACGTTGGGGCAAACCAGAGATAGATCTCATGGCGTCTCGCCAGAACGCCAAACTTCCTCACTACGGGTCCAGATCCAGGGATCCGGGAGCGGTTCTGATAGATGCTTTGACAGCACCTTGGAACTTCGGGATGGCTTATGTGTTTCCACCCTTCCCGCTGCTTCCTCGATTGATTGCGAAAATCAAACAGGAGAGAGCATCAGTGATTCTAATAGCACCTGCATGGCCACGCAGGACTTGGTATGCAGATCTAGTGGACATGTCATCCTGTCCACCTTGGTCTCTACCTCTAAGACAGGACCTTCTGATACAGGGTCCATTCAAACATCAAAATCTAACTTCTCTGAAACTGACTGCTTGGAAATTGAACGCTTGATTTTATCAAAGCGTGGTTTTTCTGAGTCGGTTATTGATACCCTGATCCAGGCTAGGAAGCCTGTTACCAGAAAGATTTACCATAAAATATGGCGTAAATACCTATACTGGTGCAAATCCAAACGTTACTCCTGGAGTAAGGTTAGGATCCCTAGGATATTGTCTTTTCTACAAGAAGGTTTAGAAAAGGGTTTATCGGCTAGTTCATTAAAGGGACAGATTTCAGCTCTGTCCATCTTGTTACACAGGCGTCTGTCAGAAAATCCAGACGTCCAGGCCTTTTGTCAGGCTTTAGCTAGGATCAAGCCTGTGTTTAAAGCCGTTGCTCCGCCATGGAGTTTAAACTTAGTTCTTAACGTTTTACAAGGTGTTCCATTTGAACCCCTTCATTCCATTGATATAAAATTGTTATCTTGGAAAGTTCTGTTTTTAATGGCTATTTCCTCGGCTCGAAGAGTCTCTGAGTTATCAGCATTACATTGTGATTCTCCTTATCTGATTTTTCACTCAGATAAGGTAGTTCTGCGTACTAAGCCTGGGTTCTTACCTAAGGTAGTTACTAACAGGAATATCAATCAAGAGATTGTCGTTCCATCCTTGTGTCCCAATCCTTCTTCAAAGAAGGAACGTCTTCTACACACTCTGGATGTAGTTCGTGCCCTCAAGTTCTACTTGCAGGCAACTAAAGATTTTCGCCAAACTTCTTCCCTGTTTGTCGTTTATTCTGGACAGAGGAGAGGTCAAAAAGCTTCTACTACCTCTCTCTCGTTTTGGCTTCGTAGCATAATACGTTTAGCCTATGAGACTGCTGGACAGCAGCCTCCTGAAAGAATTACAGCTCACTCCACTAGAGCTGTGGCTTCCACTTGGGCCTTTAAGAATGAGGCCTCTGTTGAACAGATTTGCAAGGCTGCAACTTGGTCTTCGCTTCATACTTTTTCCAAATTTTACAAATTTGACACTTTTGCTTCTTCGGAGGCTATTTTTGGGAGAAAGGTTCTTCAGGCAGTGGTTCCTTCTGTATAATGAGCCTGCCTATCCCTCCCGTCATCCGTGTACTTTTGCTTTGGTATTGGTATCCCAGAAGTAATGATGACCCGTGGACTGATCACACATAACAGAAGAAAACATAATTTATGCTTACCTGATAAATTCCTTTCTTCTGTTGTGTGATCAGTCCACGGCCCGCCCTGTTTTTAAGGCAGGTAAATATCTTTTAAATTATACTCCAGTCACCACTTCACCCTTGGTTACTCCTTTCTCGTTGATTCTTGGTCGAATGACTGGGACTGACGTAGAGGGGAGGAGCTATATCAGCTCTGCTGGGTGAATCCTCTTGCATTTCCTGTTGGGGAGGAGTTATATCCCAGAAGTAATGATGACCCGTGGACTGATCACACAACAGAAGAAAGGAATTTATCAGGTAAGCATAAATTATGTTTTTTTTAATATAAATTATATTTTACATTTTATTTTGGTTTCCAACTTTCCACCTGCCTGCTACGCATATCACATGGTTGATACCTGATTGATACCTAGTGGGTTACAGATAATCTTAACCTATTGGTGCAGCTCAGCGGTAACTGAAACTATTCCCATTGGCGGCACATTGAGGAGACTACACGTGCAGTCAGGAGCCAATCGGCTATTGACTGCATGTGTAGTTAGTGAGTGAGACAGCAGTGTGTTTGCAGCTCAGCTTAAATGCTGAGCTGAAGTCATAAGTCAAAGTGGTGTTTTTTTTTGTAGATAGCTCCCAGTAGTGCATTGCTGCTCCTGCTCTTGATATATGGATAGCAAGTGGAAGCTTAAAAATGCTTGATAATATAATCTTAGTGTCTTTATCTAATATTCCATTAAATATTCAGAAACTGTGTTCATCCCATCAACCTCATAGATACCATTAAAATAGTAAGTAGCTATTGGTGTTATTAAACTTTTTTTAATTCTTGTACATGCTTACATACTGATACTTGTAAATAATATATAATTTATGTATGTGTCCGTATCTCTTAAAACAAGTTAGTTTAACCTCCTGTTTGCTTGTACAACTGAATTACTGTGTCACGAAGTGATGTAGATCTAAAAAGTGTGTCACCAACATGAAAAGTTTGGAAAGCTCTGCTCTAGGGTATAGACATCTAGTTCATTTTGTAATATTTCTATTTATTTTCTAACCCCCAGCAACTGAGTATCTTTGTACTCAATGATCAGTTGCATGAGTCTAAAGGAGCATTTTGGTAGATTATTGTTCCACTTATCGATAAATATTTTATCATCTGTCATGAATGTTGGACATTTTCTGATTCTTAACCCCCTAGAGTCTATTTTTAGGCGTATATACCGCTCCAGGTCCACTTATCGAATTTTAACTTGATTTATTTTTTCATCAAGAATTCTATAGACTGAAATTGACATCCCAAGGAATTACCTACTAGGGTTTCATTAAAAATGTGTTTGAAGTCCTTTACTAGTTGGTCATGATCAGCTATGGAAATAAGGGAATAATATACATTGGGCCCTGGATCTGCATTAGATACTTCCATGATGATATATAAAACGCTGCAGAAAATAGAAATTAGAATTGGAAGGGGGAAATATTGCTTAGAAGTAATAATAAAGATATTCAAAAATGATCTAAAAAATTATGACCATGTACCTCACAATTATCTAGATAAGATACTGATTTACCTAGTACAGATGAACCCCAAAGTTACAGATAAACCCCAAAGAGGCAATTGGTGCTCTACCTCGCTCAGTCCAATTTTAACTGGTTTAAAAGGGGTAAAAGTATGTCGCTTTAAGCATCACATCAAACTTGGGTAGTAACCAATGATATTGCAAAGTGCTTTCAATACCTTGCAGTAAAACAGAAGAATAGCTGTATACTGTAAATTAATTGCTTAATTCATAGATTACAAATTCAATTTTAACCCAAATATATGGTTGGACACATATGGTTAAAGATAAAAAGTTGTCACACCTGATATTCTCTGTGTACTTTCTTAATGATGGTATCATATAATTAAATCAGAACATAGATCAGTATGGTCACAAGATCCCCCATGATCCTAGAATAAAAAAGAGTTTCTCAACTAAAATCCTGACAGTTGCTCAATCTCAGCCACATATAGATAAACAATTAAAGTGGTTAATATGCAGACATATTCTATATACTATCCTTTATGAGTCGTAGTATCCTGTAAATCAGAAGATAAACCAATATATAGCTAAATACTACATGCTAATTACCTGCTGGTTATATAGGAATAGTTTAGTTGTACACCATGTATAATTGCAATAACAATCAATTAATTGGTATCAGAATTGGTTATAAAAATGAGTAAAAATGCTACCAATATTAGTTGTTTGTTGCACCAGATAGTTCTTACACTAGATAATTCATTTGGGTGCACAATTCATAAATCATTAGGATATATATTTCATGGATGAATTCCCAAGTGAATAAACTCATGGAATCAGGCATGAAATAAGATACAATAAGACACAATCAGGGATTAGAAATTAGTACAACAATAGCAATACTGCCACTTTTATTAGTTGCCAATTGCACCAGATAATTCTAGTACCGGATAATTCATTTAGGTGCACAATTCATAAATCATGTGGTATATAAGCCATATGTTGGATTCAGTCATGTACTGTTTTACTTATTGCTCAAAAAGCTACCTCCAGGTATGGCCTATAGATTGCGTTATGTCATACTGTAACACAAATACTTGCTCTCATGGAGTGTTTTTGTTTAAACTCAGGCAATAGGGGATGGGTGGCTGATCCTGCTAAGAAAATGTTTCTGTCAGTGCAATTGTCCCATGCAACTTTAGCCTGATGTTTATTAAATATTTTTCTTTTTTTGAAATTTGATATAAAGTGGTGGTAGTAAAATGTTTATGAATTTTAGTGATTTTACAAAATTAATCTATGGTCAAATATATGGTGTTATTTAATGGTGGTGGTCACATATTTGCTCACTAGTGGAGTCACTCTGAATCTTGCCTACATTCACTATGTTATATTTGCACTACTATAATTATATATGTGGTGATGGTCTTCACATATATTTTTTTTAAAACCTTTTAAAATTATTCACCATAATGTCTCTTTAATAATACTCAAATCTCAGGTATTCAATAAAAAAATAAATCATCATTTGAATAAAAAAAACATTTGACATGAATCTGGTATTGTCAACTTCCTTATTTAAATGTGTTCTGAAAAAGATTTGACATGAAACTTATGTTGTCATCTTATTTAATTATTTTGGTGTTGTGATATACTTCATCTATGTGTCTTTATAAAAAATATTTTACATGGTTCCTGTGTTTTTTTTTATATATATATATTTGATTTCAATTTCATTACATATATGTTACACACGCACTTCAAATGATTATAGTCCTAACATTTTTTCGGCTTTGATTAAAGGCCTTCTTTTTTTAACGCATTTTTCAAACATGATGTGATCCTCATTTTGTCAAATTTGAAAAAAAGTACAGTAGGATAAACAGATAAAACACAGACAAGAAGACCTTATATACATGAGTATCCTTCTGTTTCCTTCTGTAGCACTTATGAGGCCTTCTCTAAAAATATTAGTTAATTATCACATAAGGATTTTACTAGTAAACCAGGCCACTTTTGTTACATGAAAGGTATTAATTGCCCCTAGGACCCATGTCCAAACTAGAAGTCAATGGGAGAAGAAGTTTGTGCAAAGCAATATCTGAAAGCCTGAAATTAGCATGTGTGAGTCTTTTGTTCTCACTCAAACAATTGACTTTCAACTTGTAATACACACACAAACCAGACTCCAGGCCGCACTCTCGGTCAGCTGGAGTTCAGCAAGCCGTGTGAACTCCAGCTGACCGGGAGGGCAGCCTGGATACCACTCTTTGATATTTGTTTCATGTTTTTTACATAATATGTTGTCTTGAAAAAGGATAAATGTAGAGCCGAAATGTCAACACGTGACGTATATATATATATATATATATATGAAAAGACAAGGAAGTGTGAGGAGGCGCAAAATTAGGAATCAATTGGACAGAAAAAACATGAAGAACAAAGAAATAGAACTCACAGTGCCGCCTCAAACTACCTATCAGAGCAGACCCCAAGACCCCCGGCTCCAATACGGACAAATAATTATTAGAAAAAAGACAAAGTAGAAAAAACAAGGCGCTCTGTGTTACTAACAAATGTTAGTGTATTAATAAAATAAAATAAAATAAAATGAGTAGCCAGATATTTAATCTAAACTATAGCTAAGAGAACCTTAGCTAACTACCCTTAGAACAATTAAATAATGGATAGTAACTAGTAGAAATTATATTCTGCTTAAATAGCGTATAGTTCTCCTATATCTTATATACCCAATAAGGAACCATTTCCTAAAAAACTTTATCTTAAAAATAAACTCTAGGGAGTAATAGTGTATTGTATAGGTAATATAAGCAGGTTCAATGTATATATTGCAATATGGTTACAGCTCACATAAAACAATGCAAATAAGAAACCAATGTGATACTTTATATATCGAAATTAGTTATAACAGATTTCTGGTATATGAGTGTAGGTGGTTAAGAACAAGTAAAGAAGTAAGCGCACAACAGTGTCAATACAAATGGCATATCACAGTTCAATATAGTAACAGAAGTGATCTGATATTATTAAACACCAGTGTGACAGCTTATAACACTATATAGCACAATAAGAAAAAATATAAAAACAAAAAAACAACAACAATAACAAAACAAACAGAAAAACATTAATGGAAAAAGTGTCTATAAGTAGTGATGTCGCGAACATAAAAATTTGGGTTCGCGGACGCGAACTTCCGCAAATGTTCGCGAACCGGGCGAACCGCCATAGATAAAATCCACAGGGACTCTTTCTGGCCACAATAGTGATGGAAAAGTTGTTTCAAGGGGACTAACACCTGGACTGTGGCATGCCGGAGGGGGATCCAAAACTCCCATGGAAAATTACATAGTTGATGCAGAGTCTGGTTTTAATCCATAAAGGGCATAAATCACCTAACATTATAAAATATGAGGAAAAAATGGAAAAAAACACACTTTTTCTAACTTTGACCCCCAAAATCTGTTACACATCTACAACCACCAAAAATCAACTATGCTAAATAGTTTCTAAATTTTGTCCTGAGTTTAGAAATACCCAATGTTAACAAGTTCTTTGCTTTTTTTGCAAGTTATAGGGAAATAAATACAAGAAGCACTTTGCTATTTCAAAACCACTTTTTTTCAAAATGAGCGCTAGTTACATTGGAACCCTGATATCTGTCAGGAATACCTGAATATCCCTTGACATGTATATATTTTTTTTTAGAAGACATCCCAAAGTATTGATCTAGGCCCATTTTGGTATATTTAATGCCACCATTTCACCGCCAAATGCGATCAAATAAAAAAAAAATTGTTCACTTTTTCACAAACTTTAGGTTTCTCACAGAAATTATTTACAAACAACTTATGCAATTATGGCATAAATGGTTGTAAATGCTTCTCTGGGATCCCCTTTGTTCAGAAATAGCAGACTTATATAACTTTGGCGTTGTTTTTTGGTAATTAGAAGGCTGCTAAATGCCACTGTGCACCACACGTGTTTTATGCCCAGCAGTGAAGGAATTAATTAGGGAGCATGTAGGGAGCTTGTAGAGTTAATTTTAGCTTAAGTGTAGTAGACAACCCAAAGTATTGATCTAGGCCCATTTTGGTATATTTCATGCCACCATTTCACCGCCAAATGCGATCAAATAAAAAAATAATTGTTCACTTTTTCACAAACTTTAGGTTTCTCACAGAAATTATTTACAAACAACTTATGCAATTATGGCATAAATGGTTGTAAATGCTTCTCTGGGATCCCCTTTGTTCAGAAATAGCAGACTTATATGGCTTTGGCGTTGCTTTTTGGTAATTAGAAGGCTGCTAAATGCCACTGCGCACCACGTGTTTTATGCCCAGCAGTGAAGGGGTTAATTAGGGAGCATGTAGGGTGCTTGTAGAGTTAATTTTAGCTTAAGTGTAGTGTAGTAGACAACCCAAAGTATTGATCTAGGCCCATTTTGGTATATTTCATGCCACCATTTCACCGCCAAATACGACCAAATTTAAAAAAAACTTAAATGTTTTCGCAATTTTAGGTTTCTCACTGAAATTATTTACAAACAGCTTGTGCAATTATGGCACAAATGGTTGTAAATGCTTCTCTGGGATCCCCTTTGTTCATAAATAGCAGACATATATGACTTTGGCGTTGCTTTCTGGTAATTAGAAGGCCGCTAAATGCTGCTGCGCATCACACGTGTATTATGGCTAGCAGTGAAGGGGTTAATTAGGTAGTTTGTAGGGAGCTTGCAGTGTTATGGTGAGAAGAAATCACTTAGCGCCTACTACTGAATGGACCCTTAGCTCTGATAGGTGACCCCTAGTGGTCAGAAACGTTTAAGAAAAATCAGAAAATATCAAAGCGCCAGCGAACCGGCAGGGTTCAGAATGTGAAACCAATTTCTTCACAATTTGGGTTAAGACAAAATGATTTATTCCAAATATTAAAACAAATATTAAAACAAATATTAAAACATAAGTCCTTTACAATACTTTGAAGATTAAAAACATTTGTGTCCAAACTTAGTATATATATATATATATATATATATATATATATATATATTGTAAGGAATCCCTTTAATTACCTTATGCTGTACCTTTAAGGAAAATCAACTCCTCCCTATAAATGGCCACATCCTGCCTAAATCAATGCTGGATTATTGAAGTTCAACCTTGATGCTTCAGCCTTACGTTTACTCTGATCAGAAATCCTCTTTTGAGAAGTGCTGCTTGTCAAAGCTTATCCTTTCTGTTACCGGAGTTCCGCTCTTCATACCTGAGGGACACAGATTCTGTGTGTTAAGCCATACGTCATCAGCTACGGCCCTCTGAACTACAGCAGCGTCTCTTCTAACACACTTAGAGACGCCGGGTGAAAATCCTTTTGCTGCCTGTCCTGAACGCGGATCCTTTCACCTCCGCTCATAACTACACACCGGAACATCTGTTGTAGTGGAAGCGAGGTATGAACTGTTGTAATATACACATATCGCCTTAAGCTTATTTCTTGTTGTTTTTGCACCCCAGACTTCAGGCATTAAGTAAAAGGCAATAGTAAGTCACAATCTGTAACTTAGGAATATCCTTTTATGTTAGTTACAATTGTGACACAAAATATTATTTTCTCATTGTCATTATTTGTGAACTTTCAAACTCATTAATATCCAGATATATTGAGTCTTAATTATTATATTTAGATTGAAGATTCAAATTGTGAAGTCATCCATGATATATATTACATAATAATCCAGCCTAAAAATAATTAACAGGTAAAGCCTGCTGCTAATCAGTTTTTTTCTTGACCTGTTAAAATAATTCATTCTTTTTGTTCTCCTCTCATATCATGGATCCTAACGCTATGGCAGACCATCTAAAAAACCTGTCAGACAGGGTGGACCTCCTAGCTAGTTCTTTTCATGAACTGCAAGTAGAAAATCAGGCCCTTAAAGCCTGTCTCAGGGAATCCCTTTCAGTTAAATCTAATACAGCTGAACATTTACCAGAACCCGCTGTATCAAATCCTGAAAAATTCTCAGGCAACCGTTCTCAGTTTAGAGAATTCAGGAACTCATGTCTGTTATTATTCCAACTAAAACCCAAAACTTATGCCTCTGAAAGAACAAGGGTTTTAACAATAATCTCTTATTTAAGGGGAGAACCTAGGGCATGGGCAGATACCTTTTTTGAAAAGGACGACCCTATCTTAGGGTCAGTAGATGCTTTTTTCACTGAAATGTCATCATTATATGACGATCCGTATAAACAAATTTCAGCTGAAAACAACCTAAGGGCATTAAAACAACATAAAAATCCGGTTGAGACGTATATAACTCAATTTAAAATACACGCAAGAGATTCAATGTGGAATGAAATTTCACTTAAAAATCAGTTCCGGCTAGGATTGAGTGAGGAACTGAAGGATGAGATTTCTCGTATAGGCCTACCGGAGACCTTAGAAGATTTCTACACTTTGTCTATATCAATAGACAGACATCTTCGAGAAAGACGTTCAGAGAAAATGGGTATTGTAAAAAGATCACCTATACCTCCTACAACTTCTAGCAAGGACCAACCACAACCAATGGAGATCGGGTTCATAAAAGGACCTCTGTCTTCACAAGAAAAGGCTAGGAGAAAGAATTTGAATTTATGCTTGTATTGTGCTTCTTCTAATCATGGAGTGAAGGACTGCCCTCTATTGGCAAAACAAAAATTAGGTAAGGTTTCTTTACATCAAACTAACTTCTTCTCCAAATTAGTTTCTACCTCATATCTCACCATACCTGTCTTTTTACAGTGGGAGCATTACAAGATCAAGACAACAGCCCTGATTGATACAGGTTCCTGTGGAAACTTTGTTGACATGAAATTTGTAACATCCAATAAAATCCCTTTAATTCCTAAGCAAACTCCAGTGTCTGTGAAAGTCATTGATGGTAGTACATTGGCAAGTGGTCCACTTACACATCAAACAATCCCCCTACACTTAATAATAGACAACATTACTCAGGAACAAACATCTTTTGATGTAATTACTTCCCCCATGTTTAATGTAATTCTTGGGATAAAGTGGTTGTGTTCACATAAACCTAATATAGATTGGCAACATTCCACTATTACCTTCCCAGAACCATTAGCTAAGAAACAAACTGTCACCACTCCTATCCTTCTCTCAGAAACCGATTCTGTAGATAAGATTGGTATTCCTTGCCATTACCAGGAATATAAGGACGTCTTCGATAAAATTGAAGCTGAGTCCCTTCCGCCTCATAGGGCATATGATTGCCCAATAGACCTACTTCCTGGTGTCTCGATTCCTTTCGGACATCTGTACCCCCTCTCTAAACCTGAGTTGGAAAACCTTAAAACCTACATAGATGAAAACCTTAAAAAAGGTTTTATAAGACCAAGTACCTCCCCAGCTGGTGCTGGTATGTTTTTTGTTACCAACAAGGATGGTACGCTTAGGCCTATCATAGATTATAGAGAGTTAAACAAGCGTACAAGGAAGAACAGGTACCCCCTTCCTCTAATACCCGAATTAATAGAAAGATTGCGAGGTGCCTCGTTATTCACTAAGTTGGATCTCAGAGGTGCCTATAATCTTATCAGAATGAGAGCTGGTGACGAATGGCTTACAGCATTTAGGACCAGATACGGTCTCTATGAGTATACTGTAATGCCATTCGGGTTATGCAATGCCCCAGCTACATTCCAATGTTTCATAAATGATATTTTCAGAGACATCCTGGATGTATATGTAATTGTCTATCTTGATGACATTTTAATTTATTCATCAGATTTGGTACAACACAGAATTCATGTCAAGGAAGTTCTTTCCAGGTTAAGACAGAATAGGTTATATGCCAAACCAGAAAAATGCATATTTGAAACAAAGTCAATAACTTTCTTAGGCTATCACATAACAGAGCAGGGCATATCTATGGATAACAAAAAGGTTCAGGCCATTCTCGATTGGCCAGTTCCCACCTGCAAAAAAGAAGTACAACGCTTCTTAGGCTTCTCTAATTTTTATAGGAAGTTTATTCCAGGTTTCGCAGCTATAAGTAAACCTCTCACAGAATTGACTAAGGACAACATCATCTTCTCTTGGACACAAAAAACCCAACAGGCTTTTGATTACCTCAAACAGAAATTTTCATCTGAACCCATTCTCAGTCACCCCAACATGAATCATCAATTTGTGTTGGAAGTGGATGCCTCAGAACATGCTATTGGAGCTATATTGTCGCAAAGACCTTCATTTAAAGAGCCTTTACATCCAGTAGCCTTTTTCTCCAGGGTGTTACAACCTGCTGAATTGAATTATCCTGTAGGGGAAAAAGAGCTCTTAGCGATTAAGAGTTCGTTTGACCACTGGCGTCATCTATTGGAAGGTGCTGTACATCCTATTGTTATATTTACGGACCATAAGAACTTACAGTACCTCCAAACAAACAAGACTCTCTCTTCAAGGCAACTTAGATGGAGCCTCTATTTCTCCAGGTTTCGATATAACATCACTTATAGACCAGGGGACAAGAATGGGAAGGCGGATGCACTCTCTCGGCAAATCAGAAGGAATATTCCAAACAATGCCCCCACTACCGTCATTCCTCGAGAATGTTTCATTGGTTTTCTAACTTCTGTGACAAATCAGATTAAAGACGGTCAAAGAACTGATGTTACCTTACCATTGGAAGATCTTACTCAGCATACTGACGGACTTTACTATAAGGATGGGAAATTGTACATACCACCTATTCACCGCCAAATGGTTCTACAACAGGTCCATGAGTCACCTCTTGCAGGACATATGGGTTTGACAAAGACTACTGACTTACTCCTACGTTCCTATTGGTGGCCCGAAATTAGAAAATCGGTACAAACTTACCTGTCTAATTGTACCATCTGTGCTACCTCCAAACACTCCAAGCAAAAACCGTTTGGGTTTCTACAACCACTTCCAGCTCCTCAAAAACCATGGGAGAAAGTTTCAATGGATTTCATAGTCGACCTACCTAGATCTAATGGTTATAATACTATATTCGTTGTCACAGATCTCTTTTCGAAAATGGCCCATTTCATCCCCACAAATGCTCTTCCTACATCTGCTCATACCGCTGAACTTTTCATTAGGGAGATTATACGATTGCATGGTATACCTGAATCTGTTGTTAGTGACCGCGGTACGCAATTTACTTCTAGATTTTGGCGGAATCTTTGCAAAGCCTTACACATGGAACAATGTCTTACCACTTCCTTCCATCCTCAGTCGAATGGCCAAACGGAACGTGCAAATCAGTCATTGGAACAGTTCCTTCGTTGTTACTGTTCACAAGAACAGCATACTTGGGCTACCTTCCTACCGATGGCTGAATTCGCCCATAACAACCATGTGAATTCATCCACTGGCTTTAGTCCTTTTTTTATCAACTATGGACTACATCCTCGTTCCGATCTGTTGCCTAAAATCAATTCACCCTGTCCACAGGTGAATGATACTATCAATGATATCTCCCGCATCTTTTCGTCTGTTAAGGCTCACATTCTGGAAGCCCAATCCTCCCAAAGTAGGTACTACAACTTGCGACATAGGTCTGGCACCTCCTATGCAATAGGCCAGAAGGTATGGTTGTCTACTAGAAACTTGAAATTGCATTACCCCAGTAAAAAATTGGGTCGCACCTATATTGGACCTTTTGTCATCTCTTCCATCAACAACCCCCTTACAGTCACTTTGGATCTTCCTTCTTCACTAAGGATCCATCCCACTTTCCACATTTCCTTGGTGAAGCCTTGTTCCTCGGATGTTCCCACGCTCAAGGACTTACCTGGTACTTCAACCTCGGGGGATCAGGTGGAGTTCCAGGTACACAGTATCATTGATTCCAGGATCGACCAGGGACGTTTATATTACTTGGTCCGCTGGTTGGGTTATGGTCCTGAGGATGACACTTGGGAACCTGCTTCTAACCTATCAGCTCCTAGACTCGTCTCCCTGTTTCACCGACGGTACCCTGACAGACCCAGGCCTTGAACCCTCGCTGTGGGTTCCTGGGGGGGGGGCTATGTAAGGAATCCCTTTAATTACCTTATGCTGTACCTTTAAGGAAAATCAACTCCTCCCTATAAATGGCCACATCCTGCCTAAATCAATGCTGGATTATTGAAGTTCAACCTTGATGCTTCAGCCTTACGTTTACTCTGATCAGAAATCCTCTTTTGAGAAGCGCTGCTTGTCAAAGCTTATCCTTTCTGTTACCGGAGTTCCGCTCTTCATACCTGAGGGACACAGATTCTGTGTGTTAAGCCATACGTCATCAGCTACGGCCCTCTGAACTACAGCAGCGTCTCTTCTAACACACTTAGAGACGCCGGGTGAAAATCCTTTTGCTGCCTGTCCTGAACGCGGATCCTTTCACCTCCGCTCATAACTACACACCGGAACATCTGTTGTAGTGGAAGCGAGGTATGAACTGTTGTAATATACACATATCGCCTTAAGCTTATTTCTTGTTGTTTTTGCACCCCAGACTTCAGGCATTAAGTAAAAGGCAATAGTAAGTCACAATCTGTAACTTAGGAATATCCTTTTATGTTAGTTACAATTGTGACACAAAATATTATTTTCTCATTGTCATTATTTGTGAACTTTCAAACTCATTAATATCCAGATATATTGAGTCTTAATTATTATATTTAGATTGAAGATTCAAATTGTGAAGTCATCCATGATATATATTACATATATATATATATATATATATATATATATATATATATATATATATATATATATATATATATATATATATATATATATATATATATATATAGAGTGGATTGAATATGGATCCACACAATGTTTTATGACAATATAAAGTGCCTTCTAAATGGTACAACAATAACTGAAACAATTAGTCCTACATCAGTGTTTGTAATAATTATGGATTTCTCAAGTTTGGTAACTTGGAAGCTTCCAAAATTTTGAGTATAAATAGATAAATAGATTAAAACTGTCCTATAGTGATTCGACCGGAAGAATATAGTATATATCACAAAAATAAAATTAGAGTTAGAACTGACCTATAGCAGTGCTACCTATTATACTTATCAGACCAATTCGCAGGTTTGCAGAAAAGTATAAGCTTCTATAACATTGTTATCTGTTAAAAAATTGGTTCAGTTTATAACAGACTAAGTAGATATCTCTAATGCGGTTGGGTGTGTTAATAACTTTAACACATGAACGAGGCCAAAGTCGTTTTAACTGTGGACATTTTCTAAATGTGACCCGTAGTTTTTAAGTGGCAAGAGTGGAACCGATCAGCTGTACCTTTAAAGGATCAGTGACCATTCTCCGCTAGCGAAGAGGAAAGAGGGAATGTGCTCTATTTAAGCTGATGGTGTGACAGGTATTACGTGAAAAAACAAATTCAGCATAAAAGACGATATATGGCAAAGTATACATTTCAAAATATAAATATGTGTCAAAATTTCAATTGCAATCGATTGTGTGACAGGTTGTACGTGAAAAAATAAATCCAGCAAAAAATAGAAAAATATATATAACAATATATTTTGACATTTTGTTATATATATTTTTCTATTTTTTGCTGGATTTATTTTTTCACGTACAACCTGTCACACAATCGATTGCAATTGAAATTTTGACACATATTTATATTTTGAAATTTATACTTTGCCATATATCGTCTTTTATGCTGAATTTGTTTTTTCACGTAATACCTGTCACACCATCAGCTTAAATAGAGCACATTCCCTCTTTCCTCTTCGCTAGCGGAGAACGGTCACTGATCCTTTAAAGGTACAGCTGATCGGTTCCACTCTTGCCACTTAAAAACTACGGGTCACATTTAGAAAATTTCCACAGTTAAAACGACTTTGGCCTCGTTCGTGTGTTAAAGTTATTAACACACCCAACCGCATTAGAGATATCTACTTAGTCTGTTATAAACTGAACCAATTTTTTAACAGATAACAATGTTATAGAAGCTTATACTTTTCTGCAAACCTGCGAATTGGTCTGATAACTATAATAGGTAGCACTGCTATAGGTCAGTTCTAACTCTAATTTTATTTTTGTGATATATACTATATTCTTCCGGTCGAATCACTATAGGACAGTTTTTATCTATTTATCTATTTATACTCAAAATTTTGGAAGCTTCCAAGTTACCAAACTTGAGAAATCCATAATTATTACAAACACTGATGTAGGACTAATTGTTTCAGTTATTGTTGTACCATTTAGAAGGCACTTTATATTGTCATAAAACATTGTGTGGATCCATATTCAATCCACTCTATATATATATATATATATATATATATATATATACTAAGCTTGCAGTGTTACTTTTAGCTTTAGTGTAGAGATAAGCCTCCCACCTGACACATCTGACCCCCTGATCCATCCCAAACAGCTCCCTTCCCTCCCCCACCCCACAATTGTCCCTGCCATCTTAAGTACTGGCAGAAAGTCTGCCAGTACTAAAATAAAAGGTTTTTATTTTTTTTTTATAGCATATTTACATATGCTGTGGTGTAGCATCCCCCCGTAGCCCCCAACCTCCCTGATCCCCCCAAAAACAGCTCTCTAACCCTCACCATCTGCCTTATTGGTGGCCATCTTGGGTACTGGCAGCTGTCTGCTATTATTTCATAGTCAAAAAAGTGTTTTTTTTTTATAAATGTACACTACTGTTACACCAGATATGAGTGGTGGCACTGGGCAAGTGGGCACAGTATACGCTGTGAGCCTGACACACACGCTGGCAGGCAGGCAACTGCAATTAGATTACACAGAAAAAGAAAAAAAAAGCAGACTGATGTTCTAGCCCTAAAAAGGGCTTTTTGGGGTGCTGTCCTTACAGCAGAGATCAGATGAGTTCTTCAGGACTGTAGTGGACTATGTAGTGCTATGTTCGCCGGGAACTATTCGCTGGCGAACTATTCACGACATCACTATCTATAAGTGATCTTATAGATTTCCAGAATAGAGAATCCCAGTGCCAGGAGTATTAAAGCTCCCCTCAGGGGGTTCTACTTACTCTCCTTAACCTCAATCCAAATGAGGTAAGTGTCGCACAGTGCATGTAGAAACTTTCTCTGGCTTCCAGGTAGAACGATACTTGATGCTGTGTCTTGTTCACGTCTTTAGCTCATGCAGAAATATGTGGATAAGAGAAACATAGAGAATAATAGTGCAACTCTGTATGTTAGTTTACACCACACTCTAGTTATTCCAAATCAACTCACTCACATTAAACAACCTCAATAAATTATGAGGTAATTAATAGCATTAATTAAGGTTTCAAAATGGGTTAAACAACTTCAAACAATATGGAAGAAGACCCGCAACAGGAATATAGCAAAAGCTGATCAGTACATCACTGAAGAAAATTCACAGCATCTAAGTTTGTATATTGTAAATGTAACAGGCTGGTAGTCCTAACGCGTTTCAAAGGTGGGCATATACGACCTTCTTCTTCAGAGGATAATCTAGACCAGAATTCTTTAACACACTAAAGCATTTCCTTTTGCAATTTCATAATAAAGCAGTATTACACACATTGCAGCACAGTGCTACTGGAAGCTTTGAACCAAAAATAATGTGAAAGGCTTTTGAAGTACACAAGAGCACAACTGATGGGCTCCAAAAGTTGTTGCAATTGACAGTGTAAATGAACTATCGTCAACGTCTTATGTTCAGGAATTTGATCTATAGTGGAGGATTAAGAACCAGTGATTAATGGACCCTTATCCTTAAAGGGACACTGTACCCAACATTTTTCTTTTGTGATTCAGATAGAGCATGAATTTTTAAGCAACTTTCTAATTTACTCCTATTTTCAAATTTTCTTTATTCTCTTGGTATCTTTATTTGAAATGCAAGAATCTAAGTTTAGATGCCGGCCCATTTTGGTGAACAACCTGGGTTGTCGTTGCTGATTGGTGGAAAAAATCCATCCACCAATCAAAAAGTGCTGTCCAGAGTTCTTAATCCAAAAAAGCTTAGATGGCTTTTATTTCAAATAAAGATAGCAAGAGAATGAAGAAAAAATGATAATAGGAATAAATTAGAAAGTTGCTTAAAATTGCATGCTCTATCTGAATCATGAAAGAAAAAAATTGGGTTCAGTGTCCCTTTAAGAACATACTTGACGCAACGCAACTAGTGTATGTGTAACAAGTGACTGGGAGCATGTATGATGAGTATGTGATAGAGGAATTGGAAGATTAGGTAGTTTCATTCAAATAAAAACTGGGGAATTAGGCACACTGGAATTTAATAACTGTTTTAAAATATTCTAATGATAGCTTCCCTCTGGTTTAAGTTAACACTCTCTTGGTTAATCTCTAAATGTTAAAGGGCATGAAACTCAACTTTATTATTTCTTGATTTGGATAGAGTATACAATTGTAAACAACTTTTAAATTGACTTACCATATTTGCTTCATTCTCTTGGTATCCTTTGTTGAAGGAGTATCAATGCACTATTGAGAGCTAGCTGAACACATCTAGTGATCCACTGACAAGAGTCATATATGTGAAGTCACTAATCAGCAGCTATCTCTCAGTAGTGTGGTGCTGCTCTGGAGGCTACCTAGGAATGCTTTCAAAAAATGATAACAAGAGTCTGAAATAATTTAGATAATAGAAGTCAAAATGCAACGTTGTTTAAAATTGTATTTTCTATCTGAATTATGCAATTTTAATTTTACTGTCTCTTTAATTTGACAACCATATTTTTTTATCCCTAGCATAGTAATAGCATATTATTTGTTATTTGGGAATATATTGAGTTTTGTTGTTATATATAAATGTACCATGACAAACATTTACACACATTATGATTATTAGTTTTCCTGGAGATTCCAGCTTGTGCATAAATGACATCATAAGTTTGGTATCCACCTATACACGAGTACATTACTAAATTACAAATGTTGTGCTATTGATGTTGCAGGGTACACTATCGATATCTCTGCGCTAAGATTAGCATGCAATCTGGTATCGTAAGTCCATGGTAAAACAGAATTACCACAGAATGTTTAGTGAGGTTGTCATCACCTTAGCATGCCCTATACTTTCAATGGATATAACTTTACATGCTAAACATCTACACTAAAATTGTTATTATTTAAAAAGAGAGTTAATGGGCCATATTTATCAATGTGCGAGCGGACATGATACGCTAATTTGTATCATACGCTGTCGGCATTTATAAATGCACCAGCAGTTCGTGTGAACTGCTGGTGCAATGTCGCCCCCTGCAGATTCGCGGCCAATCGGCCACTAGCAGGGGGTGTCAATCAACCCGATCGTATTCGATCGGGTTGATTTCTGTCCACGGCCTCAGGGCAGGCAAACAAGTTATGGAGCAGCGGTCTTTAGACCGCTGCTTCATAACTTCTGTTTCCGGCGAGCCTTCAGGCTTGCCGGAAACAAGGGGCATCAAGCTTCATACGGAGCTTGATAAATGTGCCCCAAAGCCTTTACTAACCATTCCCCAGCTTTGTACAGCCAACATTGATATATTAATATACTTTATAATATTCAAACCTCTACATTTCTGCCTGTTTCTAAGACACTACAGACAGCCTCTTATCACATGCTTTTTTATTAGCTTGTCACAACAGAAGACTGCTAGTTCATGTGGGCCATATAGATAACTATCAGCTAGATTACGAGTTGTGCGTTATGAGCCAAATAGCAGCGTTGTGGACCCTAACGCAGCCATTACAAGTCTTGTCAGTATAGGTATACAGCAAGCCTTTTAGCCTGTAACGCAATGTCAGTACCGCACTCTTAAAAATGACGTTATTTTAATGGGATTCCCATATTGCAGGTATTACGAGTTTTGCAGTGAGGCTAAAAAAATGGCGTTACAGCCTAATACGACAAGATCTGTAACGCCATCTAAAGTCAGTAGTTATAAGTTTTACGCTACAAATCTGTAACGTAAAACTCATAACTAAAGTGTTAAAAAGTACACTAACACCCATAAACTACATATTAACCCCTAAACCGAGGCCCTCCCGCATTGCAAACACTATAATAAATTTATTAACCCCTAATCTGCAACTCCCAATATCGCCGCCACTTTAAAAAATATTAACTCCTATCCCGCCGCCCCCTGACATCGTCGCTATTCAAATATAAATAACCCCTAATCTGCCGTCAGCCTACATCGCCCCCACTATACTAAAGTTATTAAGCCCTACACCGCCGCCACTATAATAAACCTATTAACCCCTAAACTGCAAGCCCCCACAATGAAATATACTAAAGTAAACCATGAACCCCTAAACCAAAAGCCCCCCACATTGCAATAAACTAATTTAAACTAGTAACCCCTAAACCTAATGTCCCCCTAACTTTATATTAAAATTACAATTTCCCTATCTTAAAGTAAATTAAAACTTACCTCTCAGATTAAAAAAACTTTTTTTTTTACAAAAATAACAAACACTAAATTATGGAAAATAACAAACAAAATGATCCAAAATAAAAAAGAATCACACCTAATCTAATAGCCCTATCAAAATAAAAAAGCCCACCCAAAATAAAACAAAAAACTAGCCTATAATAAACTACCAATGGCCCTTAAAAGGGCCTTTTGTGGGGCATTGCCCAAAAGATATTAGCTCTTTTACCTGTAAAAACAAACACAAAGACCCCCCAACAGTAAAACCCACCACCAAACCAACCCCCCAAAATAAAAAACATAATTCTAAAAAAAGCTACCCATTTCATTTGTATGGACATTGCCCTTAAAAGGGCATTTAGCTCTTTTACTGCCCAAACCCTAAACTAAAAAAAAAAAACACCCAAAAAAACTTAAAAAAAGTCTAACACTAACCCCCGAGATCCACTTACAGTTTTTCAAGTCCCGCTTGAACGATCTTCATTCCAGAGTTGAAGTCCTCATCCAGGCGGCGAGAAGTCTTCATCCAGATGGCCTCTTCAATCTTGATCCCGGCGTTGAAGTCCTGATCCAAGTGGCAAGAAGTCTTCATTCAGGCAGCCTCTTTAATCATCATCCAGACGGCATCTTCTATCTTGATCCCGGAGGCGTGGAGCGGGTCCATCCTGAAGACATCCTGCGTGGAGCATCCTCTTCATACGGTCGCCGCCGTACACTGAATCTTCAATGCATGGGATGCGATTCAAGAAGGCGTCCCTTGCATTCCTATTGGCTGAAACATTTGAATCAGCCAATAGGAATTAGGGCTGTTAAAATCCTATTGGCTATTCAAATCAGCCAATAGGATTTAAGCAGCTCTCATTGTATTGGCAAATTCGAATTAGCCTATAGAATGAGAGCTGCTCAAATCCTATTGGCTGATTTGAATAGCCAATAGGATTGTAACAGCCCTAATTACTATTGGCTGATTCAAATGTTTCAGCCAATAGGAATGCAAGGGACGCCATCTTGAATCGCATCCCTTGCTTTGAAGATTCAGTGTACAGCGGTGACCGCATGAAGAGGATGCTCCTCGCCGGATGTCTTCAGGATGGATCCGCTCCGCGCTGAAGGGATCAGAATACAAGATGCCTCCTGAATGAAGATTGAAGAGGCCGCCTGGATAAAGACTTCTCGCCGCTTGGATGAGGACTTCAACGCCGGGATTAAGACCTAGGCCACCTAGATGAAGACTTCTCATTTCCTGGATGAGGACTTCCACTCCAGGATGAAGAACATTCAAGCGGGACTTCAAAAACTGTAAGTGGATCGCCAGGGATTAGTGTTAGGCTTTTTTAAGGCATTTTTGGACGTTTTTTTTAGTTTAGGGTTTGTGCAGTAATAGAGCTAAATACCCTTTTAAGGGCAATGCCCATACAAATGCCCTTTTCAGGGCAATAGGTAGCTTAGGTTTTTTAGAATTAGGTTTTTTATTTTGGGGGGTTGGTTAGGTGGTGGGTTTTACTGTTGGTGGAGTCTTTGTGTTTGTTTTTTTACAGGTAAAAGAGGTGATATCTTTGGGGCAATGCCCCAATTTTTCGGTGGGCTTTTTATTTTGATAGGGCTATTAGATTAGGTGTAATTCTTTTTTATTTTGGATAATTTCGTTTTTTATTTTTTGTAATTTAGTGGGGGTTTTTTTGTTGTAATTTTAGGTCTAAGTGTAAGGTAGTTAGGATTTATTTCACAGATAAGTTTGTATTTATTTTAACTAGGTAGTTAGTAAATAGTTAATTACTATTTACTAACTAGTCTACCTAGTTAAAAAAATGCAAACTTACCTGTGAAATAAAAATAAAACCTAAGCTAGCTACAATATAACTATTAGTAGTGATATCGGGGGTGGCAGATTAGCGGTTAATAACATTATGTAGGTGGTGACGATGTCGGGGGCAGCAGATTAGGGGTGTTTTGACTCAGGGTTTATGTTAGGGTGGGGGTTTAAACGTAAATTATTTTTCCCCATAGACATCAATGGGGCTGCGTTACGGAGCTTTTCATTCCACGATCGCAGGTGTTAGGTTTTTTTTCTGACACCTTCTCCCCATTGATGTCTATGAGGGGAAGCGTGCACAAGCACGTCAAACACAGCACTTGTTTTGTGTGCGGTATGGAGCTCAACGCAGCCATATCGCATGCACAAGCCAGGTTTTTTAAAACTTGTAATGGTAGCACTATAGGGGGTTAAATAACGCAACTTTTGTTGCGTTCTTTACTTTCCCTATAGCGCTCAAAACTCATAATCTAGCTGATTGTTTTCATGCATGAGGAGTTATTTAAGATTTAGCACAACACAGTACTAAATGCAAGTCAATAATAAATTAAAAGTCATGTGATCAGGGGGCTGTCAGAAGATGTTTAGATACAAGGTAATCAAAGAGGTAAAAAGTATATTAATATAACTGTTGCTTAAGCAAAACTGGGGAATGGATAATAAAGGGATTATCTATCTTTTAAAACAATAAAAATTATTTTGTAGACTGTCCCTTTAACGCTACAATAAAAGTATAACAAAACACATGTAAAACATATTAAAATAAAATATTACACTCATATGAACTTATATAAAACATGTTTAAAAGGGATATGTTATATGTTAAGTTGGTTGACTTTAAATGTCTCAAAAGTTTCTATACTATAATTGCGTTTGTAATGTCCATCGCAGTCAGCAGTTGCGCAAGCATCCTCAATGGAATGTTGGCAGCGCGAGTCAGCCAACAGAATGTTGGCTGCGCGTGCTGCCAAAATAATTCAACTGGATGCAGCAAAGCTGCATCCAGGTGAATTTCTGAAAATGGCAGGGTGGTGAAAGAATCCACCAAAGGTGTATTCTTTCACCACCCTGTCATTTTCGGAATCCACCGGGATGCAGCGTAAGCTGCCTCACGGTGGATTCCAAAAATGGCAGGGTGGTGCTACCCTGCCATTTTTTTAATCCATTGGGATGCAGAAAAGGCAGGTGGAGCATTACAAAAAAAATAAAAAATACCGCCCGCACAAAGTATAGCAAAAAAAACCCCAAACCTCAACACAAAGTATTAACACATACACTGCAAACCCACACATTGCGAAATAATAAAGTAGTTAACCCCTTAATCCCTTAATCGTCAACCACCCACATCGCAATAAACCTAATTACCCTATTAACCCCTAAACCGCAAAATTCCCACATTGCAATAAACATAATAAACCTATTAACCCCTAAAACTGCTTCACATGAAAACTTAAGAAGTTCATTGAGCTTTGGAGTGACTATTTCCCAGAACATTTAATTATATCTTTAATAATCTCAATTAAGACTATTGGGATTGGTAGGTGTATACTTGGAGAGTTTAACATGTTTTTATATATACTATCTTGTATTGTTGTGAACCTTTCCATTAAAGACTAGGGCCCTGACATTCAAAACTTCTCTGTTCTGCTGAGATATTCTAAAATGATCCTCCAGCACTGTGAGGTCCCTAGTGAAATTTGCAAAAGGCAGATTTTGCTTTACTTCTCCAAGGGGCATTCCCTGCATTTCTGTATGTAAAGGAGAGACAAGCCCAGTGCAATATAGCATTGCACAACATGACAGTTCTGCTGCATTTATACTTTGTGCTTTCTATTTTATATCACTTTACAGTTCAGATGACATTTTATTACATTTAAACTTTACACTTTCTATTTTGTATTTTTTTATACAGCAGTGTATTTAGGAATGTGATTTTACAAATTCTGATGCTTCTCTGTTTCTGTGTAACTGTCAGCCGCTCTGGAATCAATCCGGGATGTAACCCAACTGCTAGCGTGAATTGAAAAGCACACGCTAGCACACTGAGAAATATCCAGGACGTGACCCACTCAGGAAGCAGATTAGAAGATAACAAAAAATGAATATTGTTCCAGAATGCAGGAAAGCCACAAAGGATAAAACGTCCCTTTAAGTAGTAAAAAGAACAAAAAGGAAATGCTCTTATTTGAAGCTTCTGAAAAAGGTCCTCTTTAACAGGCTTGTAAAACAAAGGAAAAGTTCTCTTTTGCAGCTTGTAAAAGTAAAAGTTCCTTTTAAGCAGGTGAATAACAAACAGAAAGGTAAAGTTCTCTTTTGCAGCTTGTAAAAGTAAATGTCCCTTTTAAGCAGGTGTATAACAAACAGAAAGGCAAAGTTCTCTTTTGCAGCTTGTAAAAGTAAAATGTCCCTTTAAGCAGGTTTATAACAAACAGAAAGGCAAAGTTCTCTTGTGCAGCTTGTAAAAGTAAAATGTCCCTTTAAGCAGGTTTATAACAAACAGAAAGGCAAAGTTCTCTTTTGCAGCTTGTAAAAGTAGAATGTCCCTTTAAGCAGGTTTTGTTTATCAAAGATAAGGTTTAAAGGTAAAGGCAAAAGCAAGGTCAGGCAGGCAGAAGTCGGCATCCAAATATCAGCAAAAGGTATAGGCAAAAGACAAGGTCAGGCAAGCAGAAGTCGGCATCCAAGTATCAGCAAAAGGGTAAAAGCTACAGGCAAGGTCAGGCAGGCAGAAGTCTATGTCCAAATATC
Source organism: Bombina bombina (assembly GCF_027579735.1). Lineage (NCBI taxonomy): Eukaryota > Metazoa > Chordata > Amphibia > Anura > Bombinatoridae > Bombina > Bombina bombina. Next base: position 144,086,553 of record NC_069509.1, on the reverse strand, counting down.
AGCAAGTAGGGATTAGGCAAGAGGCTTGGTCAGGCAGGCAGAAAATCGGTACACAAAAGATCAGAAAGATACGGTACTCACAATCCAAAGGTAGCAAACAAACGGGCCCAGATTCAGATCTCCCGCCGTTGTTTAAAGGGCAGGAGCGTAACCGTCATCAGAGGGGTGTGTTGAGAAAGCGTCATGTTGCTAAGCAACATGACGTCAGACACACAGAGCAGTTCCGGGAGCCGCGGCGACACGGCGATGAACGGATGCAAACATGACAGCACCCCCCTCCTCAAGGACCCCTCCGGGGGACAGGACCAGGTCTATCAGGATGAGTCTTGTGGAAGGTCTTGACCAAAACAGGAGCATTCACTTGATGAGCAGGTTCCCAAGAACGTTCCGTGACTGGATAACCCTTCCAATGAATGAGATAATACAATTTCTTGCCCCGCAACTTGGAATCTAGAATATGGCTGATTTCGAACTCAGGATGTCCATGCACCAATAACGGTGGAGGTTTAGAAAAAGGCTTAGAATACCTGTTAACCATCACAGGTTTTAAAAGAGAAACATGGAATACCGGATGGACTTTGAGAGACTTGGGTAAAGCTACCCGATAAGCAGTGGAACACACCTGACCCAGTATTCGGAAAGGACCCACATATCGTGGTCCCAATTTGTTAGAAGGTTGTTTCAGGCGAAGAAATCGAGAGGAAATCCAAACTTTATCACCAGGGCGATATTTGGGGGCCTTCTTCCGTCGAAGATTTGAAAAGAACTTGTAACGTCTAGAAGTTACAGAAAGAATACGATGTATCTTCTGCCAATGTCGAGTTAATCTTCGGGCTGTAAGATCAGAAGCAGGATTCACTGTGGAGGAAGTATGCAAAGGGAATGTCCTAGGCTGATATCCGTAAGCTGCATAAAAAGGAGAAGTCTGAAGGGAGGAATTGTACCGGGCATTATGAGCCAATTCAGCCAAAGGAAGGTAAGAAGTCCAGTTAGAGTGATAATGATCCACATAATGTCTAAGATATGTTTCAAGACACTGGTTTACTCTTTCAGTCTGACCATTCGATTGTGGGTGGTGAGAAGTAGAGAGAGATATAGTAGTACCAAAATGTTTACAAAGTGACCTCCAAAATCGAGAAACGAATTGTACCCCTCTATCTGACACAATATCTAGAGGAAATCCATGGATTCTTACAATATGTAGAATAAAAAGTTCAGAGAGTCTTTTGGCAGATGGTAATCCTGGCAAGGGTACAAAATGAGCCGTCTTAGTGAACCTGTCGACCACCACCCAGATAGTATTGTTCCCAGTGGACAAGGGAAGATCAGTAATAAAGTCCATGGATACATGAGTCCAAGGCTGGTGAGGTATAGGCAATGGTTGGAGTAATCCTGAAGGAAGTTGGCGTGGAGTTTTGTTCATGGCACATTGTGTGCATACTGAGACGTAATCCTTCACATCTTGAGAGAGTGTAGGCCACCAGACATGTTGTTTGAGGTTTCGAGTGGTAATACTGATGCCAGGATGTCCAGAAAGGGGACTATCATGAGCCCAAAATAAAATCTTGGAACGAAGGCGTTCAGGAACAAAGAGTAAACCATCGGGAGGTTTACAGGACAAAGGAAGATGCTTTTGAGCAGACTGTAATTCTTGTAACCAAGAAGTTGTTAACTGGGCAATGACTTCATGAGGTTGGAGAATGGTACCAGACTCAGGAACTGGGGTATCTTGAAATTGTCTGGAAAGTGCGTCTGCTTTAATATTTTTTGAACCAGGTATGTAAGACAAATTATAGTGAAACCGAGAGAAGAATAATGACCAGCGTGCTTGCCTGGAATTTAATCGTTTGGCTGTTTGGAGATACAGAAGGTTCTTATGATCAGTAAGTATAGTAAATGGCAAAGAAGTACCTTCCAGCCAATGTCTCCATTCATCCAATGCCATTTTGATGGCAAGCAACTCTTTATTCCCTACGTCATAGTTAAATTCGGAAGGAGTGAATTTTTTAGAGAAAAAAGCAACAGGATGAATCCTTCCAGTCTCTGGTATTCGTTGAGACAGAACAGCTCCAGCAGCAACAGAGGAAGCATCTACCTCCAGAATAAATTGAAACTCAGGATTTGGATGACGAAGGATAGGAGCTGAGGAAAAAGCTTCTTTGAGAGATTCAAAAGCTTCTATAGCCTCAGACGGCCATACTTTACAGTTTTGTCCTTTTCTAGTGAGAGAAGTAAGAGGAGAAGTAATAGTAGCAAAATTCTTGATGAACTTTCTGTAATAATTGGCGAAGCCTAGGAAACGTTGTAAAGCCTTCAAAGAATCAGGTCTAGGCCAATCCAATATGGCAGAAAGTTTAGTAGGGTCCATTTCGAATCCAGATGCCGATATTACATAACCCAGAAAGGGTATGGATTTTTGATGGAAGGAACATTTCTCCAGTTTAGCAAACAGATGGAATTCTCTTAGACGTTGAAGTACTTTCTTGACGTGGTGCACATGATCTTGGAGGTTCTGAGAAAAAATTAAGATGTCGTCCAGGTATATGATAACAAATATATTCAAAAAATCACGAAAGATCTCGTTTACAAAATGCTGGAAAACCGCCGGAGCATTGCATAGCCCGAAGGGCATGACCAAATATTCATAATGCCCAAATCGAGTGTTAAAGGCAGTCTTCCACTCATCTCCTTCGCGTATACGGATCAAGTTGTATGCACCACGTAGGTCGAGTTTGGTGAAAATGGTGGCTCCCTGAAGATAAGTAAAAAGTTCAGGAATAAGGGGCAGAGGATAACTGTTCTTGATGGTAATCTGATTCAATCCACGATAATCAATACAGGGTCTTAATCCGCCATCCTTTTTTCCCACAAAAAAGAAACCAGCCCCTACGGGGGAAGAAGAGGGTCGAATAAATCCTCTAGCCAGATTGTCTTTTATATATTCTTCCAGAGCCATGTTTTCTGGTTTAGAAAGTGGATATGTCTTGCCACGAGGATAGGCAGCCCCAGGAAGGAGATCAATGGGACAATCAAAAGGGCGATGAGGAGGAAGACGTTCAGCTTCTTTTTTGGAGAAAACATCCACAAAGTCATGGTAATGCATAGGTAAGGATTCCGGAGTTTCAACTGTGAGAGCAATAGTGAGTGGTAACTTAGTAATCTTTTGAAGACATTTAGTCTGGCATGTAGATCCCCAGGAAGTGAGTTCACCGAAAGTCCAAGAAAAAATGGGATTGTGAATCTGGAGCCAGGGTAATCCCAAGATAATGGGAAATTGTGGAGTGGGAATGACATCGAAACAAATTGTCTCGGAATGAAGTATTCCTACGGTGAAGAGTAAGGGCTGAGTAGAAAACTGAATGTATCCAGAACCCAAAGGATCTCCACTGACCGTAGAAACTGAAATGGAATACTCCTTCTTTAGTAAGGGTATAGAATGAGTAGAAACAAATGTAGAGTCAATGAACACACCTCCAGCACCAGAATCAATTAGAGCTTGGGTATAGATCTTCTTATGTCCAATTAGAAGAGTTACTGGAACAAAGAGTTTCTTGTATAGGGAATGACCACTATTTTGGCTTAACTCAGTTCCCTGGACTAGAGTTAAGCCCTGGCTTTTACTGGCCTAGTAGGACAATCCCTTAATAAATGCCCTTTAAGGCCACAGTACAGACATAAGCCAAGAGTCCGTCTTCTCAAGCGTTCAGTCTCAGTTAATTTTATACTTCCTACTTCCATGGGTTCAGCCTGATCAGTAGTAGGAGAGGCTGGAGTGACTGGATTAGAAAAACGAGGAGCCAAACGAAAAGGAGTTCGAGTTGAAGTCCTCTGTGTTCTATCCTTTTCTTGTTGGCGTTCACGAAACCTGGCGTCGAGACTGATACAGAGATTTATTAAGGCTTCTAAGGACTCTGGAAGTTCACGATACACCAATTCATCCTTGAGACGCTCAGAAAGTCCTTTACGGAAAGCGGCTCTGAGTGCTCCCTGATTCCAAGTGGTTTCAGAGGCAAGGGTGCGGAACTCAATAGCATATTGAGAGACTGGTTGATTTCCTTGACGTAAATCCAGGAGAGTAGCTTCAGCAGCGGATGACCTTCCAGGTTTATCGAATACGTTTGAGAATGTAGATAAAAATGTATCAACATCCAACAGTATAGGATCATTCTTTTCTAGCAAAGGTGATACCCAAGCCAAGGCTTTTCCTTTCATTAAGGAAATAAGAAATGTGATTCTAGAAGAGGCAGTAGCAAAGAGAGTAGGGCTATTTCGGAAATGAAGACGGCATTGATTCAGAAAGCCTCTACATTCTTCAGGATTCCCATCATATTTATCCGGAAGAGGTATCCTGGGACTTAGTTGTACCTGAGACTGATTGTTAGGAATCGGAGGAGGTAATGCCTCAATCAGATTTGGATTGGGATTAGGATTGGGAGGTGCGGTAGCAACCAAATTTTGTAATAGAGCAGTAATTTGATCAAGTTTAGTGTCCAGAGACTGCAAGTGAGTGGCATGAGAACCCAAGAGCTGTCCCTGGTGAGCCACGGCCATAGATAATTCAGTGGGGTCCATTTTATTGGCCCGTTTGTAATGTCAGCCGCTCTGGAATCAATCCGGGATGTAACCCAACTGCTAGCGTGAATTGAAAAGCACACGCTAGCACACTGAGAAATATCCAGGACGTGACCCACTCAGGAAGCAGATTAGAAGATAACAAAAAATGAATATTGTTCCAGAATGCAGGAAAGCCACAAAGGATAAAACGTCCCTTTAAGTAGTAAAAAGAACAAAAAGGAAATGCTCTTATTTGAAGCTTCTGAAAAAGGTCCTCTTTAACAGGCTTGTAAAACAAAGGAAAAGTTCTCTTTTGCAGCTTGTAAAAGTAAAAGTTCCTTTTAAGCAGGTGAATAACAAACAGAAAGGTAAAGTTCTCTTTTGCAGCTTGTAAAAGTAAATGTCCCTTTTAAGCAGGTGTATAACAAACAGAAAGGCAAAGTTCTCTTTTGCAGCTTGTAAAAGTAAAATGTCCCTTTAAGCAGGTTTATAACAAACAGAAAGGCAAAGTTCTCTTGTGCAGCTTGTAAAAGTAAAATGTCCCTTTAAGCAGGTTTATAACAAACAGAAAGGCAAAGTTCTCTTTTGCAGCTTGTAAAAGTAGAATGTCCCTTTAAGCAGGTTTTGTTTATCAAAGATAAGGTTTAAAGGTAAAGGCAAAAGCAAGGTCAGGCAGGCAGAAGTCGGCATCCAAATATCAGCAAAAGGTATAGGCAAAAGACAAGGTCAGGCAAGCAGAAGTCGGCATCCAAGTATCAGCAAAAGGGTAAAAGCTACAGGCAAGGTCAGGCAGGCAGAAGTCTATGTCCAAATATCAGCAAGTAGGGATTAGGCAAGAGGCTTGGTCAGGCAGGCAGAAAATCGGTACACAAAAGATCAGAAAGATACGGTACTCACAATCCAAAGGTAGCAAACAAACGGGCCCAGATTCAGATCTCCCGCCGTTGTTTAAAGGGCAGGAGCGTAACCGTCATCAGAGGGGTGTGTTGAGAAAGCGTCATGTTGCTAAGCAACATGACGTCAGACACACAGAGCAGTTCCGGGAGCCGCGGCGACACGGCGATGAACGGATGCAAACATGACAGTAACTTTTACAAATTAGGCTCATACTTTGTATATTTATGTGTATCTTTTGCAAATTAATTTGCACTTTGCATGTCTTTTATTTAATGTAAAATTGAAAAACTGCCAGCTTCAGTTACCCAGAGAGCTTCCTTACTTTCTATGGGTCAGATAATCAAACATTCTCTACTTTGAAGGGAAATTATAGTGCTGACTTCACATGGGCAGAAATCACTCAATTGTCTATGAAAAGAGGCGAAATCTGGATATCTCAGAGAGATGAGATATGCCTTCCATAGAAAGTAATGAAGCTTTCTGGAATACACAATTTCACATAGGAAAGAGAAGGTAACTGGAGAACCACTGGGGTTAATATAAAGGCTCTGTTTTCATCAATTCCAAATTAAACTGAAATGTTTTTACTTCAAATTAACTTGCATTTGTCTATATCCTAGTATATATTACTTTTCTGTTAAAATAAGTGTATTATGAATTTTGAGCAAACTTCACTGGCATACAGCTGGTGAGATAAACCAATGAGACCAGCTTGTTTAAAATGCTTAAAAATTTAACAATATTTGAGAGAAAGCTTCAGACACCCTGGGAACTTCCCTGTTCAGCCCAGGGAACTGCCTGGTCCCTCCCACTTTTTGAAAGTGTCAGTTTTTGTTTGCAATTCAGCAACTACAAGGTGCAATGGAATTTGTAAAAGCTACACAGTTTAAAGTATAATCCTAATTCTTTAAAGTAACGCAGAAACGTTCAAAGCATAATCAGAATGTAAAAAAATCACAGCTAGAACAAAAATGAAATGTATTAAAATATAAATGAGAGAGTGCAAAGCTTAAATGCAATAATACTTGAAGGACTCAATCTGAAATGTATAGTAATATAAAATACAATGCACAAAGTGTAAGTGTAACGAAACTCTCATATCATGCATATACATAAAATTTATAAATCTCGCAGTACTGGAGAGTTCTGCCTTTTTTCTTTTGAAAATTCAGTAAGTTCAGCCCCTTTGAAGTCTAAACTACAATTTCTCACCCAGCTGGAGAATCTTTGAATATCAGGGCCTAGGTGCACTAAGTTTATGTGTTTTATTTTGAAGTCTTCAATTATGATGTTGCTATGATTTGTTTCAGCAAGGTTTTAGTTTTTCATCAGCTGTTCAATGGAAGAATAACAGAAGACATTGGTGCTTGTAGCATCTGAAGTCAGTGAACTTACTATTATGTTTTCATTATGATCAACATAGCACCTTTATCTCTTGTCAAATAGATAAAGAATATTGATCACTATATATTGGCTCTGCTATTGCCATAATAAAGCATATTCTATATAGGACTGCTTAGTTTTACTAATCTACACTGACTGACATTGCATAGCAGGATTGCATGATACAATTTATCTTAGCTATATCTCAATCATAATAATAATAATAATAATAATAATAATAATAATAATAATTAATTTTAATAAACTAGTTTCTTTTCTATCATCTCATATTTCAGTACTCCAAAAGCTTTGTTTTAGAGAACACAATAATATGTAACTGAGCCATACAGAAAATGTAATATTGTTCTGAAATCCCCCTTCACAACATGAGATCCTACAATGAATGTTTACAATACTCTTCTCAATGGGAGAACCTGTTTTTATTTGTGCAACTGAATTACATTCTCAAAAGCTTAGAGAGCTTTTGAGAAAACAAACCAAATAATTCCCCAGGTCATGAACACTGAAGAAAACATATTTTTATTGTGTTCTTCCTCTCAGTATAATCATCTTGCCAGAATCAGAAATAAACTAATTCTGACTTGGCTCTGATATTCATTATTTGTTGAGTGGAATCACACACATACTTAAGCTTCTCAGACACATCTCTTTTATTTCTATTTCAGCACTACAGACAAGGCATAAAAGGAAAAAATGCAAAGAAGAAAAATCTTCTTTAGAGTTCTTTATGATGTCTTCTGGATATGTACATAGGCAAAAAAAAATAGTGTGCAAGATTTGCTTCATATTTTCAAAAATTTTAAATTTAGTGTAATTTAGTTTATGTGCGTGTTCAGTTCAGTTGATAATTGGTTTTGGATTTGTTATTTCCAATAAGAACAGAACATTTACAACTGATTTTAATAAACAAAACTTACATTATATAAATTAACAATTAAAAGAACCTATCTTTCAATGTCAACAGAACACATTGGGGTCAATTACAATCATTTATAAAATTATTCATTTGATAAGCTTTACTAAAGTGTTGTGATCTACTCTATAGCTTGCCAATTTGTTGCAACTTATAACCTTGGCTATTTTTACTTTTTTCCTGACTTTGTGATTTGTATCTGACCCTTTTTTATTCAAAGTAATTGAAAATGGCTTAGCATTCTCTAGTTTCCTACCCCCATTACATGCTAATGCTTGATTGGACAAGTCTGTATAACTAAAAACAACATATACTGCCTTACTGACTTGCCTTTAACCTCAATAATTGGTACTACTATAGCAGGATTGGACAGGGGACATGAACACATGAATGGTCAAACTCCCTGTACATCATTACAAACCAGGGAGGAAATTAGCCAAACTTCTAGAGATCCTTTACAACTTTTCTGCAAATTTTTTGGCGGCAAATAATAGGAACAAACATACAAATCCAGTTGGTCAAGCAATAGTTAATTCTTTGTGCATTTTGTCCTATAATGTATTTGCCTGTATAGGGCTAGATTACGAGTGGCATGCTAACTGTAGTTTGCAAGCAATATTTCTCAGCTATTTTTGGGAGACAGAAAAAGAGTGTTTTACCAGTTTAAAGTAAATGCGTTTGCTTGCATGCAATTGAATCTAATATGTGTTAGGTTAGCGCAATTTTAGAGCTCTTGTTAACTGTTATGTTGGAGAAAAAAGTTGCACAAAACACATAAAAACACATTTAACAGTACAGTTACACTCACGGCTAGATTATGAGTTTTGCGGTATGGGTGAAAAAGCAGCATTAAGGCTCTTTTTCACTACCGTTGGTATTACGAGTCTTGCAGGTTTTGCTGCACCACACACTTTTTTGGCCGTAACGCAGCGTAACTACTGCAGCTTTCAAAAAGTCCTTTTTCAATGGGACTTCCTTTGCGCCGGTATTACGTGTTTGCCTGGGAGGCCAAAAAGTGAGCAGTACAGTCTAAAACTACAAGATCCATAACGTAAACTGAAAGTCAGTAGTTATGGGTTTTGCGCTACAAAGCTGTAGCATAAAACTCATAACTAAAGTGCTAAAAGTACACTAACACCCATAAACTATCTATTAACCATTAAACCGAGGCCCTTCCGCATTACAAACACAAAAATAAAATTATTAACCCCTAATCTGCCACTCCGGACATCGCCGCCACTAGAATAAACTTATTAACCCCTAAACTGCCATACTCCCGCATCGCAAACACTAGTTAAATATTATTAACCCCTAATCTGCTGTCCCTAACATCGCCGCAACCTACATTACTGTTATTAACCCCTAATCTGCTGCCCCCAAAATCGCAGCCACTATACTAAAGTTATTAACCCCTAAACCTAACCCTAAGTCTAACCCTAACACCTACTAACTTTAATATAATTAAAATAAATCTAAATAAAACCTACTATTAATAACTAAATATTTCCTATTTAAAACTTATTACTTACTTATAAAATAAACCCTAAACTAGCTACAATATAACTAATAGTTACATTGTAGCTATCTTAGGTTTTATTTTTATTTCACAGGCAAGTTTGTATTTATTTTAACTAGGTAGACTAGTTAGTAAATAGTTATTAACTATTTACTAGCTACCTAGCTAAAATAAATACAAATTTACCTGCAAAATAAAAACTAACCTGTCTTACACTAACACCTAACCTTACACTACAATTAAATAAATTACATTAATTAAATACAATTAACTAAATTACAAACAAAAAAACACTAAATTACACAAATCAAATATTTAAACTTATTACACCTAATCTAATAGCCTTATCAAAATTAAAAAGCCCCTAGTTTTGCGATACTAGCCCGCAGAGCCCTTTGGTTAAAGTCTTGGTCTGCGGATGTGACTTCTAAATCCAAGCTTCTGTCTCTACCTTTTTAAGGGTAAGACTTTATTTGGTCCTGGTCTGGCAGAGATCATTTCTATGGCTACTGGTGGAAAGGGAGTTTTTTTTAACCACAGAATAAGAAGAATAGACCCAAGGGTCGTCAGACTTCTAATTTTCGTTCCTTTCGTAACTTCAAGGGATAGAGATCTTTCTCGTCTTCTAAATCTGAGCAAGCCAAGACTTCTTGGAGAGCTATTGATTAAATAATTTAAGGAGTATATATAATACAATAAGTAACCTAAATGGGACAGCTAGGGAAAGCCCTCCAAACAGGAGGTGCTAGATGCAGACATAGATAATTAAGTACAGAAAGAAAAGAAAAAGTAGCATCTTTTACACACTCTGGGAAACAGTAGATTGGTCCAAAAGAGAGGGCACACAATGAAACGGAGGAGTTCTCAATCCTCACTACAATATGAGGGGAAAAAATAAAAAATAAAACTTAACATTTATTATATCAAGAAAATAAAAAAAGAGAAATATAAAATCACTTTTTAAAACACTTAAAATAATTAAAAACATACAGGGACATGAAAGGTCCAAATCACAATATTGTATAAATCACGCCGCAAACACCTATACAATCAAATATAAAGCCTAACACCAGAAAGGTTTAAAGGACGTAATTATCCCCCTTATATAGTGCAAAACAAAATAAAAAGATCCCTGATATAGAGTCTACCGGTGACTATGATATCTCCCTAAAGAGAACCACAAAAAAGGGATTGGCGAACTGCTAGTCGCACGTGTTGCTCCTACACAAATATTTAAAAACACTGGGTATTCCTGTCCTAATCTGGTACTAAAAACGCATCTAGTATAAGGTTAAATCAATAAAGCAAATAGAACATATCAAATATAGCTGCAATTCAATACCAAAGGCCCCCTGGTCAGGACCTAATCACGGCACAAAGTGCCTGACGCACGTTTTCTCATACTGCTTTTTCAAAGGCCTTTAATATTTCTTTTTTTATATTTTCTTGATATAATAAATGTTAAGTATTTTTTCCCATCATATTGTGGTGAGGATTGAGAACCCCTTCCTTTTTATTGTGTGTCCTCTCTTTTGGACCAATCTAATTTAGTGTTTCCCAGAGTGCTTAAAAGATGCTACTTTTTCTGCTCTTTCTTAGAGATCTAGTCAGCCCAGGATCTGAAAAAAAGAATTGTTGCTCTACATAAAGATGGCCTAGGCTATGAGAAGATTGCCAAGACCCTGAAACTGAGCTGCAGCATGGTGGGCAAGGCCATACAGCTGTCACAGGACAGGTTCCACTCCAAAGAGGTTGAGTGCACGTGCTCAGCGTCATATCCAGAGGTTGTCTTTGGGAAATAAACATATGAGTGCTGCCAGTATTGCTGCAGAAGTCAAAGGGGTGGGGGGTCAGCCTGTCAGTGCTCAGACCATATGCCGCACACTGCATCAAATTGGTCTGCATGGCTGTCGTCCCAGAAGGAAGCACAAGATGATGCACAAGAAAGCTCGCAAACAGTTTGCTGAAGACAAGCAGACTAAGGACATGGATTACTGGAACCATGTCCTGTGGTCCGATGAGACCAAGATAAACTTATTTGGTTCAGATAGTGTCAAGCGTGTGTGGCGACAATCAGGTGAGGAGTACAAAGACAAGTGTGTCTTAACTACAGTCAAGCATGGTGGTGGGAGTGTCATGGTCTAGGCCTGCATAAGGGCTGCCAGCACTGGGGAGCTACAGTTCATTGAGGGAACCATGAATGCCAACATTTACTGTGACATACTGAGGCAGAGCATGATCCCCTCTCTTCGGATACTGGGCCGTAGGGCAGTATTCCAACATAATAACGACCCCAAACACACCTCCAAGATGACCACTGCCTTGCTTAAGAAGCTGAGGTTAAAGGTGATGGGCTGACCAAGTATGTCTCCAGACCTAAACTCTATTGAGCATCTGTGGGGCATCCTCAAATGGAAGGTGGGGGAGCGCAAGATCTCTAACATCCACCAGCTCTGTGATATCGTCATGGAGGAGTGGAAGAGGACTCCAGTGGCAACCTGTGATGCACTGGTGAACTCCATGCCCAAGAGGGTTAAGGCAGTGCTGGAAAATAATGGTGGCCACAAAAAATATTGACACTTTGAGCCCAATTTGGACATTTCCACTTAAGGGTGTATTCACTTTTTTTGCCTTCGGTTTAGACATTAATGGCTGTGTGTTGAGTTATTTAGAAGGGACAGCAACTGTACACTGTTATAGAGGCTGTACACTCACTACTTTACAGTGTAGCAAAGTGTCATTTCTTCAGTGTTGTCACATGAAAAGACAATAAAATATTTACAAAAATGTGAGGGGTGTACTCACGTTTGTGAGATACTATATATATATATATATATATATATATATATATATATATATATATATATATATATATATGTATATGTTTACGTATGTATTTATCTATTTATATGTGTATATATGTATTTACAGACAAATATACACATATAAGAACATAAATACACATATATTGATACATATATATACATATATATATATATATATATATATATATATATATATATATATATATATATATATATATATATATACTGTATGTATATATATATATATATATATATATATATATTTATATATATATATATATATATATATATATATATATATATAAGTGCACTTCAGCCCTTTGCTGTCAAATACCGGAAAACATGGAAAATCATATTTATGCTATATTCATATTTAATAAAGTGTTTAACTATGTATGTACTGTAAATATTTCCCATTCCAATGTTCTTCACATAGGGGAATATGTTCTACATATTTGTTGTTAATAGGTATAGATAAATATTTTACCAAAAAATCATCATATATATAGAAATATTTATTTATGAATAAATAGAACATTTTCTTCTATGTGAAGAACATTGAAATTTGAAATATTCATAATTCCTGTCAGGATTAGCGCACTTGTAATCTAGCCCATAGTTAAAGAATCGCCAAATCACCATAAATTCAGACAAATTTGTATTCACCCGAAGCCCTAGTTAACATCTCTTAAAATTGTCTTCTCTTCCATTGTTGCCCCAGATCATCCACAAATAAAGACAAACAAGAAACATAAGCATTTGAAATATAAGCTTATCTCTTGAATTACAATGAATGATTCCAAAATCAAGATAAAGGGCTCATGTACTAAACAATGTAAGCTGCTCCGGAGCCCTTGAGGAGTAGGTTCACACATGCAAGTTTGCTTCCCGCATTATAAGAAGCAACAGCCATTAAAGGGACAATAAACCCAAACATTTTCTATCATGATTCAGACAGAGAATACAATTTTAAACAACTTTCCAATTTACTTCTATTATCTAATTTGCCTCATTCTTTAGATGTCGTTTGTTGAAAAAATAGCAATGTACATGGGTCAGCCAATCACATGAGGCATCTATGTGCAGCCACCAATCAGCAGTTACTGAGCCTATCTAGATATGCTTTTCAGGAAAGAATATCAAGAAAATGAAGCAAATTAGATAATAGAAGTAAATTAGAAACTTGTTTAAAATTGTATTCTCTATTTGAATCATGAAAGAAAAATTTGGGGTTTAATGTCCCTTTAACAGCCCCTGCTTCTTACATTCTTTTTTCACCTATGAGATGGCAAAGAGAAATTATCTGAGCTTGCCAGCTCTGGGGGATTGACAGACCCTTCTCTTGAGTGAGAGAAGGGGCAGGCATTACAAAGTCATCGGAGTGTGTAATGATGCATGCAGGCCAGTGGACAAACAGATCCGCTCAAGTTGAGAAGTTGGTCCGCAGGCCGGTTAATAAGCGGGGCCCAAAGTCATTTTGTAGACTATGATCTAGATAACAACAAAGCCGCTCAAATATTGTCACTATTAAAAATATATATACAGTATAACATCAGTATATTTTTCATAACAGCTTCTTTCTGTTGCTGTATCACAGTTCAGTCAATAATTTAAGTGATGTAATTAAAAAGGAAAACACTGGTACATGCTTATACATTTTTCCCAAGTATTGACTGTCATATTAATAATTGTTAAAGGGCCATAATAATGAAAAATGACATGTTATTATTTGTTAGAACATGTCATTTTCAGAATTTGCATTTAAAGGACAATCGATTCTAGATTTTTTATTGTTTAAAAATATAGATAATCCCTTTATTACCCATTCCCAGTTATAATAATACACTTTTTACCTCTGTGATTACCTTGTTTCTAAGCCTCTGCAGACTGGCCCCTTATCTCAGTTCTTTTGACATACATGCATTTAATCCAATCAGTGCTGACTCTTAACCCCTTAGTGTCCAGACCATTTTTCAATTTTCTTACCGTTAGGGACCAGGGCTATTTTTACATTTCTGTGGTGTTTGTCCTTAGCTGTAATTTTCCTCTTACTCATTTACTGTTCCCACACATATTAGATGCCGGTTTTCTCACCATTAAATGGACTTTCTAAAGATATCATTATTTTCATCATATCATATAATTTACTATAAAAAAAAAATATATAAAATATAATGAAAAATGGAAAAAACACACTTTTTCTAACTTTGACCCCCAAAATCTGTTACACATCTACAAACACCAAAAACACCCATGCTAAATGTTTCTAAATTTTGTCCTTAGTTTAGAAAGACCCAATGTTTACATGTTCTTTGGTTTTTTTTGCAAGTTATAGGGCAAAAAGTACAAGTAGTACTTCGCTATTTTTTTCAAAATTAGCGATATTTTAACACCCACCTCACAATTGTCACACCATCTTAAATACTGGCAGAAAGTCTGCCAGTACTAAAATAAAAAGCTTTTTTTTATATATTTTCACTATGTTCCATAGTGTAGCAGTCCCACCTGCTTCTGCCCCATCACACACATGCATGCGTGTTCCCGCCCCTGTGCACTCCCGGACCACACAACAGAAGTCCACCAGCGATGGGCCGCCTACCCGCCTGTCTGCTATGGCTCCCACCCACCAACGATCGGCACCATCACTGGCCGATGCAGAGAGGGCCTCAGAGTGGCTCTCTCTGCATTGGATGCTTAAAAAAGGTTATTGCAGGATGCCTCAATATCGAAACATTACTGCAATAACCTGAAAAGCGGTAGGAAGTGATCACAATTGCTTCCAGCGCTTGAAAACACGCTTAAAACACGCTTAAAAAAATCCAAAATGTATTATTCATCCAAAAAGATAAAACAAGGAAACGCACAAACAAATATTGTCAAGAGGACATGGGTAGGCAGACAAGTCCTATGCATTTCGGCTATGAAGCCGTAGTCATAGATGCTAGTAGTCTGAGCAATCTCCACAATTTAAAAAGGGAATACTAATTGGTTAATGGGTATACACACCCCACAAACTTAACCCTTTACATTCCATCTGATATTAAACTCACACCAACAGATGACAAGACATGGTAGTAGTTAGAGAACCAATGAAGTCAAATAAGCAACTAAAGTCAAATAAGCAATTAAACATTGTCAGTAATCACACACTGTAATTCATATATAGGTACATTCATTGATTCCATTTTAAGGATTTTAAATCTTTTTTAAAACCTATAGAATAGTTACAAATTAACAAATTATGTACTTTAGAAAAGAAAAATTGACTTTTTTTATATATATTACATTTGTACTACAACTAGAACGGATCAATCAAAAAATTTAGGCTATACATAAATATACATAATGGGATCATACAAATATTTTGCTTCATAATTAATCATACAGGATAGAAGCAGACTAAACAGGAGGCATACTGCAATTCATCCCCAATGATTAATGACATCAAACTCAGAGATAAATCCCTTAGGGATCTGCATACCCAACTTAAATATCCAGTATACTTCCTGTTTAGATAAAAGTCTGTCTCTATCACCTCCACGATTGGGAGTTTTGATTACTTCTATAGCTCTCCATCTAAAAGTTCTAACATCCTTATGATGGAGATCCAAAAAGTGGGCTGATAGAGCTGAGCAATATTTATCATGCTTGATATTACCTAAATGCTCACGTATCCTAGATCTAACATTTCTGGTAGTTATGCCAACGTATTGGAGCGAATGTTCTGTACATTCAATTAGATATATAACATGTTTGGAGGAGCGGTTAATACAACTTTTTGTAGAAAAACTTTGTCCAGTGACATATGATTGAAAATCTTTGCTTATGGTTATATAATCACAGGCCTTACACCTGGAACTGCCACATCTAAATGTTCCATTAGTCTGCAGCCAAGTTCCCTCAACCCGGCTTGAAGGCAATTAACTAGGGGATAGAATGTTACCTAATGTAGCATTTTTTGAGTATAAACAACTAAAACCCTTGTCTCGGTTTGTTTTAAATCAATATCGCCATACAGAAGAGGAAAATATCTCTTAAAGGACCAGTCAACACAGTAAATTTGCATAATCAACAAATGCAAGATAACAAGACAATGCAATAGCACTTAGAGGCCTATCTATCAAGCCATCAACTGTGCAGCATTCAACGGCACCAATACGCTCGCCTAACATTGCCTAACATCGCGGCCATGGACCTGAATACGCTCTCCTTATTTATAAAAAAGCTGTCAAAAAGCCACGCACCAAGTACGGGGTGATGAGCAGCGGACTGTTGTTAACTATCAGTCATCGATCTCGCTGCTATTCGGCTTTTTCCCAACTTTATTTATACCCTGTCACTAAACACAGCCACTATACTTAAATGTTTAACCCCTTTCCCGCGGCTCCTCGAGCCCGCCGCAACTCGAAGTAAAGTATTAACCCCCTCCCTCTGCTCCCGGAGCCCACTGCAACTCTAATAAAGTTATTAACCCCTATCCCCCCGCTTCCAGACCCCTCTGCAACTAAATAAATGTATTAACCCCTAAACCCCTGGCCTCCCACATCACTACCACTTACTAAACCTATTAACCCCTAAACCGCCAGCCCCCCACATTGCCATCAACTAAATTAAGCTATTAACCCCTGAACCTAACAACCCGCTAACTTTAAATTAAATATTAACTGATCCGTATCTTATAATAAATTTAAACTTACCTGTAGAATTAAATTAAACTATATTAAACTACTAATTAACCTACCCTAACTATTATCCTACAATTACATTAAACTATATTAAACTATTCATTAACCTACCCTATTATACTAAAATTACATTAAACTAACAATTAAATTAACTATATAACATATTTAAAAACCTAACCCTACTCAAGTTATTTAAATCTACTATAAAGAATTACAAAGTTACAAAAAAATAACAACTAAGTTACACAAAATAAAAAACACTGTAACACAAAATAAAAAACAATAAGTTACACAAAATAAAAAAAGAAATTATCAAACATTTAAACTAATAACACCTAATAAAAAAAAAAAAAAACCTAGCCTACAATAAACTACCAATGGCCCCTAAAAAAGCCTTTTGCGGGGCATTGCCCCAAAGAAATCAGCTCTTTTACCTGTAAAATAAAATACAAACACCCCCCCAACAGTAAAACCCACCTATCTAAACAACCTAAGCTCCCCATTGCTCTGAAAAGGGCGGCGGTGTAGGGGGTGCAGGATAGGGGTTAATAACTTTAATGTAGGGGGCGGTGGTGTAGGGGTGGCAGGATAGGGGTTAATAACTTTAATGTAGGGGGCGGCAGTGTAGGGGGGGCAGGATAGGGGTTAATAACTTTAATGTAAGGGCGGCGGGGTCCGGGAGTGGCGGTTTAGGGGTTAAACATTTTATTTAGTTGTGGCGGGGTGTGGGAGTGGCGGTTTAGGGGTTAAACATTTTATTTAGTTGCGGCGGGGTCCGGGAGTGGCGGTTTAGGGGTTAAACATTTTATTTAGTTGCGGCTGGGTCCGGTTTAGGGGTTAATACGTATAATGTAGGTGGCGGCGGTGTAGGGTGGGCAGATTAGGGGTGTTTAGACTCAGGGTACATGTTAGGGTGTTAGGTGCAGACACTTCCCATAGGAATCAATGGGATATCGGGCAGCAGCGAACATAAGCTTTCGCTGCTGTCAGACTCCCATTGATTCCTATGGGATCCGCCGCCTCCAGGGCGGCGGATTGAAAACCAGGTACGCTGGACCGGAATAGTGGCGAGCGTACCTGGTTCTTCTTTGATAACTACCAAAAGTAGTCAGATTGTGCCGAACTTGCATTCGAAACATCTGGAGTGACGTAAGCATCGATCTGTGTCGGACTGAGTCCGGCGGATCGTATGCTACGTCACTAAATTCTACTTTTGCCGGTCTGTAGGGCTTAATAACTATGGCGAATCAGCCTTGCCACAAATACGCTGCGGAATTCCATCGTATTTGCGGTTGATGGCTTGATAAATAGAGGCCTATATATGTATACATGTGTATTTATGTGTTTATATGTGTATATATATATATATATATATATATATATACAAATACACATAAAAATACATAAATATATATGTATACATATATAAACGCATATATATATATATATATATATATATATATATATATATATATATATATATATATATATATATATATAAGAAAACAAAACTCCGCACTCAGAAAAAGGAAATCCAATTCACGTCCAGTAGAGTAAAAACTTGAAGTTTATTGGAAAACTTAAAAATATAGGATCCGGTAAAGTTTAAAAATCATAGCGAACAATTGCACTAAGGGGTCAATTTATCAAGCTCTGTGTATTTTAATATATATATATTTTTTGGGGGCAATACAATTTTATTTAGATGATATTATTATGAGTGTAACTGTACTTTGCAATGTATTTTTGATTTGTTTTGTGACACTTTTTTGTTTTGCAAAACAGTTAACCAGATCTCTGCACTCAAGTAAATGCGTTTACTTTAAACTTTTAATATGAGTGGAAAATCCGACTCGCGGAAACACCAGCAATATACCTCTTATTGCTTGTGCTTAACTGTTAGCGTTCTACTCGTAATTTGGCCCTTAATGTTATAATCAGCTGTAGTCTGTGTATTTACAAAGCTCAGAATCACCTCTGTGTACCTCAAAAGGAATACAAAGTACATAATATAATACAATATAGGGCACCAGTTTCTGTGTGCAAAGGGCTTACTCCTATGGTATAAAGCTATTATTGCTCTAAGACATGATATACTGTGTATATATATATATATATATTTATTTTTTTTTCAAATGAGAATAGGCACTCACAAGTTTATGCATTAATGTACCAGGGTGTCCAGCCTAATTAATATAGAGACTAATATCCCCACTTTTATAATATAATTATTACCTTGGAGGTGGAACTCACTGGTCTTTTCTTAATATTTATTGTATAACAACTATGACATTTCAGGTGAGGTAGGGGCTTACTCAAATTTTTAACTCTGCTCAGGTCAATAGAAAGTTTAAGACTAATGATATATAGTAATATCGGTGCTAAGGTACAGGGGTAATCAATATTCAAAGTGCAAGAAATAAAAGATACCTTAAAACAGCACTCTTAGTCAAAAAATATAGTACTTTAATGATATAGTGCAATAGTCTACACCATTCCTACTGTGCACAGTTTACACAAAACTAATATATCTAAATCAATACATAAGGTTATATAATAAACCTCCTAGTATGGATGCACCATAATAATTACAATGAGGTAGACTAACATAAGGTTAATGCATTTGTAACATCAAATATCAACAACTGGCCAGTACACAGTTGATACTGAAAGCATTTAAATACTTATCGTTGAATGTCCGTGGTGGCGGTAACAAGAGGCCTTCAGACTATAAAATCCACAAATGGAAAAGTGAAGCCCTGTATAGAATAACATAACAGGTAATACCAGGCCTGTTTAAAAACCATCCGGGTAGCTGTTGTCACTTAGCATTACAGTCAAAGTCAACTGTAATAGCCGCCGCAATTCAATGAGCGTGATGTAAGTGATTGTGGAAGGAGCACTGCAGTCTCAAACACGACCAGAAGTAAGGTCAGTCTGATACACAGTAGCCGTGGAGGCTATATGTGTTAATTAGTGTCAAAGAATCCCGACACTCTCTCCTTCTACACTTACATTTGCGCTTCAACAAGTTGTCAAAGAAGGTATAGGACAACTGGGGATGAGCGAATTTGAAATGAAAAATAAAACAAATTTTAACACATTTGTTAGTTTGTTTCGAATTCGTTTAATTTAATAGTATTTCTAATTCCTTCTTTAAATTTAAAATTTGATTCAATTTTTAGTATTTCTAATGCTCTCTTTAAAAGTAATATTTAAATGATGCAATATTCGAAATAGAAACATTCAAATTGATATATTTGTATAAATTTACTAAATTCCCTAACACATGAACTATTTATCTATGTATGTATTGGGAACTTGTAAAGCACGGCTAATCACCCGTAAGGGTCCCAAGGCGCTGCTCATTTTATCGACCTCGGAAGGATGAAAGGCTGAATGGACCTCGCCGGGGATCGAACCTGCAACCCTTGGGTTGCTACAATGCTCAGCCACAGTGCCTTAGCATGCTGAACTAACACTTTCAGCACATTCCATCCCTACTTACAACCACAAAACTTTACAATTGTTATAAAATAAATATTAAAATAGATCAGTGTTTGCCGTCTCCCAGTTAATAATTATATTAGAACATTGGAGTAAATAGTTAATATTGGAGGCAAACACCTTTAAAACATATTTTATTAATTCAGTATAGCATATTATTATTTCTTTTAAAGGAACACTTGGACAAGCTTAAAGGGATATTAAACATTGCTCCTTTGGGAAAAGCAAATATGTTAAATAAAAGTAAATATAAAAAAAAAAACAGATTGTGTAAAAAACAGCAAACAACTTACTTGTTTTTTGTATACTGATCACTTAGAAATTCTCTATGTAGCCACTGCCCACAGTGTGAAAAGGGAGCTGACGTGTTGGAAACTTAGATTACATTCTGACTGATCTGAGCATGAGCAAGTATGACTCAATGTTATCTAGTCTATTCACTTTATAGTATACCAGCTAATGTCCTTCCAGAAATGTCCTGACATAAGGTTAAATAAAACCTTCCTATAGGCAGCGACCAAAATGGCCGCACTAATGGAAACCCATGGAGAAGCCCAAGATTATTGTTGCCTATCTTGAGGTACTGGCAGCATCCATACCCAATTTTTACTGCTAAGGATACCTTGAGTGGCAGAGTATAAGAAATTTTGTTTTAAGTTGTGTCCATAACCTATGAGTTCCATTCTGGACCAACAAGATCTAAGCCGGAGTCTACTCCTAAAGATCTTGACACTCTCCCCCCGGTAAAACAGGTTAAGCAGGTCCACCCCAACTGCTGAAAGTTACTGCCATTGCAAGATGGAGGAGTTTCATAAGATCCTACATGTCTTACTAACAGACTTAGAACATAAGATGAATTGCAGGTTTAACTCCCTTATTGAGACAGTGAAGCGTGGTTATGAGGAAGATGGTGCCAGCGGTCTCATTAACCCTCAAATGGATGATTTCCCATGTGCTACTGATCAATATGAAGAGAGACTGCTCCCAGTACCTCAAGTAGAAAAGAGTAGAAAATATGAGAGCTCAGCCATGAGAGAAGGGGTTGCCGGCATAGTGTTGCCTTCAGAGATCAACCCACCCTCCCATAAAGAGTTATACTGGGTCCTGGACTAGTGAAACCTACCCTACAATACTGCAATGTGCCGCACATCATCACACAGTACCTAAAATAAGAAATAGCACCATCTTCCACTTTTTATCCTAGAATGGAAGGGAGGATTAGTTACTCACCTCTGGCCTCTCACTGGGAATATGCGGCCACATTCTGTGGTCGAGTTTCAGAGTCTGAGTTTCTTCTTCCTCCATCTGGGAATCATATTTCTCTGGACCTGGGGAGTAGGGTATTGGAGATTGCACTCCTGTCCTCTACAAAGAGCATCCCTAGATCGCCAGACCGGAGGATCAATGATGCCGATTACAGAGTTGAATGTGGTCTGCAAACTGGAATTGGCTAAACATAAGATCAGCTCCAGACTGATACCCCAATCTGATCAAGGGTATTTTTGCTGTGGAAGGTGCGATGAGGTGCTATACCAACACTGATTTATTTGGGACTCAAGTTTGGGATTTTAATATTTGAAAACAGTGGATTGGCTTAAGCTTGTCTTTATACTATGCTGTTTAACAATGGTGTATTCCTTATTTCTCCTAAATAACCTATAGCATATTCATAGGGTACCTTTAAGGGTTATAGATAGCATGTTTGTTTTTTCTAAACCACTTTAGGTGTCAGTTCTTGCCTTATACACTAATGCCCTTCTTGCTCAATTTTTATATGAATACTATAGACTTCTCCCACACATAGTAGTTTAAAGCAGTATAGCTGGGATTAGAAATAACAGATTAATTACTTTTATACTGTACCCTTCGGATGTTAGGCTTTTAAGTTTGCTTACTTTTGTTCACTGTGGCCTCTTATACATAGTTTACAGCCCATAACTTCTTTGAGATATGCATACCAACCTCTACCCTTAACCCATCTGGACTCCTGCTTTAATATTGCACCTCAAAACGTGTCCAACTTCTCCCTACTGTACAACAAAGGGGAGCTGTATCTGGTCTTGCAGGTGCCAATTCAACCAAATACAAATTGCGCTTCCCAGAGACCTCTTACCCTATGGGGTCGATTTATGAACCAGTGGATGCTGCTTCCAACCCACTCCGCTTCAGTTCCGCCTGAATACACTTAGATATACTTTAATGAAGAAATAGCAATGCACACGGTGAACCAATCACAGGAGGCATCTTTGTGCAGCTACCAATCAGCAGCTACTAAGCATATCTAGATATGCTTTTCAGCAAAGAATATCAAGAGAATGAAGCAAATTAGATAATAGAAGTAAATTAGAAAGTTGTTCAGAATTGTATGCTCTTTCTAAATCATGAAAGAAAAAAATTGTTTTTCATGTCCTTTTAAGATTGGAGAGTTACTGCTTATACTATAGGGGAATCTATCTAGTATCAGTCAACAATTTCTTTACCATCATGAGAGCATCATGTTACAAGCTATATTGTTGTTTGCTACTTCAGCAAGTTTATAATTTCCTATTTCAGAAATTACTTTCCCCATATATATCAGATTGTCCACATATGATCCATTATAATATATAACTGGGAATCTGTTTATGTTATTGTTATCCAATTTGCTCACATTACCTAGATCTCTAAGTGAAGTTATATTTGTCTAAGATGTGACAGTGACCATTGAATTAAATATTATGTTTTCTCACTTACTATGTATAACAGATGGTGATTTCACTTTATTTATGTACTAAGGCCCATAAGTGGCCATCTTTACTGCCAGTCTTCCTCTTCTCTGTAACATTAGAGTAGCCGAGTCCAAGAATGACCTTCTAAGTCATATGAGGAACATTCACTAAAGAAAAAGAGGTTTCAATTATATATACTCAATTTCATTATAGACCTATAATTCATGTACCATTTATTTCTATAATCTATTTTGTACATTCCGACTGTAGAATATCAATTGTATATTAAGGTGTGTCTACAATCTAGAGGTAGGTTATAACTCTGCATATACTGTTATTAGGCCTAATATGCACCCAGATAACACGTGAATTAACAGCTAACACACTTTTGAATGCATATTATGCTATGTCATTCAGAATGTAACCTATCCTCTGACTATAGTTATGTATACATACGTATTATTTGTTGTACTTTATAAAAACCTCATTAAAAGATTTTGGGCTTTGTGTATGAAGCAGCGAGAGCTGCTCCGGAGCCCTTGCAGGGCAAGTTCGCATATTCAAGCCTTCTTTCCGCAATGTAAGAAGCAGCGGTCATTAGACTGCTGCTTCTTACACCCTACGCCACCTCTGATGTGGCGAGGGAAAATCACAGAGAGCTAGCTCGGTCTCGGTAATTGACAGCCCCTTCAGTCTTGCGATTGGTCATGCGAATGAAGTGGCACCATTACACACTGCGAGGAGTGTGTAATGGTACATACGGACTAGCGGACTAACAGATCCGCTGCCGATATGTAGCAAAGGCGGGCAAACAGTTTCGCAAGTTGAGAATCTGTCCGCTAGCCTCTTAGTACATGGAGCCCTATGATTTAAAAAAACAAAAACAAAAAAAAATCTTCCTGCAGAATCCTCCTCCTCCTTGTAGCACTGTAACAGGAAGTAATGGACACTGCACACAATTAGTGTAAAAAATAAATAAAAGTAAAATCCATTTAAAATGATGAATAATACATTTTGCAATGATTTTTTATCAAGTACGCTTAGTTTTTCTTTTCTTACAACAATAAAACAAACTGTTTAGCATCCCTGAAGCAAACCTGAAAATAAAATAGGTTTATGCAGGACAACATCTAATTATAAACATAAACCACTCAGGTATATTTTGAAATAACTCTTTTGAGATGCAACAAATCAAAACAGCTTTGCATGTCCCTTTAAGAGTATTTTTTTTAAATCATCTAGTTGTACTACCTGTTCTAGAGAATGTAATTAAATATTCCTCTTTTTCCCTCCAAGAAAGCCTCACTCAGCTCAGCATAGAGCATTTTGCATTTCACACAATTTCAATTGCCACAGATATACTGCTAATTGCTTATTCATGCCTGACAATATCAGCAGGACCTAGAATGAAACTTCAGCTTCACTACACAAAGGCAGGTTTACAATAAAAAAATAATTTTTACATCAATCTCATGGAAATTTATAAAGAGGAATTCAATATAAGGAAATTTGGTTATGAGCAATGTGTGTCGGACTAAATTATGTAATGTCATTCAGAAGATAAAAGTCAACAGCATGTGTTCTTAAGGTGGAAGGTAAAATCCTCATATGTATTTTTAATTATTATTGTTTACAATGACACAAGCAAACAAACAAAAAAGGTTGTTTAAACACAGAGCATAACCAACTGAAGATACTACTTTGGGGTAAAGCTTTGAACCTGCATTTGCAGCCTTTGGGGCTATGTGGAACAAGCCTGCAGCCACATATTTAAAGGGATGTTGTACAAACAGGCATTAACAAACATATTAAATGCCTATATTAATAACCCCTAAACTGCCACACACCCCATATCAGTAAACCCCCTACATTATTCAAATGCTATGCAGTTAATCCCTAAACTGCAAAAACACCTATCATAATAAACCCCATAGACTGTCAACCCCTAAACTGCCACAATGAGCATTACAACCGCCCCCCTACTCTATTAACTCTTAAACTGACACAACTTTATTGCAATATGAACCCCCTACACTATTAACCTATAAACTGCCACAACCACCATCACAATAAACCCCCTAAACCACCACAACCCCCATTGCAATATAAACCCCTACACTTTTAACCACTAAACCACCACAGCCCAATCACAATATTAACTCCTAGACTGTTAACAACTAAACTGCCACAATCCCCAGCGTAATAAACCCCCTACTCTATTAACCCAATAAACCGCCACAACCCAATCAACCTTTTACAGTTTTAACCCCTAATCCACCAAAACCCCATCACAATAAATGCCCTACACTATTAACCCCCTAACTGCAAACCCCTCAAGACCCCTAATTTAGAACCCCCAATATCTTGAAAAAAATACTGTTAAAAATGACGCTAATAAATAAAAAGCCACTGTTTGGACTACAGCTACAAGTGACTACTCATTTAAAAAAAGGGGAGCTTGTCCTTTTTAAATGAAAGGTAAAGAAAAAAGTGTAGCGCTGGACAAATGAAACTCACTGCCTCTCCTGGGTGACACCTTCCATGTGAGACACCATCCTTTAGACACAAAAAAGGCAAAGAATAGGAGGGCGCTAAAAGCGGAGTAATATAATAAGCTAGTGTATAGGTGAATATCTGAATAGCAAGACAGCTTAAGACAACTGATTAATATAAATATTGTTTATTTATATGGAAAGGACACAGTGGTTAACTCTAGGCAGACAATTATATATCTCTATGAATACAATTTGTTTCTCTAATATAACATATATATATATATATATATATATATATATATATATATGTATACAATGTATATTCACCAATAGGCTGGAGTGCGATTGCGTTTTCTAGCGCGAGATTACAACTGCAAAGGTCTCTCTAATAAAACAAATATATATATACAATATTATGTTAAATAGTGACTAGAAATGAGTTATCTGGCACGCAGTTTAAAGCTGCAAAATAATACATGAGATATATCACTGGTTTTACAAATGCAATTAAAGCTGCAAGAATTCACATAAGATATCAGTGGATTAACAAATAATACAATTGGGGTCACTCTGAATCAGGTATATGAGCTAAAAAGCGTAACAACACACACAATTATAAAAAAATAGTTTTAAAAAACTTTTTTTAAAAATGCTAATCTGGTCAAACTAATATAAGAAGCCAAAATTCCAGAAGCCTAGTTAGAAAACTAACTGCATAAGTACCTGCTCTTCTAATTGGATTGATCCATTTATAGTAGGCTGATGTTAAGGTGGTAGATATTTAAGGTGGCATTTATCTTTATTAAAGGCTCTTTGATCCTAAACATAATTGGTTCTTCATCTTTTGACAAGTCTCATATAAGATAATAAGATTCATATGGTGATACAAAGTGAGTTTATATATGCATATTATAATGGCCGCAAGGCTTAGAATAAAAAATGGTAAAGAATAGGAATTGGCTTCATTAAAATCGGCTTCATGAGAGATATATATTGGCATCTTATAAATATATATATATATATATATATATATATATATATATGTAGATGAGGAAGGGGAGTGTCCCCCCGAAACGTCACGCTAAATAAAGTTTTTGATGAAAAGACCAGTGAGTGCCTTCCTTCATCGTGTATATATATATATATATATATATATATATATATATATCGGCTTCATAAAATTATATTGGCTTCATAAAAAAAATATATATAGAGTGGGGCAAAAAAGTATTTAGTCAGCCACCAATTGTGCAAGTTCTTCCACTTAAGAAGATGAGAGAGGCCTGTAATTTTCATCATAGGTATACCTCAACTATGAGAGACAAAATGCGGAAACAAATCCAGACAATCACATTGTCTGATTTGGAAAGAATTTATTTGCATATTATGGGGGAAAATAAGTATTTGGTGACCTACAAACAAGCAAGATTGCTGGCTCTCACAGACCTGTATCTTCTTCTTTAAGAGGCTCCTCTGTCCTCCACTCATTACCTGTATTAATGGCACCTGTTTGAACTTGTTATCAGTATAAAAGACACCTGTCCACAACCTCAAACAGTCACACTCCAAACTCCACTATGGTGAAGACCAAAGAGCTGTCGAAGGACAACAGAAACAAAATTGTAGACCTGCACCAGGCTGGGAAGACTGAATCTGCAATAGGCAAGCAGCTTGGTGTGAAGAAATCAACTGTGGGAGCAATAATTAGAAATTGGAAGACATACAAGACCACTGATAATCTCTCTCAATCTGGGGCTCCACGCAAGATCTCACCCCGTGGGGTCAAAATGATCACAAGAACAGTGAGCAAACATCCCAGAACCACATGGGGGGACCTAGTGAATGACCTGCAGAGAGCTGGGACCAACGTAACAAAGGCTACCATCAGTAACACACTACGCTGCCAGGGACTCAGATCCTGCAGTGCCAGACGTGTCCCCCTGCTTAAGCCAGTAAATGTCCGGGCCCATCTGAAGTATGCTAGAGAGCATTTGGATGATCCAGAAGCGGATTGTGAGAATGTTATATGGTCAGATGAAACCAAAGTAGAACTGTTTGGTAGAAACACAACTCGTCGTGTTTGGAGGAGAGAGAATGTTGAATTGCAACCAAAGAACACCATACCTACTGTGAAGCATGGGGGTGGCAACATCATGCTTTGGGGCTGTTTCTCTGCAAAGGGAACAGGAGGACTGATCCGTGTACATGAAAGAATGAATGGGGCCATGTATTGTGAGATTTTGAGTGCAAACCTCCTTCCATCAGCAAGGGCATTGAAGATGAAACGTGGCTGGGTCTTTCAGCATGACAATGATCCCAAACACACCACCCGGGCAACGAAGGAGTGGCTTCGTAAGAAGCATTTCAAGGTCCTGGAGTGGCCTAGCCAGTCTCCAGATCTCAACCCCATAGCTCAACCCCATAGAAAACCTTTGGAGGGAGTTGATAGTCTGTGTTGCCCAGCGACAGCCCCAAAACATCACTGCTCTAGAGGAGATCTGCATGCAGGAATGGGCCAACATACCATCAACAGTGTGTGATAACCTTGTGAAGACTTACAGAAAACGTTTGACCTCTGTCATTGCCAACAAAGGATATATAACAAAGTATTGAGATCAACTTTTGATAATGACCAAATACTTATTTTCCACCATAATATGCAAATAAATTCTTTCCAAATCAGACAATGTGATTGTCTTTATTTGTTTCCACATTTTGTCTCTCATAGTTGAGGTATACCTATGGTGAAAATTACAGGCCTCTCTCATCTTCTTAAGTGGGAGAACAATTGATGGCTGACTAAATACTTTTTTGCCCCACTGTATATATATAGAGGCTTTAAATAAAAAATGTATTATAAAAATATACATATACTACATACATATATATACAGGTGGCCCTCGTTTTACAACAGTTCAATTTACACCGTTTCAGAATAACAACCTTTTTTTCCAGTCATATGACTGCTATTGAAAAGCATTGAGAAGCAGTGCATTTATTAAAATAGCCAGTAGGTGGAGCTGTCCGCTTGTGTTGCAGCAAAGCCAAAATTAATCAATTTAACCAAACCTGAGCTATCGAGCAGATTTCAAAGGAACAAGATCTTCCTGTCTATAAATCAGTCCAGATTGGAATGCATAGAAAGAACTGTTTGCAGAAAAATGCAAGTGAAGTCTGTGTTGTGTGATTATTTTATTAGGTTTATAATGCTGTTTAGCAAATGTTTTTGTTCATTTAACTTAGTTTAATTATATATTCTGTGTTGTTTGATTATTTTATTAGGTTTATAATGCTGTTTAACATTTAAAGTCTTCGTTTCAAAGCTTTTAAAATAATGTATTAGGTGTTACTTATGACAATTTTGAGAGGGGGCCTGGAACCTATCTCCCTCACTTCCCATTGACTTACATTATAAACTGGGTTTCAATTTACAACGGTTTCTATTTACAACCATTCCTTCTGGAACCTAACCCCGGCGTAAACTGAGGGCTACCTGTATATATATATACAGGTGGCTTTCGGTTTACGCCGGTTCAATTTGCTCCGTTTCAGAATAACAACCGTTTTTTTCAGTCATGTGACTGCTATTGAAATGCATTGAAAAACATTGCACTAATTAAATAGCCAGTAGGTGGAGCTGTCCGCTTGTGTTTCAGCAAAGTTAAGCAAGCTTTACAGCCTGAAATTGATCTGTGTACACAGATCAGACCAGACTTATTGAGCAACAAGTTCTAGAAGGCACTTCCCTATTATCTTCCTGTCCAGCAGCTTGAGGTGAAGGTGCCTAACTGCCTTTTAATCACTGCAGATTGAAATGCATAGAATAGTTGCAGACCCAATATTATCTAACATGCTAACAATGCAGAGAACTGTTTGCAGAAAAATGCAAGTAAAAAAAACGTTTTTGTTCATTAAACTTAGTTTGATGATGATGCAGTCTGTTGTGTAATTATTTTATTAGGTGCTGTTAGCAAATGTTTTTGTTCATTAAAATTAGTTTGATTATATTTTCTGTGTTGTGTGATTATTTTATTAGGTTATAATACAGTTTTAGCAAATGTTTTTGTTCATTTAACTTAGTTTAATTATATATTCTGTGTTGTGTGATTATTTGATACTGTTTATAATGCTGTTTAGCATTTAAATGTCTTCATTTCAAAGCTTTAAAAATAATGTATTAGGTGTTACTTATGACAATTTTGAGAGGGGCCTGGAACCTAACTCCCTCACTTCCCACTGACTTACATTATAAACTGGGTTTCAATTTACAACGGTTTCGATTTACAACCATTCCTCCTGGAACTTAACCCTGGCTTAAACTGAGGGCTACCTGTGTATATATATATATATATATATATATATATATATATATATATATATATATATATATATATATATATATATATATATATGTGTATATTAGGCTTCAAGCATCGGCTTCATAAACATCGTATTTAAGATTCTTATTACTCTCTTAGAGTCATAAATCATAATAAATGACTTCATACATATATAGAAATATACATATCCCCATCTCTAGCATATAAAGACATACATATGCATAAACAGACCTAACCTGGGAGGGCAATGGGCTCAGATCTCATTAAGGTTTTTAAGTATTTTATAGGTATGAATGAAAGCATACAGGAATTAAATTATAAACATAGTGATTATATGTGATAATATATCTACAATATCTAAAGAAAACATATTGATTCAATGTTAAGTGCGAAGTGTCTGGAGTTATAGATTTCCATGTGTTTATAACTAGAGTATATATGTATATATTCAAGACATTGTTGATTACAGATTATATAAATAGCTTCTGAAGGACTAGTGTTAGTATTAGTGTGTACTTAAATCCCAATTATCAACAATGTGATAGACAAATATATCCACATTCTTAATGGACTAATGTGTATATATGTGAATACATATGTGATACATACACACATATAGAATATAATAAATAAATAATATTATATTAACGAGATATTAAGCTAAAAGTGTACATATAATATTGGTGTTTTTTTCTAAATGTGTGTTGACAGTAGTGTTCTCTGAGTGATCTATAGCTACTAGTTAAGGGGCATTTTGTCAAGCTATATATGTATATAACACAAGGATCAGAACAGATTAGTAGTGTATAGGTGGACATATAAGGAGGAAGCAAGGATATACCTAATGGGTATACACACATGTCTTTAAACGTTCTAAACCGATAGAAATGTAGATAAATCCAGTTCCGAGTTTAGTCTGTTTGGAAAGAGGGTGTCCATATAGTATATCAATTCAGCTTCTTTATGAAGTAGCTTCTTTTCATAATCGCTCCCCCCCGCCAATCCGAGCGTAACTTACAGATCCCCCAATATTGGAAATCTTTTAGATTGTTCCTGTGGACATGTTTGTGTTTGTACAGATGTGTATCCAAATTCCCTTTCTCTATGTTACAGAAGGGTTTACTGATTCGATCCCTTAAACCTCTAGTGGTTTCACCTAAATAGATTAGGTTGCATGTGCATTTATCTCTAATGACAAATTCCATTCCTGTATTAGGGATAGTGAACTCTTTCAGTTTGGAGCTGTATCTGCAGGCTCTGCAGGTAGAGCAGGGATAGAATGCTTTTAGATCTTGTCCTTTTAGATCTACTTCTCTAAATGTCTTAGATTTTCTTTTAAATTCGCTTGGGGCTAGATTGGCCTTAAAGTTTCATGCTGTTTTGTATACAATTTTTGGAAATGGGGTTATACTATCTCCTATAATCGGGTCAGATTTTATCAAATTCCAATGTTTTTATATAATTTTTCTTATTATATTATGATCACTACTATATTGAGTGATGAAAGGAAGGGACATTTATCATGTTTTGTTCATTACTTCTTCATTTTCTATTATAATTAATTAAATTGTTTCTTTCTGTTTTATTAGCTCTTTCTTTAGCAATTTTGATCTTATTTTGTTCATATCCTCTGTCTTGAAACCTCTTTTTGAGAATGAGCGCCTGCTTTTCATACTCATCATATTTTGAAAATTTTTTCCTAACCCTAAGGAATTGTCCTACAGGTATATTATCGATCCACTTTTTGTAGTGGCAGCTTTTTCCATGAATATAGTTGTTGGAATTGACTTTTTTTAAAAAGTCTTGGTTTCAAATTTATTATTTTCCACTGAAATCTCTAAATCCAGAAAAGTGATCTTCTCGGTACTGTGTTAATAAGTAAATTTTAGACCTTTATTATTTTTGTTCATTCACTGCCTTGCCATACAATGAGTATGTCATCTATATATCTTTTGAAGAGGATGAGATTCACGCCAGGCTTTACCAATGGGATAAAACTCCCCTCCCAATAACTCATAAAAAGGTTGGCATAACTGGGTTAGCTCATGGATAAATAACTGGATAAAAGATAGGGAGCAACGAGTAGCAGTAAATGGATCATACTCAGATTGGACAAAGGTAATCAGTGGCGTCCCCCAGGGATCAGTACTGGGCCCTGTTCTTTTTAATATTTTTATAAATGACTTGGAGCAAGGATTAAATAGCGACATCTCTATTTTTGCAGATGATACTAAGTTAAGTAAGGTCATTAGGTCAGAGCAGGATGAACTCTCTTTGCAAAGGGATTTGCTAAAATTAGAACTATGGGCAAGTGAATGGAAAATGAGATTTAATACGGAAAAATGTAAGGTTCTACATTTTGGAAGTAAAAATAAGCAGGCTATGTATTTTTTAAATGGGACAAGACTTAGCCAAACACAGGAGGAAAGGGATTTGGGAGTAGTAATAGATAACAAGCTAAAGATGAGTGCACAATGCAGGGCAGCGGCTTCAAAGGCTAATAAGATACTAGCATGTATTAAAAGAGGCATTGATTCAAGGGAGGAAAGCATAATTCTGTCATTATATAAAGCCCTGGTAAGACCTCACCTTGAGTTTGGAGTGCAGTTCTGGGGACCGATTGCTAAAAAAGATATTGCAGAACTAGAAAAAGTTCAGAGAAGGGCCACAAAGCTAATAAGGGGATTGGAGAAATTAACCTATGAGGAGAGGCTAGCCAAACTGGGTCTGTTCTCTTTAGAAAAAAGGCGCTTGAGAGGTGACATGATTACTTTATATAAATATATTCAAGGCCCATATACAGAGATGGCAGAAGCTCTTTTTATTCCAAGAAAATTGGTTCTGACAAGAGGTCATAATTTAAGGTTGGAGGAAAGGAGATTTAATCTCCTGCAACGGAAACGTTTTTTCACTGTAAGAGCAATAAAATTGTGGAACTCATTACCAAAGGAGGTAGTGAATGCCAATACCATAGATACATTTAAAAATAGTCTGGATAAATTTCTGTATATAAACAAAATTCATGGATATGATTGCTAGTATTAAATGGGTCACATTTTAATGGGGTTATTTAAGCTTAACTGGAGCTTTTTGTAAGTATTTTAGATTTGTATAGGTTGAACTCGATGGACTTCAGTCTTTTTTCAACCTTATCTACTATGTTACTACTATGTTACTATGAATCTCGTCCCCATTGCCGTACCTTCCACCTGAAGGAAATTTTTTCCATCAAATGAAAAGTATTTGTGTTCAAGGATGAATAATATGCTTTCCAATATAAATTATTTCTGTTCTGCACACATCTAAGGATCTTTCTCCAAATATTTACCTATTGCTTCTATTCCCAATTTATGATCTATAGAGGTATATAATGATCTTACATCACATGATGCTAATATAGTATTTTCTCCAATATTGGTATCTTTAAGTATCTGTAAAACATGGGTAGAGTCCTTAATATAAGTGCTAAGATTCCTGACATATTTTTGCAAGAACCTGTCTACATATTGAGACAAATTGGAAGTAATGGAATAAATGCCGGAAATAATTGGATGGCCAGGAGGATTATTTATATCTTTATGAATTTTTGGTAAAAAATTAAATATAGGGATTTTTGTATTTTCTGGGAATAGAAAAGAAAATTTGTTCTTGTTAAGAATGCCTTTATCTTTGCCACTATGAAGTGGTCTGCCAAGTTTTTTAGAGAAGGAATTAGGTTTTTTATATGTCTTTTTGTCTCCCAATAATCTATCTGCCTCTTTCATGTATTGGTCTTTGTCCATAACTACCTTTGTATGAAGGTTTTATAATGATATTATCATTCCTTTTTAGATTGTCAAGTATCTTTCTTTCTTACTAAGATTATAACTCATTTTCTTTAAAGTGTCCTGTTTGCTTAGATCTCTTAAAACTGCTTTCTCGAATGTCTCCACGTTACTCCCTTTTTCGTGGGTGGGATAGAATTTGGATTTGGGCCTAAGGTCTGTATGAATATAGGGCCTTAATGAATTATTCGGGTTTTTATTAGGATATACAGGGAGTGCAGAATTATTAGGCAAATGAGTATTTTGAACACATCATCCTCTTTATGCATGTTGTCTTACTCCAAGCTGTATAGGCTCGAAAGCCTACTACCAATTAAGCATATAAGGTGATGTGCATCTCTGTAATGAGAAGGGGTGTGGTCTAATGACATCAACACCCTATATCAGGTGTGCATAATTATTAGGCAACTTCCTTTCCTTTGGCAAAATGGGTCAAAAGAAGGACTTGACAGGCTCAGAAAAGTCAAAAATAGTGAGATATCTTGCATAGGGATGCAGCACTCTTAAAATTGCAAAGCTTCTGAAGCGTGATCATCGAACAATCAAGCGTTTCATTCAAAATAGTCAACAGGGTTGCAAGAAGCGTGTGGAAAAACCAAGGCGCAAAATAACTGCCCATGAACTGAGAAAAGTCAAGCGTGCAGCTGCCAAGATGCCACTTGCCACCAGTTTGGCCATATTTCAGAGCTGCAACATCACTGGAGTGCCCAAAAGCACAAGGTGTGCAATACTCAGAGACATGGCCAAGGTAAGAAAGGTTGAAAGACGACCACCACTGAACAAGACACACAAGCTGAAACGTCAAGACTGGGCCAAGAAATATCTCAAGACTGATTTTTCTAAGGTTTTATGGACTGATGAAATGAGAGAGAGTCTTGATGGGCCAGATGGATGGGCCCGTGGCTGGATTGGTAAAGGGCAGAGAGCTCCAGTCCGACTCAGACGCCAGCAAGGTGGAGGTGGAGTACTGGTTTGGGCTGGTATCATCAAAGATGAGCTTGTGGGGCCTTTTCGGGTTGAGGATGGAGTCAAGCTCAACTCCCAGTCCTACTGCCAGTTTCTGGAAGACACCTTCTTCAAGCAGTGGTACAGGAAGAAGTCTGCATCCTTCAAGAAAAACATGATTTTCATGCAGGACAATGCTCCATCACACGCGTCCAAGTACTCCACAGCGTGGCTGGCAAGAAAGTGTATAAAAGAAGAAAATCTAATGACATGGCCTCCTTGTTCACCTGATCTGAACCCCATTGAGAACCTGTGGTCCATCATCAAATGTGAGATTTACAAGGAGGGAAAACAGTACACCTCTCTGAACAGTGTCTGGGAGGCTGTGGTTGCTGCTGCACGCAATGTTGATGGTGAACAGATCAAAACACTGACAGAATCCATGGATGGCAGGCTTTTGAGTGTCCTTGCAAAGAAAGGTGGCTATATTGGTCACTGATTTGTTTTTGTTTTGTTTTTGAATGTCAGAAATGTATATTTGTAAATGTTGAGATGTTATATTGGTTTCACTGGTAAAAATAAATAATTGAAATGGGTATATATTTTTTTTTTGTTAAGTTGCCTAATAATTATGTACAGTAATAGTCACCTGCACACACAGATATCCCCCTAAAATAGCTATAACTAAAAACAAACTAAAAACTACTTCCAAAACTATTCAGCTTTGATATTAATGAGTTTTTTGGGTTCATTGAGAACATGGTTGTTGTTCAATAATAAAATTAATCCTCAAAAATACAACTTGCCTAATAATTCTGCACTCCCTGTATATTTCTTTCAATTGGGTGCTTAATAAAATATCTTTTTCTTTCTCTATTTTTGTCTTTTTGCCTCTTGTTCTTCTCCTTCCTCCTCTCTTCCCTCAAATGTTCCCTTTTTTCTGGCCCCTCCTACTATCTCTGTTATTTCTGATCCTAGCAGATTTCTCGATGTGCTTCCTTTTAGAGGGCTGTTGGCTAAAAAAGAATTATCTTCTGTAGTTAAATCTCTTGTCCTATATTCTAGATGCAAAAATCTATTCTGTGTGTCAATTTTCCAGTTATCTCTTTCATATTTATTTTTTATGCCTATTGTCTGAATTCTCACTATCATATTGCCTATTATGATTGTAGTGTCTCAATATCTGTTTTTTATGATAGTGGTCATTAGGTCTATAGTTAGATGTATAATTGTCTCTATATCTATGATTTGGATAGTCATTTCTATATTAAGGTATTTTATCTTGATTATAGTTTCTTCAAAAGTAGTTAGTTTGTGGACTATCATAATATTGGTTAATTTTTCTGTTTCCGTAGGAATCATTCTTATGATGCCAATTGTTTTGGGGGATTTCAACCACAGACCTATCTTTCTATCATTCTCTGATTCATTGGGGTTCTTATACTTGGGATCAACTCTATTCCAGTTTTGTGTTTGATTATAGTTTGGTGTGGTGTTCTATAAGTTTTCTTAATTTTATAGTTATCTTTAATATTTTAATATTTTATTAGTTACAGAGTTGATATTGTTATCAGTTATATCATCTGTTTGGTCTATGACTTCAGAGTTTGTTTTTTTATCTTCTAAGTTATCCTTTTCATCTCTTTCTAGTTTATTCAATTTATTTACTAGAATATCCCTTTTCAGATTATCTAGTCTCCCTATCATTAATTTTTGTCTTTCTTTGTATTCTTGTTCTTCCTTTATTCCTACAACTTTTTCTTTAAAATCTGTTATTTGTATATTAATCTCATGTAGTTTTTCTCTCCTAGATTTCTTTAGAATCTCTATAAGTCCCTCGGAAGCTGTGTATAAAACTCCTTCCCATTCTGTTTGTAAAGAGGTACTTAAATTAAATAGACAGTTCTTTTTAAATTTTAGACCACGTGGTATGAGTCTTTTCTTAGTATATTTATCAAGGAATACTAATTACATTTTTTGTTTCAGTTCTCTAGTCATGGCTTTTTTTAAGTTTGATAATAAAATATTTATACTAATCATATCACTTGTAATCATATTATTGGAATAATTATTATCTATTTCCTCAGTTAATTCTGCACAAATTTTATCCCTAAAGGAAAAGACATCTTCTGACGAAATACTGGCCTGCTGCTAGACACTAAAACATGGAAGTGAGGTTATATTGGGTAAAGAAAAAAGTGTAGCACTGGATAAATGAAACTCACTGCCTCTCCTGGGTGTTACCTTCCAGGTGAGACACCATCCGTTAGACACAAAAAAGGTCAAGAATAGGAGGGCGCTAAAAGTTGAGTAATATAATAGGCTAGTGTGTAGGTGAATATCTGAATAGCAAGACAGCTTAAGACAACTGATTAATAAAAATATTACAGTTTATTTATATAGAAAGGACACATTGTGGTTAACTCTAGGCAGACAATTATATATCTCTATGAATACAATTTGTTTCTCTAATATAACCAATATATATATATATATATATATATATATATATATATATATATATATATATACAATGTATATTCATCAATAGGCAGGCAACATTGGAGAAAATACCAGAGACTAAATAACCCAAGGGCGAGACTAACACGTGACGTGCACATACGTAACCGCGCATCCGGAGCAGAATGTTGGAACCCGCCCTGGGAGAAGGACGCTGAAATCTCTTCGGAGGCTGATCTCATTATACAGCCCAGGTAAACCCTTACAAAATATCTAAGGAACTTCAGGGTGAGTACCGTTGACTCTTCATGTGTCACTGACATACAAAGAAACTAGACAAAGGTAATTTAACCTCTTACTGTGAACCATATTGTGAATCATACTGTGACACTTAAACATAAGTACCCAAAGAACTGTGGAAAAGTGATCAATGACATCTGAGTATTTGATGTTTATGGAACTACTTACTATATAACCTTTTGGAGCTGCCTTATTACCTCCGACTCTAATAGGTGCTTTGGGAGACGTCCCTATAGATATACTGTATATACCCTTTTAAGTTTTTTAAGTTTTTTCATTTTTTAGTGTTAGTTTTCTAACCAGGCTTCTGGATTTTGAGCTTCTTATATTAGCTTGATCG
Source organism: Bombina bombina (assembly GCF_027579735.1). Classification (NCBI taxonomy): domain Eukaryota; kingdom Metazoa; phylum Chordata; class Amphibia; order Anura; family Bombinatoridae; genus Bombina; species Bombina bombina. The sequence continues at coordinate 144,048,840 of NC_069509.1, read as the reverse complement.
GCTTAGTATTTTAAAAAAAAGTTTTTTAAAACTATTTTTTTTATAATTGTGTTTGTTGTTACACTTTTTAGCTCATATTCCTGATTCAGAGTGACCCCAAATGTATTATTTGTTAATCCACTGATATATTATGTGAATTCTTGCAGCTTTAATTGCATTTGCTAAACCAGCGATATAACTCATGTAAAATTTTGCAGCTTTAAATTGCGTGCCAGATAATGCGATCTCATTTCTAGTCACTATTTAACATAATATTGTATATTTATATTTGTTATAATAGAGACCTTGCAGTTCTAATCTCGCGTTAGAAAATGCAATCACACTCCAGCCTATTGGTGAATATACATTGTATGTATGTATATATATAAAAAGTGTAAGTTAATAGGTATGATAAATTGCACTAGCACAAATATACCCCCATATGGGGTTAATTCCTCTCTCAGAAAGTCACTCCAAGACCCTCAAAAGGTGACATACATTTTGACCATAGTCTCAATAGAAAGCACAGATTGTGTAATGAAAGGCGTAACCCCACACCTGGAAATGGTAAAAACACTCAAGCACAGTGAGTCCGTAAATGACTGGCGGTTTGAAGCAAACCCAAGAGCTGATAGTGCCTAGGACAGCCTGTGTCTGTGCTCACTCACCGCTCCTGTGTCATTATAACTTTGATGTCAATGTCTCCAAGTTGTGTTCCCCAGGCTCTAAACCATGCATTCAGCGTGTTTTGCTGCATCCGTGGCTGGTATGAGCAGTGGTCCGTTGGTTCGATCACGTGTTCCTAATCAACCAATCACCTCCTTACCATCCGGTTCTGTCAGAAAGTGCACTGCATGGAGAAAACACTACAGAATAGGAGAGGAATGGCGAGCTCCCTCTGAGCAAGGATCCTGGCAAAGTATTAGATAATCATGAATAACGTTGATCCAAAGGCAGAGTTGAAATAAAAGTCTTTATTAGAATTCCACTAAGGATAAAAAGAAGAGACCCATGGGGGTCCAGCACACACACATTTGTAGTACTCAAGCTGACATGTTTCGGTAAAACACTGTAATCATAGCTAAATTAGTACAAATGTGCTGACCATTTAAAAGCCAACGAGAACTATCATTGGTCATTACTAAAACCAATCACTAGTAATCAAAAAGTGAACATTTTAACTCTTATTGTTCCTAAACTCCTGTGAATAATCAGAATGTTAACACAATAATGATGTAGTACGTATCACCCACCACTGTTTAAAGGACAGACCAAATAAATATATTAATATTTATTTTATAAGCTAATATTATATTAACGGATTAATGTTACCAAAAACCCCATAAAGGTCCATAATATTCCTGTCCTAGGAACAATGGGGTTATTAATGATCTGTATAGGGTATAGTATTCAGACATCAATCAAAGTATAAAAGCCTGATATAAAGCTTATTTGTGGAAAAAGTGTGAAAAACCTCATTATAGGAGGCTATCTTAAATGTAAGCTTGATCAATAATATACCAGTTGCTATACAAAAAGCAATACGGATTAGAGTATCCCTTAAATACTCATTAAATACTCGTGATGTGGAATATAAGAAAGGTATTGGAGATGTATTGAAGATATATTAAGAATATATTAAAGATATAATAGAAATATATTAAAGATATAGTAGATACATGGTATCCTTTAAGTTATGTCATACTGTTAGCGATATAGATGTGGAGTATAGAGGAAGTGTAAAGGGGGCATATGTACGCTAATCAAGAAACCCAAACCTATATAGAAGGATTTTAGACCATATCCACATAGTGCAGGATTAAGGTGCACTAAGAAAAAAACAGTAAGGAAGATAAATATAAATACATACATGCCTATTCAGTTTTGTGCTTTAAACAAACATGCATGTCCATATCAGATCACAAAAACCAAGATCTGTTCTAATGGATGATTCTGCCCCTCTGGGCTCACAGATCCAAAAAGACAAAATAGTATAGTAATTAAATTTAATTTAGGAAAACTAAGCTAAAATAAATAAAGGTACCTTCCGGGGATCCTAAGCCTGAGCACGACTGAAAGATGTACAGTATCTTAACATATTGTTATTTCCAGTAATTGATTAGATCGTACTCTGAGTTGAGTCCCCTAGGTACTCTTGTCTGAAGTTTGAAAACCCAAAACATTTCACGTTTGCCTAGTATTTGACACTTAGGGAAGTCTCCCTAAGTGTGATGCGGGAATCCAGAAGTGGACCCATTGCTCGGTGTGCCTAGTGGGATATGGCTGCACCTCACTGACGGGGCCCACAATAGGCCGAAATGTACGTCTGGGGTTTTGCTGTTTCTCTTGTTCAGAGAGGGATTGCCTGGTATTTCGGGGCTGGACTTTACTGTGAAGTCAGGATCAGACTGATATGCTACAGGAAAGTTCTGTGAAAGGCACATATTGAGCAAAAAGAGGCTGCTTCTAGGGTGGTAACTAGCCATAGAACAAGCTATTATGCTGTTGTTCGTTCCCAGGTTGAGCGCTTCTCTCTTTTTATTTATGCCTAGTATTTGATCCCTATCTCCTCCTCTTGAGGGAAATTTGACCCATTCTATAGCCTGCCATCTTAATGTTGCATTGCTCTTGTTATGTACATATTTTAAATGTTTTACCAGGGGAGTAGTGGCCTCACCTATTTTAATGGTGGACAGATAGTTTCTGATCCTGGTTTTCACATCGGTAGTAGTTAGTCCTACTTACTGTAGGTGACATTCAATGCAAGTTAATAGATAGATAACATAGGAGAATGTAAAATTGAGGCAGGAAGTAATCATGAATACTTCCCCCGTGACTTCAGAATGGAATTCCTCCGAAGTGATGCTGAACTCACATGGTCTTCATCTCGATCTGCCACACTTGTACTGCCCCCTATGTCTTAGCCAAGATCCTTGTTCTCTAGGTGTACTGGAGGGTACTTCAACGGAGGACAGGATGTTTCCTATAGATTTGTTTTTCCTGTAGGAACATCGTAAGCCCTTGTCAACACAATCTACAAGTATATCGTCAGCCGACAATAGTCGGAAATGTTTATTCACAATTTTGCAGATGTCCCTGTATTCTGCACTGTAGTCAGTAACAAAAGTGACCTTATCTCTTGTTTTGATGTCATGTTGTCCTCCTGTCAATTTTGACCCTTTTAAGAGAATACTCCTGTCCAATTTGTCTACCTGAGTTATTTTAGTTTAGTTTAGCTTAGTTTTCCTAAATTAAATTACTATACTATTTTGTCTTTTTGGATCGGAATTGTCCATTAGAACAGATCTTGGTTTTTGTGATCTGATATGTACATGCATGTTTATTTAAAGCACAAAAGCACAAAACTGAATAGGCATGTATGTATTTATATATATATATATATATATATATATATATATATATATATATATATATATATATATATATATATATATATATACTCTAAGTACTGTACCTTGTTTATCTTTCAGGCCCTTTATCTTCCTTACTGTTTTTTTCTTAGTGAGCCTTAATCCTTCACCGACGCACTAACTTATAGATATAGGCAAAAACATATATGTATATGTATGTGTGTGCAGTTAGAATAGCTCACTAAGTTGTAGGGAGTTTGCCTTTTCAGAGATCTATTTTTATGGTTTTACCTCTGTCGGAATATAATCTCTCAGGGAAGGTCCTTATCCATTTCCATGTTATGTGGATAGTCTTGGTATTTATTATAAAATTTTGTCAGATGAAGGGATACCATTAATGCCTAGATTTGAGAATTTTCCATGTAAGTTATACAACATTCGTAATACAATTATGATACACTATGTGGATATGGTCTAATCCTTTTATATAGCTTTGGGTTTACTTGGTTAGCGTACATATGCCCCCTTTACACTTCCTCTATACTCCACATCTATATCATTAACAGTATGACATAACTTAAAGGATACCATGTAGCTACTATATCATTAATACATTTCTATTATAGCTTTAATATATCCTTAATATATCTTCAATACATCTCCAATACATTTCTTATATTCCACATCACTAATGAGTATTTAACGAGTATTTAAGGGATACTCTAATCCTTATTGCTTTTTTGTATAGCAACTATTATATTATTGATCTAGCTTACATTTAAGATAGCCTCCTTTTATGAGGTTTTTCACACTTTTTCCACATATAACCTTTATATCAGGCTTTACACTTTGATTGATGTCTGAATACTATACCCTACACAGATCATTATTAACCCCATTGTTCCTAGGACAGGAATATTATGGACCTTTATGGTTTCTTTGGTAACGTTAATCCGTTAATATAATATTAGTTTATAAAATAAATGTTAATATGTTTACTTGGTCTGTCCTTTAAACAGTGGTGGGTGATACGTACTACATCATTATTGTGTTAACATTCTGATTATTCACAGGAGTTTAGGAACAATAAGAGTTAAAATGTGCACTTTTTGATTACTAGTGACTGGTTTTAGTAATGACCAATGATAGTTTTTATTGGCTTTTAAATAGTCAGCACATTTGTACTAATTTAGCTATGATTACAGTGTTTTACCGAAACATGTCAGCTTGAGTACACTGTGCTCGAAAATGTGTGTGTGCTGAACCCCCATGGGTCTCTTCTTTTTATCCCTAGTGGAATTCAAATAAAGACTTTGCCTTTGGATCAACGTTATTCATGATTATCTCTATCTATCTATCTATCTATCTATCTATCTATCTATCTATCTATCTATCTATCATCTCTCTCTCTCTCTATATATATATATATATATTTATATATTATATATATATACATATATATATATTGGTTACATTAGAGAAACAAATTGTATTCATAGAGATATATAATTGTCTGCCTAGAGTTAACCACTGTGTCCTTTCTATATAAATAAACTGTAATATTTGTATTAATCAGTTGTCTTAAGCTGTCTTGCTATTCAGATATTCACCTATACACTAGCCTATTATATTACTCTGCTTTTAGCGCCCTCCTATTCTTTGAATTTTTAAATTAAAGGTCATGTGACCCTTTAAGTTACAGGGATCACCTTAAAAATGGTGTTTAACTTGAGTGGGTCGGGGCTATAATGGAGCACCTATCTCTCACTCTCTTTGGCTAAAGGGACAAGTAAGCATGCTCTCCTCTTTCAAATTTGGGGTCACTTGCTCCCTTAGGATGCTGCTGGATCACCAATAAAAATAGTAATCAACTACCCGACTAGAAAAAAGTGATTTCTAGTGGTGGGAGAAGGACTTCTGAACTCTATGTACTAGACAATATCTTTCTTATGATTAGCCCACTTTTATTAAACATCTCTAAATTACCACTGATCTCTTAGAGAATCTCAGTTTTGTAATAAACAGGGAACAATCTCATCTTATACCACTTAACAATCCTAGGTTTCAATATCAATACCCTGAGTTGCTAGCATATCTCTCCTTATGTAAAGACTAAACAAATATAAAGTAGAAAATCTCCAAGATTTTAAAACTTCATGCTATCCCACTAGAAAAAAATTAGCACATATCTAGATTATAAGTGGAGCGCAAAATATTAATATTTATCTATACCTGTATATCTATATGAATATATACAGGTATATATATACAGTATATAAAGTTTCTACTATGTGAAAAAGAGTTTTATATGTGCATATATGTATGTACAGTATATACATATATAAATACATAAATACACATGTATGTATATACACACACACACACACACACACACACACACACATATATATATATAGTATCTCACAAAAGTGAGTACACCCCTCACATTTTTGTAAATATTTTACTATATATTTTTATGAGACAACACTGAAGAAATAACACTTTGCTACAATGTAAAGTAGTCAGTGTACAGCCTGTATAACAGTGTAAATTTGCTGTCCCCTCAAAATATTTCAACACACAGCCATTAATGTCTAAACTTTTGGCAACAAACTTGGGTGACAATTAGCCATTTTCAAACTCTCTCTTACTGGTCACTGGAAGTTCAACATGGCACCTCATGGCAAAGAACTCTCTGAGTATCTGAAAAAAGAATTGTTGCTCTACATAAAGATTGCCTAGGCTATACGAAGATTGCCAAGACCCTGAAACTGAGCTCCAGCATGAAAGACCATACAGCGGTTTCACAGGACAGGTTTCACTCAGAACAGGCCTCCTCATGGTCGACCAAAGAAGTTGAGTGCACATGCTCAGCGTCATATCCAGATCTGTCTTTGATTTGTCCAGGTTGTCTTTGGGAAATAGACATATGTGGGCTGCCAGCAATGCTGCATAGGATGAAAGGATGGGGGGTCAGCCTGTCAGTGGTCAGACCATAAGCTGCACACTGCATCAAATTGGTCTGCATGGCTGTCACCCCAGAAGGAAGCCTCTTCTAAAGATGATGCACAAGAAAGCCCGCAAACAGATTAATGGATTAATGGAACCATGTCCTGTGGTCTGATGAGACCAAGATAAACTTATTTGGTTCAGATGGTGTCAAGCGTATGTGGCGGCAACCAAGTGAGAAGTACAAGGACAAGTCAAGCATGGTGGTGGGAGTGTCATGATCTGGGCCTCCATGAGTGCTGCTGGCACTGGGGAGCTACAGTTCATTGAGAGAGCCTTGAATGTCATCATGTACTGTGACATACTGAAGCAGAGCATGACCCCCTCCCTTCAGAGACTGGGCTGCAAGGCAGTATTCCAACATGATAATAACCCCAAACACACCTCCAAGATGACCACTGCCTTGGTGATGGACTGGCCAAGCATGTCTCCAGACCTAAACTTTATTGAGCATCTGTGGGGCATCCTCAAATGGAAGGTTGGGGAGTGCAAGATCTCTAACATCCACCTGCTCTGTGATGTCGTAATTGAGGAGTGGAAGAGGACTCCAGTGGCAACCTGTGAAGCTCTGGTGCCCTCCATGCCCAAGAGGGTTAAGGCCATGCTGGAAAATAATGGTGGCCACACAAAATATTGACATTGTGGGCCCAATTTTGACAATTCCACTTAGAGGTGTTCTCACTTTTGTTGCCAACGGATTAGACATTAATGGCTGTGTGTTGAGTTATTTTGAGAGGACAGCAAATTTACACTGTTATACAGGCTTTACATTCACTACTTTACAATGTAGCAAAGTGTAATTTCTTCAGTGTTGTCACATGAAAAGATATAATAAAATATTTACAAAAATGTGAGGGGTGTACTCACTTATGTGAGATACTGTGTATATATATATATATATATATATATATATATATATATATATATATATATATATATATATATATATATATATATATATATATATAGCCCTTTCCATTCAAATACCTTGTTTTATATCATATGCCATATACCGTTTAACCCTTCTATTTTTTTATATTTATATGAATATTTTCTATCAGATAGTGTATATAGTATGTATTTGTGTTATGTTTGGTGCACATTTTTTTTAATGGTTAAACTTTACACTCACACAAACCTGAAGCACGCTATATTTATTTGTGCTTGAGCAAACACATTTACTTTCAACTTGTAATATGCGCGCATGTTAATGTGAGTCCACGCTAACAAAATAGTGCACCACTTATAAGCTAGCCCTTTGTCGGATAATTTGTTCTTGTTATTTTCAGATATTTTTTTTTTTTATTAGAACACCAAACAACGTTACTGGATTTTTCTGCTTACTTCAGCTACTGGTTCGGTCCTCTGTTATCCAGCTTTTTAAGATTTTTTTATTATTGGTTAAATATCTAGCCTTACATTTTCATGTTTCATATTGTACTTTGCTGATTTATCTCAGTAAAGAGAGAGCTAAGCAAATATTCATCTATGTGTCCTTAAATACATCATGATTATACCTTCACAAAGCTAGGAAAATCTAAATTATCCACAGCCATTGATTTAGTTTGTTTGGTTTTACTGTATACTGTTTACCTTATGCATATGTCTGAAATATTACCCTGTTGTGGTTCTAATAATGAAAAGAAAACAAATACGGTTTATGTGAAAATTGAAATGCAGGTGAATTTTATACTGAACGTTTTAAGTAAATGGTTATATCTTTTAACAGGCATAGTTATGATGTTTTTTGAAAGTTAAAACTTTTCAGATATATTATCTGCAAGATGAAATCACTAATTTTTATATAAGAATCAAACCGTCTCATTACAGTTAGTAGCTTAACACTTAGCACAAACAAATAACAACATAACACCTATGTTCGGTGAAGACTGGAATGGTCGCATTTATTAATTTTAACATTAGTATTAATCAGACATAATGAAACTAAACTTTTTATACAGAATAGAGCTTTAAATAAGGAGGCTGCTACACTATAAACAGGCATTGCAGATGAGGGACCAGGTAGATTTTTATTTGGGAAGCCCTGCCGGGCTACACCACCTTCCAGACAAGACACCCTCTGGTGCCACATGTCAGCAGACCCACGGGGAGGGGCACTCCAGGCTCTGAACTGCAGCATCTTGCCCCTCCCATTATCTTGGCCATTGTTCTCTTTGCGCTCTGATCTTCCTCAAATGAGCCCAGACACCGCCAGCTAGGATGGGAAAATATAATACATTCCAAACCTAATAAGGTCTAAGGTGTTGCAAGATGTACCACATGCGACCTCCTTATAGAGACAAAATTACCGCTATGGACTTATTTAACAGACTAGGTTGACTGACCATACCCCCGCCAATAGCACTAAACAACCAATGGAAATCTGTAACACTATGCCGCCATTCCAGTGCACCTGAAAATAAAAAAAAAACATTATATAGGGAGGGAGGGGAAACCACCATACTCATAACAATGTAGCATTCCTAAACCATGCCTCTATCTTCCAGGAAGAGTTAACCCTTAAGACATTCCAGTTATATTCCTGTTGAAAAGTAGTAAATAAGTTTTTCTAAAAAATTGTGATAAGCCCTAAGAGATTGGAATGATCACTTATGTCAGCATATTCTATAACTGAAGAATGGTCCCTATAAATCTGTAAAGACCACTCAATGCAATAGAATTATATAATTAACAAGTGCATAATAAAAAGGACAATGATTTAACAGCTTCTCTGAATTTCTAATAAGCAGTAGATTATTTTCTGACAAATTTATTTTTTTCTCCAATTTTCTGCCCCCTTGCATCATGTGAAAGACACCAGCCAATCACAGGCTAGTATACATATACCCTGTGAAATTGTGCACATGCTCAGTAGGATATTGTTCCCCAGAAAGTGTGTATATAACAAGATTGTGCAAAATTTGATAATGGACGTTAATTGGAAAGTATCTAAAACCTGGATGCTCTATCTGAATCATAAAAGTTTATTTTGACTTGAGTGTCCCTTTAAGTGACGGTGATCCTCCTGATACTTTATTTAGGTTCAGCCTTAAAAAGAAAATTATCTTTATGAACTCTCATCCAATATCCCTTTAGCCTAAAATATGTGGTTTTTGGCAACACATAAATGTAATATTCCAATAAAATTGAATTGAAAAGATGTTAAATGTTATAGAGAACATAAATCCTAAATACATCCATTCCAGATATTATCTTTGTAAACAACGTAGTAAAATTCCCATTAATACCTTAGTAAGTGCCCCAATTATTAGCCTTGATCTCATGCACCCATGGGTATCAATTGAAGGCCGTAAATGTGTCACTGCTTGCAAGAATTTTTTTTTATCTCATATTCACCAGACATCAAATAGTTTCCAATATAAACATAATAGCAGACCTTCATGAAAAAAGAGCTGTAAATCATAATTAAAGATGAAAGTAGAATGTGTGCTATCAGATGAGGCAGACTGCATTTACACAGGGAAAATGGTGCAGAAATCATGCTAAGTGCAGAGTAAATAAAATATTTTTTTATGCATAGATAGAAGTATGCATCAAAGGATTTCAAAAGGCATACATGTAGAGAAATAAAGTGGTATTTTGGATTCCGCTCGGGCACAACACTTAAACGGACAGTCAACACTAAAATTGTTATTGTTTAAAAAGATAGATAACTCCTTTTTCTACCCATTCCCCAGCTTTGCACAGCCAACATTTTTATTTTAATGTACTTTATAACATTTAAACCTCTTAATGTCTGCCTGTTTCTAAGCCACTATAGACAGCCTCTTATCACATGCTTTTTTATTTGTGTTTCACAACAGGAGACTGCTAGTTTATGTGGGCCATATAGATAACATTGTGCTCATGCCTTGGGAGTTATTTAAGAGTCAGCACAACACAGCACTAATTGGCTAAAATGCAAGTCAGTAGATAATGAATTAAAAGTCATGTGATCAGGAGGCTGTCAGAAGATGCTTAGATACAAGGTAATCACAGAGGTAAAAAGTATATTCATATAACTGTGTTGGTTATGCAAAACTGGGGAATGGGTAATACATGGATTATCTATCTTTTAAAACAATAACAATTATGGTGTAGACTGTCCCTTTAATTCACTGCTTGGAATATGAGTACAATGTGTATGTATATATGTATATATCTATGTCTATCTCTTGAGTGCTAAGCCACTAGGGAGCAAAAATTCCACTCAAGTATTTGAGTTCTTCATTTAGTTCTGTACTGTAAATTGTACAGTATACAGTATGTGTGTGTGTCTATTAAGTGTTACAGAGGTCTCAACCCCTCTTCTCCCTATAGTCAGACCTCTGTAATAATTTCTGTATATATATATATATATATATATATATATATATATATATATATATATATATATATATATATATATATATATATATATATACAGTGCCCTCCACTAATATTGGCACCATTGGAAAATATGAGCAAAGAAGGCTGTGAAAAATTGACTTCATTGTTTAACCTTTTGATCTTTTGTTCAACAAATACATAAAAATACTCTGCTCTCATGAATATCAAACAATTGGAAACACAGCAAAGGTTTAGACAGCCACGTTCCTTTGTTGATAACCTTATTGAAAATGGGGTGCAACTTGTTGGGGGCTAGTATGTTCTTTATATACCTCTTTTTCTCTTATGAGTGGAGCGCAAAATTGCTCTTTTGCGAGCGTGATATTTGCTCTTCAGTCAATAATACCAGCACACACAAACGTGCGCTGTTATTACAAGTTTGTGTTCACATTCCTGAAAGCTTTGCGCTCATGAGAGCGTGCTTCCATAGACTACAATTGGTAAGTTGTGCAGGGTTGGGCAGCAAATTAAAAATATATATGTATATGAATATATACATAAATATTTATGTGTTTATATGTTTATGTATATAAGCATAAACATATATATTTAAAGTAAAAACCCAGTCCCCATAGACTTCTATGTAAAGGCACTTTTCAGTGCTCTTTTTTTTTTTAACACCACATTTACCCTCACTTTAATCCCTTATAACTGCTTTTTTTATCCAGAAAAAAAAGAGGCCCATCATTTTTATTTAATGAAATAAACCGTCCACTTTATTTTGGGGGCCATAGGAGCACATTTTTTAAATTAACCAGAGGTCTGGCCTCTGGTTAATTGTGCTAAGCGCAAAGTGCTCCCACGAACTTGCGGGATGGTTATTTAATGTGCGCCCATAAATTGCCAAATTTGCCGCTTTATGGGCACATGTTAAATTAGAGCTCCACTTTTAATCTACCACAATATCTGGTTTCTCTCATACTGAATCCTTTAAAAGGGATTCTTCACAAATAATATGCCAATATTTATTCAAAATCCTTTTGATAATTTTATGTCCCTCATTATAAGTAGTGATAAATTTGATTTTGTCTTGATGATGCCTAGACTTCCTTTTCTTCACTGTGAGCAACATCCCTAGTTATCATTGATAACTTTTCTTTAGCCTCATTTAATAAAGTTGTATCATACCCTTTCTAGAACAATTTTCTATGAAGAATAGCTACCTTATTGTAATCCTCCTCAAAAGTGCAATTTTGTTTCATCCTTTGATATTGTCCCACTGACATGTTATTCTTCCAAGATGGCCACTTTTTGCACTTAGGAGACCATTTTTATCTCTAGGATTTCTATAATTGGTAACTACAATTTTTATTTAATTTTTATGGAAAAGACAGAGGTCTAGGAATTCAGTCTTATTATTTGAAATCTTTCCTGTGAACTTTAAATTGAACTCATCACCATTAAAGAACTTAATAAACTCTTGACCTTCATCATGTGATCCATACTAGATGACTATAATATCATCAATATATCAATAATATTGGATCATTAGATTTAATGAACATATTAATAACATTAAAAATATGTGCGAGAAACTGTCATGCCGCTCTAGCCAACACTAGGGGCGCAGTGTCTCCTTCCCTGCTCGTTGTCAGGGGCAGTGTCAGCTCCGGATGAATGCGGCGCTGACATCATCGCCGCACGCTCCGGATGCCGGTCGGAACTCAGTGGCGCAAATCTGCGCCTATTTAAATGTTTTTAGAATGATCTGTCACTGCCCAAGTATAGGTGTTACTTTGTGTGCTCCTGGGTGTGACAAATCTTTCTTTTTTGTACCTAATATCGTTACTGAACCTACCTGCCTTAACCCTTAACCCTTTAAGGACACAGCTTTCAGTTTGCTCAATTGTTTTATGACGGAAAAATTCCGTCATATGTCCTTAAGAGGTTAAACTGCTGGATTAATTACTGTTGCTGAACCTGCCTGTCTGACTACTCTACCTGCCTTAACCCTTAAACTTCTGGACTGCTCTACTTTTGCCAAACCCTGCCTACCTGACTATTCTAGTGGTTTATCCTTGGATTGCTTTACTGTTGCCAAACCCTGCCTGTCTGACCATTCTAGTGGTTTATCCTTGGACTTCTTTGCTTTTGCCAGACCCTGCCTGCCTGACCATTCTAGTGGTTCATCCTTGGACTGCTCTGATTTTGCCACTGGGGACTGTCCTGCTTGTGGTGAGTGCCGATTTCCTCATCTCACTAACTTTCCCTGCTCTGGGATATTCCCTATTATTCCGGCTCGAAGCCGGGATAACAATACTACTAGCCGAGTTTGGTCTGATAGAGGAGTATCCCATGAGCGTTACATTATACTTGGGCCATGCAGCCAGATGAGGTGGCATGAGCTGTTTATCTTCAGAGAAAGATGTTGGGAACCCATACCACACAGTTTTAGAATATGGATTCCAAGCTAGAGGCTATTACTGCTCAAGTTTCCTTACTAGTTGCAGCGAGGGATGCCACTCCTGTTGCTACACCACCAGCCCCTACTCCTAGTGCTGTGCCTTCTTTCTCTGCTTCTGGAAGTATACCCAGGATACCCTTGCCTGACAAGTATGAAGGTACTACTGATTGCCGGGGCTTTCTAAACCAATGCAGGCTGCACTTCCACAATGATCCTCACACCTTTCAGTCTCATCAGTCAAGGGTCACCTTTATCATTTCCTTGCTAAAGGACAAGGCTCTAGCCTGGGTCTCTCCCCTTTTGGAACAGAATGCTACACTCTTGCATGATGCTGATGAGTTCATTTCTGCTTTATCTTCTGTGTTTGGGACTTCTGGCCATACTTCTGCTGCAGAATATTCTCTCCTGGAACTCTGCCAAGGCAATAAAACTGTGGCACAATTTCCCATCGAGTTCCGCACCTTGGCACTTGAAACCACTTGGGATGGCAGTGCTCTCAAGGCAGCCTTTAGGGGGTCTCCATGAACGCATCAAAGATGAACTAACTTATCATGATATTCCTTCTTCTTTGGATGACTTTATAGCGCTTTGTATCAATCTGGACTCTCACGTTCAGGAAAGGCAAGCCGAGAGAGACAGAACTAGGAGGGTCCTTCCCTCCCATCCTCCTATTCGCCCAGTTTCAGCAGCATCAGCTACCCCTTCAGCTACTCCAGTTACCTCAGTAGAAGAACCCATGGATCTCTCCTCCTTCAAACCTTCAGAGTCTGAAAGACAGAGAAGAAGGAGACTGAGACTATGTTTTTATTGTGGATCTAACACCCACCAACTAAAGGACTGTGACATTCAGCCGGGAAAAGCCACTGCTTAGGGGATAACACTGGGGTACCTCTAAGCATGGTCTCAACTAAATTCCCTCACTCCTCTTGGATACTGGTACCTGTTACCCTTACCTACCTTCAGAATACTGTCCACACTCAAGCCTTCATTGAGTCAGGGGCAGCTGGAAATTTCCTGCATCACCATTTTATGATTAAAGCTGGTTTGCCTCTTCTGCAGAAAAGACATTGTCTCAAAAAAACTACCCTGGATGGCACCCCCCTTGGTTCGGGCATGATCCATTTTGAGTCCGCACCACTGACCCTGACTGTGGGATTCCTCCACACTGAACAGCTGCAGTTTGAGGTCATTCATTCCCCAGCACAGCCTATCATCCTTGGTCTTCCTTGGCTTCGGGTACACAATCCACAGTTCGACTGGGCTAAGGGACAACTGGCCTCTTGGGGTACCTCCTGTTTCCACTCCTGCCTTGCTAAATTCATTCCTCTGCCCCGTATTTCCATAGCAAGTATACAGACTCCTTCAAACCTTCCTTCAGTATACACAGACTTTGCGGATGTGTTTGAGAAAAAAAAAGCAGCCGACGCGCTGCAGCCCCACAGTCCTTATGACTGCAAGTTCAACCTTTTTCCCGAAGCCCCACTTCCTAAAGGGAGGACTTATCCACTTTCCAAGGCTGAAACCAAATCCATAGAGGAGTACATCCAAGAGAACCTAGCTAAAGGGTTCATTCGCCCTTCCTCGTCTGCTGCTGGGGCAGGCTTCTTTTTTGTCAGTAAGAAGGATGGTTGGCTCAGACCCTTCATTGACTACAAGGCCTTGAACAACATAATCCTCAAGAATCGTTACCCATACCATTGATCACCGAACTGTATGATTCACTCAGGGATGCTCGCTTTTTCACCAAATTGGACTTACGTGGGGCATACAATTTGCTTCACATCTTTCCAGGCCATGAATGGAAGACCGACTTTAACACAAGATCTGGGCATTACGAATACCTTGTAATGCCCTTTGGGCTGTGTAACGCTCCTGCAGTCTTCCAGGCATTTGTCAACGATGTCTTCCGTGGCCTCCTCAACCGCACTGTCATTGTTTATCTGGATGATATACTTGTTTTCTCTTCCACTTTAGAGGAGCATCATAGGCACGTGAGACAGGTGTTTCTTCATCTCTGAGATAATTCTTTGGTAGCCAAGCTAGAAAAGTGTGAGTTTGATCAAGCTCAGATCCAATTCCTTGGATATGTCATCTCGAAGGAAGGCTTTAATACTTTGAATGTAAGGTTCTACATTTTGGAACCAAACCAATGCAGGCTACCTATTACTTAAATGGGAACAGACTCAACAAAACAGAGGAAGAAAAGGATTTTTAGCAAACTTATAGATTGCATTCTAAAAAACGAGTGCACAATGCAAGGTAGCGGCTTCTTAAGTAAATACTAGCATATATTAAAAGAAACATATATACATGGGAAAACACAAAATTATGTCACTATAGAAATCCTTGGTAAGACCTCACTTTGAGTATGGAGTGCAGTTCTGAGGACCAATTTTAAAAAGGTACATAGCAGAATAAGAAAAAGTTCAGAGGGTAATGGATGATTTAAACTATAAAGAGAGGTTAGAAAAAGAGTGTTTTAGAGATGATATTACTTTGTGAAAATATATTCAAGGCCCATATACAGAGTTAGTAGAAGTTTTTTTATTCCAAACTTAGAAGGAGTCATACTTTAAAACTTGAGGAAACAACATTTAACTCAGTACTTGGAATTCCAGAGAAAAAATGCCCAAAGTACCAGATCATTTTATCATTATTTCTTTGAAATAGTCTTGTTTTTTTAAATTTTATGCCACCATTTCTCCCCCACATGCGATCATATAAAAAAAGCTGTAAACTTTTTTATTATTTACATACCATTTGCACAGTGAAAACACAAATGGCTGTAAAGCTTCTCTGGGATCCCCTTTGTTCAGAAACAGTAGAGATACTTGACTTTGCCATTGCCTTTTGGCAATTAGAAGGCAGTGAAGGGGCCAATTATTTAGCTGGCAAGGACAAAAGTTTTCTAGGGTAAAGATTACTCTTTCACCTGGCATTTCTTACCACTCTGTTTGCTACCTGATCCCTCCCAAGTAGCTCTCTCCCCACTCACACTTTTAACCCTTTGATTGATAAGCACTTTCCCACCTGGGTGCTAAGCTGTTCAAATTTTTTTTTTTTTTTTTTAACTTTTTTTCCCCTGATCCACAAGACTTACACTATTGGAAAGGATAGCCGATTACCTTTCCAACGATGGGTCTCGGTGGTCTGTAGCTGCTTAGATGCCTGAGATACAGGCTTCTAAGCAGCATGCACCCTTTTCCTATACTTAACATTGTTAAGTTTAAATAAAGTTGCGCAGTGACGTCATCACGTCATTGCGCATGACGTCACTGCACATAACGTGAAGTCCTGGCGATGCCTGTCACTATACAGGCCCAATCGCTGGGGTAGGAGCGGGTGGGAGCCCCCAGATCTCCCTAAAGGTGGGAGAGTGCTAGAGAAGGCTCTGAGCCGTCATTGGCACCTGAGTGGGAAACTCTGTGACGACTCAGAGCCGTCGATAGCACTCAAGCGGTTAATCAGCATTTTAGATACTGGCAGACAGTTTTCCAGTATTAATTTTAAAGTGATGGTAAATCCTAGCGTTTGTGAAACCGTGTTTTGCAGCGCCAAGCTGTATTTCCTGCACGGCTATTGGCTAAGAGGTAGAAACATCACCTCTCAGCCAAATAGCGTTCTGCCATGCGCTGCCTTTAGCAGCTTAGTGCAGCAAACTCTGCTAACAAATAAAGGGGCTATCCGAATATAGTATTTTATACTTCATGATTGAAAGTCCCCTTTATTTAAGTAAATCCTAGCTTTTCATAAACGCTAGGATTTACCACCACTTTAAGGATTTTTTTCAAAATTAATTATATTTTTTATTTTCTGGGGTGTAGGATCCCCCCTTACACTCCCACCTCCCTGATCCCTCCCAAATAGCTCTCTAACCCTCCCGCTCCCAATGGTCTCTATCATGTTAGGTACTGGCAGCTGTCTGACAGTACCCAGTTTTCTAAATCTCTTTTTTTTAAATGTATTTACTAATAAGAATGTTTTTCTGTAGTGTAGCCCCCCCCCCACTCTCCCCTCCTCACCTTCAATCGATCATGGGTAGGGGCCTCCTCCCCCTGTCATAAGCATTTTTGCTGCATCTTTTCTCTCCCTCCTTTTCTTTAGCATATGATACCTTCCTCTTCATCCCCCTACCTCCTTTTCTCCCACACCACCCTCGGCACCACCACAGCAGATACAGACAGTGACACTATGTCATTGTCTGCATTTGCAATGTGGCTCCATAGGGTAAAGGAAGCACAATCAGATGCCTTCTTCTCACGGCTGCAGTCTCCACTGTCTTAGCTCAAGATTTGGTTTAACCTTCATTCATCCTAAAGTGATAAACGTCTTTTTGAAACACTAGGATTTACCAGTGCAATAAATAAAGGGGACTTTCAGTCATGAAGTTTTATATATTTCATGCTGAAAGCTCCTTTATTTGCCTGCAGCGTATGCCGTGCTGAGCACCTCGGGTCTCCCACAGCAGAATGTTATTTTTTCAATGAGGTGCTGTTTTATCATCTTAGCCAATAGCCGTGTGGCCCAGTTGGCATTTTGTTGTATGGCTAGTATGCTATTGGCTAACATCCACTCATTGATAAAATAGTGTTCTGCTGGGATTTGCCATCACTTTAAGTACTGTCTGACATTGGTTTGTTTGTGCAGAATTTTTCAATCACATCATTGTGGCATTCCTTTAGAACATCCCAATGAGTGTCTACAAATGTCACAGTGTGTTTCACATTTTTCCTTTTTAAACCTTCCTAAAGATATTTAATGGGGTTAAGGTCCAGTGATTGTGAAGGGAGTGTCATGCAAATTGTCACTTATTGCTTTTTCTTTATTCAAATTTGACTGTTATAGCTTAAATGTGTGTGTTTGGATCCTTGACTTGCTGAAAAATGAATCCTATTCCATGCATCTTTAAGATAAAATGTATGGCATGTTTCTGAAGAATAGAGTGGTACTTCTCTTTGGTAAAAATGTAGTTAATCTTTTGCAAGTCACCAACTTCAGAAAAGGCAAAGCATTAGACAATGTGCATTTGTTTTGTTACAAATTGATATTTTGTTAGCAAATAGGGGAGCCACGCTAATCCTGACCCTTTTTCACATAGCCCAGGGCCGTGCTAATAGAAGGCTTAGCACCGCACTAAACCTCCTTTAACCGTTGACCTGGGATACGTGAAGAAGGGTCATGATTGGCGCGGCTCCCCAGAGTGCTGTAAGTATTTTACAATTCAAAGGTAATTTTAAGGAAACAATTGTCTACTAGCAAATTTCGTTTGTTTATATATCAGTTTTCATTAAAATTAGTTAGTGCATTTGTTAAGATATTAATTTCATGAAAGCAATATGCATTCCTAATAAAACTAATGCAAGTCTGGTGTTTGCTAAACCCATTAAATCAGCATTTTGTTTGCCGTTAATCCTGTTTAGATTACAAAATCAAGAGATTAATATTAAGTTAAAAGATTGATGTAAATGTAATCTAAAAAAATGTTATTGCCATCCCACTAACATGGATTTCAACTACAGAAATTGGTAATTTACTATGCTGCTGTCTTTTTTAATCAAATTAGATAAAGTTTAATACAGTGTAAAATTGAATGCATTGCCAATATTTTCATGTTATGAGTGATTTATAGTAATTACAAAATGCGTAAATCTTTTTAGCCTGAAAAAAAATCCAACTCTTCCCACCAACTCTGTAGCCTAGTAGGGATACAGCTACAGTGCGCTAAGGAGTTTCCTAAAGCGTGGTCCTTAATGCTCTTCAGTGAAATCACTTCCATATGTGGCAACACAATGAGGACCGAGGGCCAAGGGGATAAACCTTTGCTGCAATGGCTGCAACAGTCACAGGAATGAGACATTTCTTGTCTCATTATCACAGCATAAGAAAGATTCAAAGTATATTATCATTTATTGAATGTAAGTAAAAACAAATGTAGGCTCAAAAAAACATGTGCAAATCCAGTGATAGTCCCGGTCAGACTGAATGCATCATTCAGGCTTTCTCTCTACCCTTGTTCAAAATGAATTATATGTTGTTGGATGAAATTGAGCAAACTGCTTTAAGATTTATACAATTGCAAGTGATGTAATTAGTGATAGGTCCTACAAATGTGTCCCGGTCAGAGTGCTGAACTATGCCAGTGAATAAGTGCCAGGGAGGACTTATCCACTTTCCAAGGCGTAAACCAAATCCATAGAGGAGTACATCCAAGAGAACCTAGCTAAAGGGTTCATTCGCCCTTCCTCGTCTGCTTCTGGGGCAGGCTTCTTTTTTGTCAGTAAGAAGGATGGTTGGCTCAGACCCTTCATTGACTACAAGGCCTTGAACAACATAATCATCAAGAATCGTTACCCATACCATTGATCACCGAACTGTATGATTCACTCAGGGATGCTCGCTTTTTCACCAAATTGGACTTACGTGGGGCATACAATTTGCTTCGCATCTTTCCAGGCCATGAATGGAAGACCGACTTTAACACAAGATCTGGGCATTACGAATACCTTGTAATGCCCTTTGGGCTGTGTAACGCTCCTGCAGTCTTCCAGGCATTTGTCAACGATGTTTTCCGTGACCTCCTCAACCGCACTGTCATTGTTTATCTGGATGATATCCTTGTTTTCTCTTCCACTTTAGAGGAGCATCATAGGCACGTGAGACAGGTGTTTCTTCCTCTCTGAGATAATTCTTTGGTAGCCAAGCTAGAAAAGTGTGAGTTTGATCAAGCTCAGATCCAATTCCTTGGATATGTCATCTCGAAGGAAGGCTTTAATACTTTGAATGTAAGGTTCTACATTTTGGAACCAAACCAATGCAGGCTACCTATTACTTAAATGGGAATAGACTCAACAAAACAGAGGAAGAAAAGGATTTTTAGCAAACTTATAGATTGCATTCTAAAAAACGAGTGCACAATGCAAGGTAGCGGCTTCTTAAGTAAATACTAGCATATATTAAAGGAAACATATATACATGGGAAAACACAAAATTCTGTCACTATAGAAATCCTTGGTAAGACCTCACTTTGAGTATGGAGTGCAGTTCTGAGGACCAATTTTAAAAAGGTACATAGCAGAATAAGAAAAAGTTCAGAGGGTAATGGATGATTTAAACTATAAAGAGAGGTTAGAAAAAGAGTGTTTTAGAGATGATATTACTTTGTGAAAATATATTCAAGGCCCATATACAGAGTTAGTAGAAGTTTTTTTATTCCAAACTTAGAAGGAGTCATACTTTAAAACTTGAGGAAACAACATTTAACTCAGTACTTGGAATTCCAGAGAAAAAATGCCCAAAGTACCAGATCATTTTATCATTATTTCTTTGAAATAGTCTTGTTTTTTTAAATTTTATGCCACCATTTCTCCCCCACATGTGATCATATAAAAAAAACTGTTAACTTTATAAGCAAACTTTGGATTTCTCTCTAAAATTATTTACACACCATTTGCACAGTGAAAACACAAATGGCTGTAAAGCTTCTCTGGGATCCCCTTTGTTCAGAAACAGTAGAGATACATAACTTTGCCATTGCCTTTTGCCAATTAGAAGGCAGTGAAGGGGACAATTATTTAGCTGGCAAGGACAAAAGTTTTCTAGTGTAAAGATTACTCTTTCACCTGAAATTTTTTACCACTCTGTTTGCTACCTGATCCCTCCCAAATAGCTCTCTCCTCACTCACACTTTTAACCCTTTGATTGATAAGCACTTTCCCACCTGGGTGCTAAGCTGTTCAAAGTTTTTTTTTATTTTTTTTTTACTTTTTTTTTCCCTGATCCCCAAGACTTACACTATTGGAAAGGATAGGCGATTACCTTTCCAACGATGGGTCTTGGTGGTCTGTAGCTGTTTAGATGCCTGAGATACAGGCTTCTAAGCAGCATGCCCCCTTATCCTATACTTAACATTGTTAAGTTTTAAATAAAGTTGTGCAGTGACGTCATCACGTAATTGCGCATGATGTCACCGCACATGACGTGAAGTCCCGGCGATGCCTGTCACTATACAGGCCCAATCGCTGGAGTAGGAGCGGGTGGGAGCCCCCAGATCTCCCTAAAGGTGGGAGAGTGCTAGAGAAGGCTCTGAGCCGTCGTTGGCACCTGAGTGGGAAACTCTGTGATGACTCAGAGCCGTCGATAGCACTCAAGTGGTTAATCAGCATTTTAGATACTGGCAGACAGTTTTCCAGTATTAAGTTTAAAGTGATGGTAAATCCTAGCGTTTGTGAAACCGTGTTTTGCGGCGCCAAGCTGTATTTCCTGCACGGCTATTGGCTAAGAGGTAGAAACATCACCTCTCAGCCAAATAGCGTTCTGCCATGTGCTGCCTTTAGCAGCTTAGTGCAGCAAACTCTGCTAACAAATAAAGGGCCTATCCGAATATAGTATTTTATACTTCATGATTGAAAGTCCCCTTTATTTAAGTAAATCCTAGCTTTTCATAAACGCTAGGATTTACCACCACTTTAAGGATTTTTTTCAAAATTAATTATATTTTTTATTTTCTGCGGTGTAGGATCCTCCCTTACACTCCCACCTCCCTGATCCCTCCCAAATAGCTCTCTAACCCTACCACTCCCAATGGTCTCTATCATGTTAGGTACTGGCAGCTGTCTGACAGTACCCAGTTTTCTTAATCTCTTTTTTTTTAAATGTATTTACTAATAAGAATGTTTTTCTGTAGTGTAGCCCCCCCCCCCACTCTCCCCTCCTCACCTTCAATCGATCATGGGTAGGGGCCTCCTCCCCCTGTCATAAGCATTTTTGCTGCATCTTTTCTCTCCCTCCTTTTCTTTAGCATATGATACCTTCCTCTTCATCCCCCTCCCTCCTTTTCTCCCACACCACCCTCGGCACCACCACAGCAGATACAGACAGTGACACTATGTCATTGTCTGCATTTGCAATGTGGCTCCATAGGGTAAAGGGAGCACAATCAGATGCCTTCTTCTCCCGGCTGCAGTCTCCGCTGTCTTAGCTCAAGATTTGTTTAACCTTCATTCATCCTAAAGTGATAAACGTCTTTTTGAAACACTAGGATTTACCAGTTCAATAAATAAAGGGGACTTTCAGTCATGAAGTTTTATATATTTCATGCTGAAAGCTCCTTTATTTGCCTGCAGCGTATGCCGTGCTGAGCACCTCGGGTCTCCCACAGCAGAATGTTATTTTTTCAATGAGGTGCTGTTTTATCATCTTAGCCAATAGCCGTGTGGCCCAGTTGGCATTTTGTTGTATGGCTAGTATGCTATTAGCTAACATCCCCTCATTGATAAAATAGTGTTCTGCTGGGATTTGCCATCACTTTAAGTACTGTCTGACATTGGTTTGTTTGTGCAGAATTTTTCAATCACATCATTGTGGCATTCCTTTAGAACATCCCAATGAGTGTCTACAAATGTCACAGTGTGTTTCACATTTTTCCTTTTTAAACCTTCCTAAAGATATTTAATGGGGTTAAGGTAAAGTGATTCTGAAGGGAGTGTCATGCAAATTGTCACTTATTGCTTTTTCTTTATTCAAATTTGACTGTTATAGCTTAAATGTGTGTGTTTGGATCCTTGACTTGCTGAAAAATGAATCCTATTCCATGCATCTTTAAGATAAAATGTATGGCATGTTTCTGAAGAATAGAGTGGTACTTCTCTTTGGTAAAAATGTAGTTAATCTTTTGCAAGTCACCAACTTGTTAGCAAATGGGGGAGTCACGCTAATCCTGACCCTTTTTAACATAGCCCAGGGCCGTGCTAATTGGAGACTTAGCACCGCACTAAACCTCCTTTAACCGTTGACCTGGGATACGTGAAGAAGGGTCATGATTGGCGCGGCTCCCCAGAGTGCTGTAAGTATTTTACAATTCAAAGGTAATTTTAAGGAAACAATTGTCTACTAGCGAATTTCGTTTGTTTATATATCAGTTTTCATTAAAATTAGTTAGTGCATTTGTTAAGATATTAATTTCATGAAAGCAATATGCATTCCTAATAAAACTAATGCAAGTCTGGTGTTTGCTAAACCCATGAAATCAGCATTTTGTTTGCCGTTAATCCTGTTTAGATTACAAAATCAAGAGATTAATATTAAGTTAAAAGATTGATTTAAATGTAATCTAAAAAAATGTTATTGCCATCCCACTAACATGGATTTCAACTACAGAAATTGGTAATTTACTATGCTGCTGTCTTTTTTAATCAAATTAGATAAAGTTTAATACAGTGTAAAATTGAATGCATTGCCAATATTTTCATGTTATGAGTGATTTATAGTAATTACAAAATGCGTAAATCTTTTTAGCCTGAAAAAAATTCCAACTCTTCCCACCCACTCTGTAGCCTAGTAGGGATACAGCTACAGTGCGCTAAGGAGTTTCCTAAAGCGTGGTCCTTAATGCTCTTCAGTGAAATCACTTCCATATGTGGCAACACAATGAGGACCGAGGGCCAAGGGGATAAACCTTTGCTGCAATGGCTGCAACAGTCACAGGAATGAGACATTTCTTGTCTCATTATCACAGCATAAGAAAGATTCAAAGTATATTATCATTTATTGAATGTAAGTAAAAACAAATGTAGGCTCAAAAAAACATGTGCAAATCCAGTGATAGTCCCAGTCAGACTGAATGCATCATTCAGGCTTTCTCTCTACCCTTGTTCAAAATGAATTATATGTTGTTGGATGAAATTGAGCAAACTGCTTTAAGATTTATACAATTGCAAGTGATGTAATTAGTGATAGGTCCTACAAATGTGTCCCGGTCAGAGTGCTGAACTATGCCAGTGAATAAGTGCCAGGGAGGACTTATCCACTTTCCAAGGCGTAAACCAAATCCATAGAGGAGTACATCCAAGAGAACCTAGCTAAAGGGTTCATTCGCCCTTCCTCGTCTGCTGCTGGGGCAGGCTTCTTTTTTGTCAGTAAGAAGGATGGTTGGCTCAGACCCTTCATTGACTACAAGGCCTTGAACAACATAATCATCAAGAATCGTTACCCATACCATTGATCACCGAACTGTATGATTCACTCAGGGATGCTCGCTTTTTCACCAAATTGGACTTACGTGGGGCATACAATTTGCTTCGCATCTTTCCAGGCCATGAATGGAAGACCGACTTTAACACAAGATCTGGGCATTACGAATACCTTGTAATGCCCTTTGGGCTGCGTAACGATCCTGCAGTCTTCCAGGCATTTGTCAACGATGTTTTCCGTGACCTCCACAACCGCACTGTCATTGTTTATCTGGATGATATCCTTGTTTTCTCTTCCACTTTAGAGGAGCATCATAGGCACGTGAGACAGGTGTTTCTTCATCTCTGAGATAATTCTTTGGTAGCCAAGCTAGAAAAGTGTGAGTTTGATCAAGCTCAGATCCAATTCCTTGGATATGTCATCTCGAAGGAAGGCTTTAATACTTTGAATGTAAGGTTCTACATTTTGGAACCAAACCAATGCAGGCTACCTATTACTTAAATGGGAATAGACTCAACAAAACAGAGGAAGAAAAGGGTTTTTAGCAAACTTATAGATTGCATTCTAAAAAACGAGTGCACAATGCAAGGTAGCGGCTTCTTAAGTAAATACTAGCATATATTAAAGGAAACATATATACATGGGAAAACACAAAATTCTGTCACTATAGAAATCCTTGGTAAGACCTCACTTTGAGTATGGAGTGCAGTTCTGAGGACCAATTTTAAAAAGGTACATAGCAGAATAAGAAAAAGTTCAGAGGGTAATGGATGATTTAAACTATAAAGAGAGGTTAGAAAAAGAGTGTTTTAGAGATGATATTACTTTGTGAAAATATATTCAAGGCCCATATACAGAGTTAGTAGAAGTTTTTTTATTCCAAACTTAGAAGGAGTCATACTTTAAAACTTGAGGAAACAACATTTAACTCAGTACTTGGAATTCCAGAGAAAAAATGCCCAAAGTACCAGATCATTTTATCATTATTTCTTTGAAATAGTCTTGTTTTTTTAAATTTTATGCCACCATTTCTCCCCCACATGCGATCATATAAAAAAAACTGTTAACTTTATAAGCAAACTTTGGATTTCTCTCTAAAATTATTTACACACCATTTGCACAGTGAAAACACAAATGGCTGTAAAGCTTCTCTGGGATCCCCTTTGTTTAGAAACAGTAGAGATACATAACTTTGCCATTGCCTTTTGCCATTTAGAAGGCAGTGAAGGGGACAATTATTTAGCTGGCAAGGACAAAAGTTTTCTAGTGTAAAGATTACTCTTTTACCTGAAATTTTTTACCACTCTGTTTGCTACCTGATCCCTCCCAAATAGCTCTCTCCTCACTCACACTTTTAACCCTTTGATTGATAAGCACTTTCCCACCTGGGTGCTAAGCTGTTCAAAGTTTTTTTTAATTTTTTTTTAACATTTTTTTTCCCTGATCCCCAAGACTTACACTATTGGAAAGGATAGGCGATTACCTTTCCAACGATGGGTCTTGGTGGTCTGTAGCTGTTTAGATGCCTGAGATACAGGCTTCTAAGCAGCATGCCCCCTTTTCCTATACTTAACATTGTTAAGTTTTAAATAAAGTTGTGCAGTGACGTCATCACGTAATTGCGCATGACGTCACCGCACATGACGTGAAGTCCCGTCGATGCCTGTCACTATACAGGCCCAATCGCTGGGGTAGGAGCGGGTGGGAGCCCCCATATCTCCCTAAAGGTGGGAGAGTGCTAGAGAAGGCTCTGAGCCGTCATTGACACCTGAGTGGGAAACTCTGTGACGACTCAGAGCCGTCGATAGCACTCAAGCGGTTAATCAGCATTTTAGATACTGGCAGACAGTTTTCCAGTATTAAGTTTAAAGTGATGGTAAATCCTAGCGTTTGTGAAACCGTGTTTTGCGGCGCCAAGCTGTATTTCCTGCACGGCTATTGGCTAAGAGGTAGAAACATCACCTCTCAGCCAAATAGCGTTCTGTCATGCGCTGCCTTTAGCAGCTTAGTGCAGCAAACTCTGCTAACAAATAAAGGGGCTATCCGAATATAGTATTTTATACTTCATGATTGAAAGTCCCCTTTATTTAAGTAAATCCTAGCTTTTCATAAACGCTAGGATTTACCACCACTTTAAGGATTTTTTTCAAAATTAATTATATTTTTTATTTTCTGGGGTGTAGGATCCCCCCTTACACTCCCACCTCCCTGATCCCTCCCAAATAGCTCTCTAACCCTCCCGCTCCCAATGGTCTCTATCATGTTAGGTACTGGCAGCTGTCTGACAGTACCCAGTTTTCTTAATCTCTTTTTTTTAAATGTATTTACTAATAAGAATGTTTTTCTGTAGTGTAGCGCCCCCCCCACTCTCCCCTCCTCACCTTCAATCGATCATGGGTAGGGCCCCCCTCCCCCTGTCATAAGCATTTTTGCTGCATCTTTTCTCTCCCTCCTTTTCTTTAGCATATGATACCTTCCTCTTCATCCCCCTCCCTCCTTTTCTCCCACACCACCCTCGGCACCACCACAGCAGATACAGACAGTGACACTATGTCATTGTCTGCATTTGCAATGTGGCTCCATAGGGTAAAGGGAGCACAATCAGATGCCTTCTTCTCCCGGCTGCAGTCTCCGCTGTCTTAGCTCAAGATTTGGTTTAACCTTCATTCATCCTAAAGTGACAAATGTCTTTTTGAAACACTAGGATTTAACAGTGCAATAAATAAAGGGGACTTTCAGTCATGAAGTTTTATATTTTTCATGCTGAAAGCTCCTTTATTGGCCTGCAGCGTATGCCGTGCTGAGCACCCCGGACCTCCCACAGCAGAATGTTATTTTTTCAATGAGGTGCCGTTTTATCCTCGTAGCCAATAGCCGTGTGGCCCAGTTGACATTTTGTTGTATGGCTAGTATGCTATTGGCTAACATCCACTCATTGATAAAATAGTGTTCTGCTGGGATTTGCCATCACTTTAAGTACTGTCTGACATTGGTTTGTTTGTGCAGAATTTTTCAATCACATCATTGTGGCATTCCTTTAGAACATCCCAATGAGTGTCTACAAATGTCACAGTGTGTTTCACATTTGTCCTTTTTAAACCTTCCTAAATATATTTAATGGGGTTAAGGTCCAGTGATTGTGAAGGGAGTGTCATGCAAATTGGCACTTTTTGCTTTTTCTTTATTCAAATTTGACTGTTATAGCTTAAATGTGTGTGTTTGGATCTTTGTCTTGCTGAAAAATGAATTCTATGCCATGCATCTTTAAGATAAAATGTATGGCATGTTTCTGAAGAATAGAGTGGTACTTCTCTTTGGTAAAAATGTAGTTAATCTTTTGCAAGTCACCAACTTCAGAAAAGGCAAAGCATTAGACAATGTGCATTTGTTTTGTTACAAATTGATATTTTGTTAGCAAATAGGGGAGCCACGCTAATCCTGACCCTTTTTCACATAGCCCAGGGCCGTGCTAATAGAAGGCTTAGCACCGCACTAAACCTCCTTTAACCGTTGACCTGGGATACGTGAAGAAGGGTCATGATTGGCGCGGCTCCCCAGAGTGCTGTATGTATTTTACAATTCAAAGGTAATTTTAAGGAAACAATTGTCTACTAGCGAATTTCGTTTGTTTATATATCAGTTTTCATTAAAATTAGTTAGTGCATTTGTTAAGATATTAATTTCATGAAAGCAATATGCATTCCTAATAAAACTAATGCAAGTCTGGTGTTTGCTAAACCCATTAAATCAGCATTTTGTTTGCCGTTAATCCTGTTTAGATTACAAAATCAAGAGATTAATATTAAGTTAAAAGATTGATGTAAATGTAATCTAAAAAAATGTTATTGCCATCCCACTAACATGGATTTCAACTACAGAAATTGGTAATTTACTATGCTGCTGTTTTTTTTAATCAAATTAGATAAAGTTTAATACAGTGTAAAATTGAATGCATTGCCAATATTTTCATGTTATGAGTGATTTATAGTAATTACAAAATGCGTAAATCTTTTTAGCCTGAAAAAAAATCCAACTCTTCCCACCAACTCTGTAGCCTAGTAGGGATACAGCTACGGTGCGCTAAGGAGTTTCCTAAAGCGTGGTCCTTAATGCTCTTCAGTGAAATCACTTCCATATGTGGCAACACAATGAGGACCGAGGGCCAAGGGGATAAACCTTTGCTGCAATGGCTGCAACAGTCACAGGAATGAGACATTTCTTGTCTCATTATCACAGCATAAGAAAGATTCAAAGTATATTATCATTTATTGAATGTAAGTAAAAACAAATGTAGGCTCAAAAAAACATGTGCAAATCCAGTGATAGTCCCGGTCAGACTGAATGCATCATTCAGGCTTTCTCTCTACCCTTGTTAAAAATGAATTATATGTTGTTGGATGAAATTGAGCAAACTGCTTTAAGATTTATACAATTGCAAGTGATGTAATTAGTGATAGGTCCTACAAATGTGTCCCGGTCAGAGTGCTGAACTATGCCAGTGAATAAGTGCCAGGGAGGAATTATCCACTTTCCAAGGCGTAAACCAAATCCATAGAGGAGTACATCCAAGAGAACCTAGCTAAAGGGTTCATTCGCCCTTCCTCGTCTGCTTCTGGGGCAGGCTTCTTTTTTGTCAGTAAGAAGGATGGTTGGCTCAGACCCTTCATTGACTACAAGGCCTTGAACAACATAATCATCAAGAATCGTTACCCATACCATTGATCACCGAACTGTATGATTCACTCAGGGATGCTCGCTTTTTCACCAAATTGGACTTACGTGGGGCATACAATTTGCTTCGCATCTTTCCAGGCCATGAATGGAAGACCGACTTTAACACAAGATCTGGGCATTATGAATACCTTGTAATGCCCTTTGGGCTGTGTAACGCTCCTGCAGTCTTCCAGGCATTTGTCAACGATGTTTTCCGTGACCTCCTCAACCGCACTGTCATTGTTTATCTGGATGATATCCTTGTTTTCTCTTCCACTTTAGAGGAGCATCATAGGCACGTGAGACAGGTGTTTCTTCATCTCTGAGATAATTCTTTGGTAGCCAAGCTAGAAAAGTGTGAGTTTGATCAAGCTCAGATCCAATTCCTTGGATATGTCATCTCGAAGGAAGGCTTTAATACTTTGAATGTAAGGTTCTACATTTTGGAACCAAACCAATGCAGGCTACCTATTACTTAAATGGGAACAGACTCAACAAAACAGAGGAAGAAAAGGATTTTTAGCAAACATAGATTGCATTCTAAAAAACGAGTGCACAATGCAAGGTAGCGGCTTCTTAAGTAAATACTAGCATATATTAAAGGAAACATATATACATGGGAAAACACAAAATTCTGTCACTATAGAAATCCTTGGTAAGACCTCACTTTGAGTATGGAGTGCAGTTCTGAGGACCAATTTTAAAAAGGTACATAGCAGAATAAGAAAAAGTTCAGAGGGTAATGGATGATTTAAACTATAAAGAGAGGTTAGAAAAAGAGTGTTTTAGAGATGATATTACTTTGTGAAAATATATTCAAGGCCCATATACAGAGTTAGTAGAAGTTTTTTTATTCCAAACTTAGAAGGAGTCATACTTTAAAACTTGAGGAAACAACATTTAACTCAGTACTTGGAATTCCAGAGAAAAAATGCCCAAAGTACCAGATCATTTTATCATTATTTCTTTGAAATAGTTTTGTTTTTTTAAATTTTATGCCACCATTTCTCCCCCACATGTGATCATATAAAAAAAACTGTTAACTTTATAAGCAAACTTTGGATTTCTCTCTAAAATTATTTACACACCATTTGCACAGTGAAAACACAAATGGCTGTAAAGCTTCTCTGGGATCCCCTTTGTTCAGAAACAGTAGAGATACATAACTTTGCCATTGCCTTTTGCCAATTAGAAGGCAGTGAAGGGGACAATTATTTAGCTGGCAAGGACAAAAGTTTTCTAGTGTAAAGATTACTCTTTCACCTGAAATTTTTTACCACTCTGTTTGCTACCTGATCCCTCCCAAATAGCTCTCTCCTCACTCACACTTTTAACCCTTTGATTGATAAGCACTTTCCCACCTGGGTGCTAAGCTGTTCAAAGTTTTTTTTTATTTATTTTTTACTTTTCTTTTCCCTGATCCCCAAGACTTACACTATTGGGAAGGATAGGCGATTACCTTTCCAACGATGGGTCTTGGTGGTCTGTAGCTGTTTAGATGCCTGAGATACAGGCTTCTAAGCAGCATGCCCCCTTTTCCTATACTTAACATTGTTAAGTTTTAAATAAAGTTGTGCAGTGACGTCATCACGTAATTGCGCATGACGTCACCGCACATGACGTGAAGTCCCGGCGATGCCTGTCACTATACAGGCCCAATCGCTGGGGTAGGAGAGGGTGGGAGCCCCCAGATCTCCCTAAAGGTGGGAGAGTGCTAGAGAAGGCTCTGAGCCGTCGATGGCACCTGAGTGGGAAACTCTGTGATGACTCAGAGCCGTCGATAGCACTCAAGTGGCTAATCAGCATTTTAGATACTGGCAGACAGTTTTCCAGTATTAAGTTTAAAGTGATGGTAAATCCTAGCGTTTGTGAAACCGTGTTTTGCGGTGCCAAGCTGTATTTCCTGCACGGCTATTGGCTAAGAGGTAGAAACATCACCTCTCAGCCAAATAGCGTTCTGCCATGTGCTGCCTTTAGCAGCTTAGTGCAGCAAACTCTGCTAACAAATAAAGGGCCTATCCGAATATAGTATTTTATACTTCATGATTGAAAGTCCCCTTTATTTAAGTAAATCCTAGCTTTTCATAAACGCTAGGATTTACCACCACTTTAAGGATTTTTTTCAAAATTAATTATATTTTTTATTTTCTGCGGTGTAGGATCCCCCCTTACACTCCCACCTCCCTGATCCCTCCCAAATAGCTCTCTAACCCTACCGCTCCCAATGGTCTCTATCATGTTAGGTACTGGCAGCTGTCTGACAGTACCCAGTTTTCTTAATCTCTTTTTTTTTAAAATGTATTTACTAATAAGAATGTTTTTCTGTAGTGTAGCCCCCCCCCCCCCCCCACTCTCCCCTCCTCACTTTCAATCGATCATAGGTAGGGGCCTCCTCCCCCTGTCATAAGCATTTTTGCTGCATCTTTTCTCTCCCTCCTTTTCTTTAGCATATGATACCTTCCTCTTCATCCCCCTCCCTCCTTTTCTCCCACACCACCCTCGGCACCACCACAGCAGATACAGACAGTGACACTATGTCATTGTCTGCATTTGCAATGTGGCTCCATAGGGTAAAGGGAGCACAATCAGATGCCTTCTTCTCCCGGCTGCAGTCTCCGCTGTCTTAGCTCAAGATTTGTTTAACCTTCATTCATCCTAAAGTGATAAACGTCTTTTTGAAACACTAGGATTTACCAGTGCAATAAATAAAGGGGACTTTCAGTCATGAAGTTTTATATATTTCATGCTGAAAGCTCCTTTATTTGCCTGCAGCGTATGCCGTGCTGAGCACCTCGGGTCTCCCACAGCAGAATGTTATTTTTTCAATGAGGTGCTGTTTTATCATCTTAGCCAATAGCCGTGTGGCCCAGTTGGCATTTTGTTGTATGGCTAGTATGCTATTAGCTAACATCCCCTCATTGATAAAATAGTGTTCTGCTGGGATTTGCCATCACTTTAAGTACTGTCTGACATTGGTTTGTTTGTGCAGAATTTTTCAATCACATCATTGTGGCATTCCTTTAGAACATCCCAATGAGTGTCTACAAATGTCACAGTGTGTTTCACATTTTTCCTTTTTAAACCTTCCTAAAGATATTTAATGGGGTTAAGGTCCAGTGATTCTGAAGGGAGTGTCATGCAAATTGTCACTTATTGCTTTTTCTTTATTCAAATTTGACTGTTATAGCTTAAATGTGTGTGTTTGGATCCTTGACTTGCTGAAAAATGAATCCTATTCCATGCATCTTTAAGATAAAATGTATGGCATGTTTCTGAAGAATAGAGTGGTACTTCTCTTTGGTAAAAATGTAGTTAATCTTTTGCAAGTCACCAACTTGTTAGCAAATGGGGGAGTCACGCTAATCCTGACCCTTTTTAACATAGCACAGGGCCATGCTAATTGGAGGCTTAGCACCGCACTAAACCTCCTTTAACCGTTGACCTGGGATACGTGAAGAAGGGTCGTGATTGGCGCGGCTCCCCAGAGTGCTGTAAGTATTTTACCATTCAAAGGTAATTTTAAGGAAACAATTGTCTACTAGCGAATTTCGTTTGTTTATATATCAGTTTTCATTAAAATTAGTTACTGCATTTGTTCAGATATTAATTTCATGAAAGCAATATGCATTCCTAAATAAAACTAATGCAAGTCTGGTGTTGGCTAAACCCATGAAATCAGCATTTTTTTTGCCGTTAATCCTTTACATTTGGAATTTAGATTACAAAATCAAGAGATTAATATTAAGTTAAAAGATTGATGTAAATGTAATCTAAAAAAATGTTATTGCTATCCCACTAACATGGATTTCAACTACAGAAATTGGTAATTTACTATGCTGCTGTCTTTTTTAATCAAATTAGATAAAGTTTAATACAGTGTAAAATTGAATGCATTGCCAATATTTTCATGTTATGAGTGATTTATAGTAATTACAAAATGCGTAAATCTTTTTAGCCTGAAAAAAATTCCAACTCTTCCCACCCACTCTGTAGCCTAGTAGGGATACAGCTACGGTGCGCTAAGGAGTTTCCTAAAGCATGGTCCTTAATGCTCTTCAGTGAAATCACTTCCATATGTGGCAACAGAATAAGGACCGAGGGCCAAGGGGATAAACCTTTGCTGCAATGGCTGCAACAGTCACAGGAACAAGTAGTCCTGCATTTCTTGTCTCATTATCACAGCATAAGAAAGATTCAAAGTATATTATCCTTTATTGAATGTAAGTAAAAACAAATGTAGGCTCAAAAAAACAAGTGCAAATCCAGTGATAGTCCCGGTCAGACTAAATGCATCATTCAGGCTTTCTCTCTACCCTTGTTCAAAATGAATTATATGTTGTTGGATGAAATTGAGCAAACTGCTTTAAGATTTATAAAATTGCAAGTGATGTTATTAGTGATAGGTCCTACAAATGTGTCCCGGTCAGAGTGCTGAACTATGCCAGTGAATAAGGGAAGAGGGGAAGCCCAAAATGCGTAAGGAATGACTCACTCAGTCTGACCAGGACTTTTACTGGATTTGCACTTTTTTATGTGCTTTCATTTGTTTTTACTTTCACTCAATGAAGGATCATATACTTTTAAACTTTGTTATGCAGTAATAATGGGTTACTTGTTCCTGCTACTCTGTAGCCTAGACTCATTCTTGCTATTAATGTTGCATTAAAGGGACATACATCCCATAATATTTAGTTCATAATTCACATAGAGAATACAATTTTAAAAAACATTCCAATTTACTTCCATTATCTAATTTGCTTCATTCATTAGATATCCTTTATTGCAGACATAGCTAGGCACATGGGTGATCCAATCACACAAGGCATCTATGTGCAACCACCAATCAGCAGCTACTGGGCCTAGTTAAATATAATTTTCAACAAAAGATATCAAGAGAATTAAGCAAATTAAATAATAGAAGTAAATTGAAAAGTTGTTTAAAATGGCATGCTCTTTCTAAATCATGAAAGAGAACTTTTTGACAAACAGTTAAAACAATTGCAACCATAGCTACTTCACAAACATGGTTGAAACACAGTAAATGTAAATGTGTGTAGGTGTAGAATGTTCACATGTCTATTTTGCTATAGTAAAGTAGCCTCTCTGCATAGAATGAGATGCATATCAAAAAGATTGGAGCAGAGTGGATACGATTTAAATCAAATTGATTATAATCACAATTTAAATCAGTAGTCGGTAAGCTTGATTTAAATAATGATTTTCTACATAATGGTTTCATTTTTAGATTAATAACTTTTTAGATTTTTTTCCAGTTATATAAAAAATGACTGATTTAGTTTGAGTATATACCATACACAAAGGGCCAGATTACAAGTGGAGATTTTTAAAGGGACAGTCAAGTCCAAAATAAACTTCCATGATTCAAATAGGGCATGTAATTTTAACAACTTTCCAATTTACTTTTTTCACCAATTTTACTTTGTTCTCTTGGTATTCTTAGTGGAAAGCTAAACCTAGGTAGGCTCATATGCTAATTTCTTAGACCTTGAAGGCCGCCTCTAATCGGAATGCATTTTGACAGTTTTTCACCACTAGAGGGCATTAGTTCATGAGTGTCATATAGATAGCATTGTGCTCATGCACGTGAGGTTACTTAGGAGTGAGCACTGATTGGCTAAAATGCAAGTCTGTCAAAAGAACTGAAATAAGGGGGCAGTTTGCAGTGTATTATTATAACTGTGTTGGTTATGCAAAACTGGGGATGGTAAATAAAGGGATTATCTATCTTTTTAAACAACAAAAATTCTGTTGACTGTCCCTTTTTCAGGCTCCCGCTCAAGTGTTAACTGCGCTAGAAGTAAGCTTTTTGCGCTCATCGGGTTGCACTCGTATTATGTTTAAAAGTAAACTGTTTTTGCTTGTACGCTAACCCGATAAGCACAAAAGGCTGAACTTAGACTATCACGTGCACGTATTGTAATACTCCACAGAAGTCAATGGAGAAAAAAAGTGGAAAAAAACCTAACATCTTACTCTCGCACAAACCCAATGGCATATTCTCATGTGCGCTAACCCAATATGGAAATATGAATATTTCACATTCCAATATTCTGCACATATCAGAATATATTCAGAAAAAAAATATTTATATATATATGATGTTTTTTTGGTACAATATTTATACTTATTGCATAAATATGTTTTTACATGTTTTCATCTACTTAACTAGTGCAAAGGTCTCCCAAGTACTTAAATAGATGTGTTTATATATGTGTACATATGTATTTATGCATTTATATATGTCTGTAAATACATATGTACACACACACATATATGTGTGCAAACAACAACGATAAACCCCTTTTCGCTCATGCATAACTATTAGGGCTCCAGTCATAATCTAGCCCATAGATAATTATGAAATTATTGGGAGGTGAACTATCTCCAGTTTATAAGATTAATCATTCATATTTCATCAACTTTTCAGCTATAGTTTATTGGAAGGCGAAAAATAATGAATACCTTAATAATACAAATTTAAATAGTTTTTTTTAACTAAATCAAGGTGGGACCGTTTTGGAGCTGTACAGTATATATATAAACTTGAGCAACAAATAAATCTTAAGAGATTTTGAAGGCTTTTCAGAGATTTTTTGCTTTCAGATATCCTAGTTAGGTTGCTAAGTAAGGGAATGTGCTTAAAATATTAATTTAAAAAATATTGTGCTCTGTACCCATAGAACAGTTAATTTTTAACAAAGAACTCCCTTAAAGGGATAATGTATTCAGGCAAGGAACTGATAAGTTTTTTGTAATCAAAGTAAGTGCAGGGACACTTCTTCTTCTACCCCCATTGCCACTACCTCTTGATTACATATCTTTTCTACAGCAAATACTGCAGTATTGACAAGATCAGTATAGGTGACAATTTCCATAGGCAAAATCAGCTATATCAAATGACTGTCCCCTTTATGACACTAAAGGCTAGTGTCTAGGTTTATTACGATAATGGAAATGGGTTCAGAAATATAATTTTCCACATTTTATTTTGCAAATAATAAGATAGAGGGGTTAAAAAAACTTACATTGGTCTCCTCTGCTTCATTATACTATATGCAACCTTTGACTTTAATCACCCGTTTAGCGATTAAGCTATTTCAGTAAACAATATATACATATGGGAAAAGACGAATTTCCGTATGAGATAGTACCTGCAATAAGATAATTTATGAGAAAGCACATATGTACTAAATGAATGCAAGTATATGTATACCTCTTTTGTAAAATTGTATCTGTTTTTCTGACAAAAATGTGTATTATCCTTGAATGAACAATATTAGATATAACAAACTGACGTCAGCCCTTTAAAAAGGCTGAATGCACACATGTGAGCAGGCTCTGACAAAGTGGGTCGACTCCCACGAAACTTGTAAGGCCACACCCACTTTGAGTCTCAGTGGATCTTTATATACATAATGGCAGCTCCTATACCGGTTCAATGGAAACGCCGGGTTTGTGTGCCAAGCTGGACTCACGCATTACAACACTATGGGCAAGAATACATGGTATGGTAAGTCACGTGGTATGGGTTTTCCGCACGCGGTATGGTCTTTTTGCAATCAATTTCCATTGGGCAGATATTACAAGTCTTGAAAAATCACAATTGCGTGCGCGCAAACGCCTTTTGCGCAACAATCCTTTCCGCGCTCGAAGAGCTGCAGTTAACAGGTTTCCGCCACATAAAAAGTTCACAAAACACTTCAAAAATACTTTACAAAGTACAGCTACACTCATATTAACACTGTCTAATAAAAATGATTTTATAAAAATATTTCACACATATAAGGTCTAAAAGATAGTAGATCTTGGGTGTTAGAAAAAAAAAGCAGTCACAGGAATTTTACATTGACATACATACACATACATAGAGAAACACGATTTTATATGTTTTTGCCCTTCCTTTGCTATTTTCTGTTTTCAGCGTTTTTAATTTAATATGGCTTAAAAAAAATAAAATAAAAATAATGCAAAATAAGGTGTTTCACAATGGCTAAACATATGTAAAGAGGGGGTGGAATAGTGGGTGTGGTAAAGGTGGGTGGTATCAGTGGTGAGTAACATTTTTGACTGGCTAATAGCTTAGGACTTGAAATTTTGAGCCCTGATATATATTGCATTTAATCTCAATGTGGCTGCATATATTCATGTTACCATTTAACCCCTTAGCCCACAAAGACATATATATATATATATATATATATATATATATATATATATATATATATATATATGGAATCTTCAGCAGTCTTGGCTGTTAAGTTACAGCTGAGAGCTGGAGTTCCTGAGCTCCAGGCAT
Organism: Bombina bombina; assembly: GCF_027579735.1. Taxonomy (NCBI): domain Eukaryota; kingdom Metazoa; phylum Chordata; class Amphibia; order Anura; family Bombinatoridae; genus Bombina; species Bombina bombina. The sequence goes on along the minus strand of NC_069509.1, from coordinate 144,011,690 downwards.
CTGCCTGCATATGGAACCGGAGATTGATCAGTGCTTCGGTTCCATATGAGGGCAGATGCCAGATCGTTACAGATGGCGATCATCTGCTGGAGCCAGCAGGAGGTGTGGGAGCGAATCTGGGAGGCGGGTGGGTGGGCCAGCAGTGGAGGGGAGGAGAAGGGAGTGGGAGGGTCCTACACTTGTGAAAATAAAAAATAAAGGGATAGGGAGGGAAGGGTCACTACGCTACAGAAAAAAAGTGGGGGGTCCCTAACTCATGATCGCGGGAGAGGGAGGTGGAGGGACCAATACACTACAGAAAAAAAATAATAATAAAAAAATAAAAAAATAAAAAATAAATTTAAAAAATTATATTTTATAGATACTAGCATACAGATCATGGGGTGGAAGGTGTCAGGTGGGAGGGTAAAATACACTAAAGCTAAATTAAAATTACAAGTTAAGGTGATGTCCACGCTATATATCAACGTATATCGCTACAATAATATGTATATGTTATAAAAGTGTATATATAAAAGAGTAATTAGAAAATAGCGATTATCAGTAAAATTATTAAATTCTGACTTAAAAACTGTTAAAACCTGTTGTATACAACAAAAAAAACAATAGTGATTGATGTACAATTCAATTCACAATTTTAAATATATGTCAATTCACAATTTTAAATATATGTCAATAAAATGTCAATAAAATATATAAAAAAATATATAAAAAAATATGGTGTAGAGGTATAAATAGCTAACATACAATTTAGAGTAGACAAAGAGTAAACAAAGAACAAAGTCTGTTGCCTGTAGTGTTAATCCTAGTAGGTGGGTAAATGTAAATCTGTGTATATAATGTCCCAGAGAGAAGACTTCGAAGAGTATATCCAATATGTGATCCTAAAGAATGTGATATCCAAAATGAATGCGACAGTCCTTGTCCTGCTCAATGTTCGCAATGTGAGAAGGTGAAAAAAGTGATTTGAGTTGAAAAAATATAAAAAATATAAAAAACAAAAACAGGTGTACACCTGAAAATGTGAAGATATAAAAAATATAAAAAATATAAAAAAATATAAAAATATATCTTGTGAACAAAAGTGATTCAAAAAGGTGATTTAAAAAAGTGACTGAGTAACTTGATGAAAAAGTAACTTGATGAAAAAGTAATTTCTTAAAAGTTTCAAATGAAATAGATTCCCAAAACGAATATTATGATAAGTGGGTATTTCCAAAAAGCAAATGTTATAATGAATGGATAAATCCTGAGTAACCTAAGAAAAAAAGAAAAAATACATAGTGCAATAATGCTTCTAAACAGTGCTGATGATAAGTATTTAGCTTACTTAGTGCTCCTGAGCCGTTTATACCAGTTTGTCTACGCGTTTCGGTCTTGTAAAAGACCTTTCTCAAGACTGGTATCGGCTCCTTCCATTGCTGCCCTTTTTATTATCCTCATTAGCCAATGGTATCGTTCAAAAATGGCGCCGAAAATTTTCGCGCCAAAAAAGAGGGGAAGTTTGTCCCAAAGGACTGTCACAAACTTCCCCTCTTTTTTGGCGCGAAAATTTTCGGCGCCATTTTTGAACGATACCATTGGCTAATGAGGATAATAAAAAGGGCAGCAATGGAAGGAGCCGATACCAGTCTTGAGAAAGGTCTTTTACAAGACCGAAACGCGTAGACAAACTGGTATAAACGGCTCAGGAGCACTAGGTAAGCTAAATACTTATCATCAGCACTGTTTAGAAGCATTATTGCACTATGTATTTTTTCTTTTTTTCTTAGGTTACTCAGGATTTATCCATTCATTATAACATTTGCTTTTTGGAAATACCCACTTATCATAATATTCGTTTTGGGAATCTATTTCATTTGAAACTTTTAAGAAATTACTTTTTCATCAAGTTACTTTTTCATCAAGTTACTCAGTCACTTTTTTAAATCACCTTTTTGAATCACTTTTGTTCACAAGATATATTTTTATATTTTTTTATATTTTTTATATTTTTTATATCTTCACATTTTCAGGTGTACACCTGTTTTTGTTTTTTATATTTTTTATATTTTTTCAACTCAAATCACTTTTTTCACCTTCTCACATTGCGAACATTGAGCAGGACAAGGACTGTCACATTCATTTTGGATATCACATTCTTTAGGATCACATATTGGATATACTCTTGGAAGTCTTCTCTCTGGGACATTATATACACAGATTTACATTTACCCACCTACTAGGATTAACACTACAGGCAACAGACTTTGTTCTTTGTTTACTCTTTGTCTACTCTAAATTGTATGTTAGCTATTTATACCTCTACACCATATTTTTTTATATATTTTTTTATATATTTTATTGACATTTTATTGACATATATTTAAAATTGTGAATTGACATATATTTAAAATTGTGAATTGAATTGTACATCAATCACTATTGTTTTTTTGTTGTTGTATACAACAGGTTTTAACAGTTTTTAAGTCAGAATTAAATAATTTTACTGATAATCGCTATTTTCTAATTACTCTTTTATATATACACTTTTATAACATATACATATTATTGTATCGATATACGTTGATATATAGCGTGGACACCACCTTAAGCAACACTCACCCAAAACAGGGAGTGCAGCGCTTCTCTTGTGGCACATTTGTTTAACTATCTTTTAGAGATCTGGTTGGGAGATCTCGCCTAAATTAAGATAAGCTTGTGTGGTAATATCCTCTGGCGCATTCTGATATATTTATTTAAACTAAAATTACAAGTTACCTGATTAACCCCTTCACTGCCGGGAATAATAGAAGTGTGGTACGCAGCTACAGTTAGCGGACTTCTAATTACCAAAAACCAATGACAAAGCCATGCATGTCTGCTATTTATGAACCAAAGTTATTCCAGGGAAGCTTTTACTATAATTTGTGCTTTGGTTGCACAAGCAGTATGCAAATAATTTCAGTGAGAAACCCAAAGTTTGTGAAAAAGTTAACAATTTATTTTATATGATTGCATTTGGCAGGGAAATAGTGGTATAAAACATAGCAAAATGGGCTTAGATCAATAGCTTGGGTTGTCTAATTAAAAAAATATATATAGTTTTGACAGGTAAAAAAAAACAAGGCTCTATTTCTGTTTAAATGAAGTGATAGCAAAAATGCTAAAAATTCCAAGGTATTTTGGGCAAGCAGCAGGGGGTGTCAATCAACCTGATCATATTCGATCGGGGTTGATTTCTGTCCGCTGCCTCAGAGCAGGCGGACAGGTTATGGAGCAGCGGTCTTCGGGGCATCAAGCTCCGTACGGAGCTTGATAAATTGACACCCATGTTGTAGATTGGCCGCTAGCAGGGGGTGTTAATCAACCCGATAGTATTTGATCGGGTTGATTTTTGCCAGCCGCCTCAGAGCAGGTGGACAGGTTATGGAGCAGCGGTCTTTAGATAGAGCTTGATAAATTGACCCCCATGTTCATGTTTTTTCCCTATAGAGTAATTCCAAAACATGGGGCCATAAATTTAAGCTTTAAGGGTTTAAGTTTCAGAAGTGTTTTGCTGAAGCCCCTCTTCACAAAAAGGGTGATCAGTTGGACAATAAAGTCAAAATTTCATGATTCAGACAGAGTCTACAATTTTAAACAACTTTTCAATATACTTCTATTATCAAATTTGCTTTATTTTCTTGGTATCATTTGTTTAAGAAGTAGCCAATGGCAAGAGGCAAATGTGAATAGCCACCAGTCACAAGCTAGCTCCCAGCAGTGCATTGCTGCTGCTGAGGATATGTACCAAAGAAACAAATAAAATTTGACAACATAAATTAGTTTAAAGGTGACTTAGAATAGCATGCTCTATCTGAAGATACAATCCAAACATTTTCTTTTGAAATTTAGATAGAGCACTGGTTTTCAAACCTGTCCTCAGGCCTCACTAACAGGACACATTTTGTGGATATCTAAACTAGAGCACCGGTGAAATAATCAGCTGATCAGTAACCATGGTTATTTTACCTGCTCTCATACAGGGTTATCCAAAAAAAAATGGACTGTTGGGGAAGCCTGAGGACAAGTTTGAAAACCATTGCAATAGACCATGCCATTTTTAACAACTTTCTAGTTTAATTCAATTATTATTAGAACTTGAAGGCCGCCTCTAATCTGAATGCATTTTGACAGTTTTTTACATCTAGGAGCATTAGTTCATGTGTGTCATATAGATAACATTGAGCTAAAAAAAATAAATTAAACAACTGATAAATTAAACTCCATCTAAAACATTGCTAACATTCCAGATCTGTTTATACAAAGCGGAAAGTTTACCATTACTTTAGTTTTTTTATAACCTCTTTTAAAAATATAGTACATCTAACTATTTTTTAAAGGGTTAATTAGTCTGGAAGCAAGAATGAGATTTATATAGTAGGTGCAACATACTTCCCAACCATCCTGCATCATGGGTTGAGAGCAGTAGCAGACCTACCCAATAGAGGGCCCTGGTGCAGAGGGGTTTTTTGGATCCCCCGCAAGGTAACATTAGTAAGTAATAGTAATATTATACATAATGCTCTGTATAATGATTTTGAGGATAGAAGGATAAAAAAGATAGATGGAATGAACCTGCAACCTGTACTAATAAAAGACTACTCTGCATTAGGATTGTACACATTCTGTATACGTCTATTTATAGACCAGCTGCTATGGGTCCCCTCAGCAATTGGGCCCTGGTGTCACTGCATCTGCTGCAACAATGGGAGTTATGCCCCTGCTATGACTTCTTCCCACCCACAGCCTCTCATTGCCCTGGTTTTAAGGGACCCAAGCCTTTATCAATGGTCAATGAACACCAGACACTGACTCCCACTTTTTGGAATAACCTTTGATCTCCTGTAACCCTGCCTTACCGATGGGTTATTGTCCACAAGCTTTTAACTTCACACATCCCAGAAATCATCTGGTATGGTGCAGGGTATGAGGTCAATTAGTTTCTATATGGTACTGAACTCACAAAATGCACCTCCTCTGAGGTTACATACATGCTAATGAAGTGAAGTGTGTGTTTTACTGAATCTGTCCTGATGTCTGTGATAGGATAAAGATCTTCACTATTGTAAATCTATGTTTTTCATTTACAAGTATTTAGCTAACCATGTTTTGTTTTATATTTTGTTATTTTTTATTACAAACCGTATCCTTTGGCAATCTTACACTGGTAATGAAAGCCCCTAAGGGCTATTTCTAGCTGTGATATCTTAATTTAAAAATGAAAGCAATATAACTTTAAGTAACTGCTTGGCAAATAGCATTTATACAAATAATTGTAAATTGATCAAATTGCACGGTATGTGAATTTCTTCATTGTCAAAAGGCATCTGGGATTATTTAAATCGGAATTAAGTTGTTTATTTCAAGAATTACAAAATCACAGCTGTCATTTATGTGTGTGCCCAGAGTGCTTGTTTATTTGATAATATATTTAGACTCTTGAGCACATTATCGAGCAAAAGAAAATCAATTTTCAAGTAAAAATGTGTCAACTTCCAGATGTGACTAGTTTGGTGTTAAATGAATGCATGATGCATTGAAAAGAATATTATACTTGTTACTGAAACAAGGCCACTCAGAGGTATTTTGATACATAAGAAATTATTTTTGTCGAAAAAGTGGTGAAATTATTGTATAGGCGAGCATCACAGGTGGGAAATTTCAATAGAGAATAATCCATTTTCTCCATAATTGCAGTTTAAAATTACGTGTTCCTACTTGGGTATTTTTTGTTGTTATTTAAAATGATATCCCAGCCTTTGTATGCTGATTAATTTTTAGAACATACAACAGCAACATTAACTAAAGCTTTTGGATTTATTCAATTGTATTAGTCAAATGTGCATACAAAAACACAGACATGACATTGAGACCTATTTATCAAAGGTCTTGCGGACCTGATCTGACAGTGCGGATCAGGTCCGTAAGACCTCGCTGAATGCGGAGAGCAATACGCTCTCCGTATTCAGCATTGCACCAGCAGCTCACAAGAGCTGTTGGTGCAACGCCGCCCACTGCAGACTCGCGGCCAATCGGTCGCCAGCAGGGAGGTGTCAATCAACCCGTTCGTACTTGATTGGGTTGAATTGTGGTGATTCCTATCCGCCTGCTCAGACGGACAGGGTTATGGAGGGTCATAACTGCTGTTTCTGGTGAGTCTGAAAACTCGCCAGAAACACGGGGCTACAAGCTCCATATGAGCTTAATAAATGGGCCTCATTGGCTCATCTACTTCTTTAGATAAATTGCATAAATGCTTGACCTCATAGTATCCACTCTATAACTAAAATGTGCTTGCCTAGACTACCACAATATGTCAGCTTATAATGACGCTATGTGAATCCAGCTGTATTAAAATAGGACCTTTTTAAATTTAACACAGGGTCCACAGGCATAGAAACAACGTAAGGCTGGATTCACATTGCGTTATTTTAAATGTGAGTGGGACATGACAGTCCTGAATCCCATGCCTTTTGAAAATTTATAGTTGTGTGCTATCTTCCAAACTAATTGATTTCAGCTTATTTTAAGCCAGATAAGACCCCCAAAGTAACATATCTCCAACATTCCCCCAGTATGAAGTACTCCTTTTAAAATGCCTGCCCAATAAAAACAAGCACCCTGAGTGCCTGCTGTGGCTTCTAACACCACCATAAAGGGAGGGAGAGTGAGATTGTGCATATTAAACTCCAGAATAAGCAGCTTTTGCCCCCCCCCCCCCCCACAACCTATAAACCCTGTCATTTCCACCCCATAACCTGACGCTAAGATCAATTTCCATGAGGTCACAAAGGGGAAAAAAACCTTCCTTCCATAGTTTCATAAAGGGAAAACTATATCACATACTACAATCTAGATTATGAGTGGCGCTAACTGTTGCACACAAGCAAAAAAGGGTTTATTGTAGCTCTTTTGCGCATCAGAAGTATTGTGCGTGTTTTACAGGTTGAAAGTAAACATGTTCACTTGAGTGCAATTAAATTTAACGTGCATCAAGACAGCGTAACTTTAGAGCTCTGGTTAACTGTTACACTTGACTAAAAAGATGCATAAAACAATGTATCAAAAATGTATCAAAAATACATTTAAAAGTACAGTTACACTCATAATATTACTAATGAAAATTATTTTTAAAAAATGGCATAAAAAAGTTATAAGGGCTCAAAGTTATGAGGTCTCAGGTGTTAGAGAGAAAAAAAGGACTGCAAAGGGCTTTAACATAGAGATACATACATGTATTTAAAGACATACATATACACATATAAATATAAGTGCATTGGGGCCCTTTGCAGTCAAGTAGCTGAAAACATGAAAATTCATATGCATGCAATATTCATATTTAATAAAGTTTTTAACTATGTATTTACTGCAAATATTTAACATTCCAATGTTCTTCACATTTGTTCTAAGTATTTTTAAATAGATATCTATACCTATATATATATTATATCTATACCTATATATAATCTAAATATATATGTGTGTGTGTATATATATATATATATATATATGTATAGATAAATATTTTACAAAATATATATATATTATATTATTCTATGTGAAGAACATTGGAATGTGAAATATTAATATTTCATTTCGGGTTAGCGCGCTTGAGAAAAAGTTTCCTCACCAGTAAAGGTTTTAGTTTTTCCCCCCAACTTTTCGCACTCCATTGAATTCTATAGGGCCATACGTTAATTCAGTCGAGATGTTCAATCTTTGGCTTTTTGCGTGCATCGGGTTAGCGTTTCTGCAAAAAATGTTTGAGGAGGTGAGATTGCTACGGAAGGATGAAGTGACTGGAAGTTTCTGTAGCACAAGGATGGGTGAATGTTTTGCAACATTCGATAAATGAAACAAATTTTAACACATTTGTTTGTTCGTTTTGAATTTTGAACGTTTGTACAATATTCTAACATTCAAAAAATGTAATAGTATTTCTAATGCTTTCTTTACATGTAATATTCGGTTCAAAATTTTCTAATAATTTGATTCAAATTATGCAATATTCGAATTAGAAAAATATAAATCTAGTATTTATTATTAATAATAATAATAATAATAATAATAATAATAGTATATAGTAATAGTATTTCTAATGCTGTCTTTAAATGTAATATTCGAATTATGCAATATTCAAAATAAAAAACATCCAAATTGATATATTTGTATCTATTATGCATCAATGTACTTAATTCCCTACTACATGAACTATTGAGCTTCTAAAAAGTATTTATTAAATTGAATGTTACATTCGAAATTTCGAATATGGATATTCAATCTAATTATGAACATTCGAAAACGAAAGTAACATTAGAAAACCGGAAATAACATTTGATTACAGAATTTTAATGGATTTTCATTTTTATCAACATTCGATTGTCCAAAACGAATGTCCTCAGGAGTCAAGACTATTGGTTCTACCAAACGAATTACACCTTCAGCATATTCGGCCATCCCTAATGACAACTATAAAAGGTTTACTTGAGAATAAAAGTAATAGAGAGCATGAGAAAGTATTAGCCAGTAAATAAATAAATTTATAGATAATACTGTAGGTGAATTTCCTCTTGAATTGTAAAGATGCAAGAACCTATATTATTATTATTATCACCTATATTAAGTATACAATACCTGCCTGGAAGGTGAACTAGTTGGCTGTTTCAGAGATTCAGATGGGATTAGTGTGTTTGCAAAAAAAACAAACATTTTTTTTTTTGATAGAGTAAGGCAGTTGAAATAAATAAATCCAAAAATCATGCAAAGAAGTGTATTCTGATAAATTAGAATACCATTATTGAAGTGAAACAGTGCTAAGGCCCCGCCTCACTTATTATGCTGGGTGCAGACAAGGATCACACAAATATAATGTGCTTTTGAAAAAACAGAGGTGCAGAAGAGGATGGCGAGGAAGGTAAAAGTATAGTTTTGAGGGACTAAATCTTTATCATGCTTGATTTTTTTTTACAGGTGTCACAGGGTTAATGTTACATAATTCTGCACATATTGATGTTGAATTTATTATATGTGTGTGTATGTTTATATTATGTCTCCTTACAAGCAACGCAGGCAAAGTAAATAATAGCAAGATAATTCACGCATGATTACATCTTAATTTTAAATAGCCTTAATAGTGGACAATAATCTATTCTAATTAGTTAGAGAATGTCATATTAAGACTACCAACCATACACTACTGTGTGTTTAACCTCCGCATCTGATTGGACCAGCAGCAGGTTCTACTCTACACCAACAGTGCTCTGTGGCTCTTCTACTGTGGCACTTCTACTGTATGTTTAACCCCTCTGCTGGGGTTAAGCCTACATTTGTCTAGGGACGATAGTCTTAAAATTAAATTCTCTAGCAAATTAGAGCATGTCATTTTTATCACTATTGTGGCAAATCACAGCACCTGCCAAAAATCAGCTCTGGCTTATATAATAAAATAACTCTGGGCACAAACCCAAATTCAAAATGCTGTTCATTTGCCGACCTAACTCACCCTTTTAATTATTTTGCCGCCTCCCCCCCCTGATAAAAATGTCTGTGAACACCCATGGTAGTGTGTGTGTGTCTGAAGCACTACACATGGCAGGAAATACTACTGATATCTAGTGCGCTTGCAAATGTATAACATTTTTGCAAAACTGCTGCCATATAGTGGTGCAGGCATTTGCATGCTCCTGAGCTTACCTACCTGACAAAGGATACCAAGAGATCTAATTGAATTTTGATCACAATCTATCGACAATTTGCCCCATAAGTGGATTTTTGCTTTACAACCGAATTAGTCGTTGCATTTCTCAAGTGATTGCATAGCAATATTATTTCATTTATTAAAATCCTGCAGCTGTGTATAACTTTTTAAAAGAAAAGGCCCTTTTGTGTTAAGTACCTGATCTTGATATAGGAACTGTGAGGTTACCCAAAACTGAATGATACAATAGCCCATTCACACCTCTTACAGCTAAGGTCTATTCATTGAACGCATTTGTTCACTCTGCAAGGAAAATACTCCTTTACCTGTGCTATATTAGCCTATTGTAATCATAATCCATCGTCAACATTGATTAACCATATGAATGCTATAGGTATTTTGGCATGATGTGCATACTTCTATAGTCACTTCAGGACCCCAACATCTACAAATGATGTGTTTTTATTTTTACATATGTACTGTATATCTGTATTCATATCTGTGTATATGTCTGTAAATTCATATGCACATAGAAATACATATATACATATGTATAGAAATACATGCATGTATATATATATATATATATATATATATATATATATATATATATATATATATATATATATATATATATAATCCAAAATGAAGAGCGCACTCCAAAGGACTTGGTTCAGTTCCAACTTTAATGTAACATTAAAACATTAAAGTTGGAACTGAACCAAGTCCTTTGGAGTGCGCTCTTCATTTTGGATTATATTTATACTTTCTGCAGCACCCAAGGCTCTATTTGATCGGTCCGGAGTGCATTCTGCTTTTGAGATATATATATATATATATATTTTTTTTTTTTGACTCTTGTAACAGTTAACCAGAGCTCCGGCGTTAAGAATCGTGATTCTGAACAGATGTTCATTTTACATTTACTTTCAACTTGTAATACGGGAAGAATTTAACTTACACGCAAACGGCCACAAAAACCTAACATTGCTTGAGCGCAAATGATAGCATGCCACTAGTAATCTAGCCCTCAATGTCTTCCCATTCACTCATGGTGGGAATTTGTGATTTCTTCCAATTTAAGGAGATCAACTGCCTATCCCTGTTAATGAAGGTCTGACATAACTTGGCTTTTAATTTGCATTTTATTTTGGGGGGTTTATCAAAGAGAATTACCATAGGATCATGAACAAGTTTACTTTGAAGGATAATATTTATGTTATGTAAGATATCTTTCCAAAATAGTTGAACATTGGTACAAGTCCACTATATGTGAAACATTTACCCTGCCTCTGAATACTTCCTCCAACATTTGTTATGTTATTGTTATTTTGTTAGCAGAACTTGTGTTGTTGTGCAGTATCTTCTCTTATCACCTCTGTTGAGGCTACTTAGAGACAGTTATAGAGTTGGGTTAGGCATGGGAAGTCTGCAGAGTCTACTTTAAGAGTTAAGTAACAGGAAATGGGGGACACATAACTAATGACTGTATAATGCAAAGTTATTCTACTACAAATATTTAAAAATTTTGGGCTAGATTACAAGTGGAGCGCAAACAATTTTGCTAGGGTTTTAGCAATCGTTTGCGCTCCATTTAAATTGTGCCAATATTGCAAATTGAGTGAAAATCCTGATTTCGCTAGCGCAATCATGATTTACACTAGAATCCTTACCATGATCTCAGAGGGGTTAACTGTTTTACTAAACATAAAAGTGTCACAAAACACATCAAAAATACATTACAAAGTACACTTACACTCGTAATACCACTGTGTAATATAGATTATTTAAAAATTAATTGCACACAAAAGTTATAAGGGCTCAAAAATATGAGATCTCAGTGTTAGAAAAAATAGCCGACAAACATTGAATAACATACATATACATATGTAAACATGTATATGGATGTATGTATATATATATATATATATATACAGTATATATATATATATATATATATATATATATATATATATATATATACAGTGTATATATATATATATATATATATATATATCTGTATATGTATAAATATGTATTAATGTATTTATATGTGTATATATGTATTTACAGACATAAATACATATATAAAACAATAATATACATGTATACAGACAGTCATGGCCAAAAATATTGGCACCCCTGCATTTCCGTCAGATAATGCACCCCTTTGTCCAGAAAATGGTTGCAATTACAAATGTTTAGGAATTCTCATGTTTTATTTTTATTTTTTATTTTTTAATAATTTTTATTTGAGGTTTAAAGTAAGGCATACAAGTAAGAGCATATCAGAAAAAATATTAAAATACAGACAAAGGCCTCTAGTTATCAAGGTCTGTCGGACCTGATCAGACAGTGCGGATCAGGTCCGACAGACCTCGCTGAATATGGCGAGCAATACGCTAGCTGTATTCAGCATTGCACCAGCAGCTCACAAGAGCTGCTGGTGCAACACCGCCCCCTGCAGACTCGCGGCCAATGGGCTGCCAGCAGGGAGGTGTCAATCAACCCGATCGTACTCGAGCAGGTGGACAGGTTATGGAGCAGCGGTCTTTGTGACCGCTGCTTCATAACTGCTGATAACTGCTTATGGAGCTTGATACATATGCCCCAATGTATGGTATAGTAGTAAACATTTTCAACATTTGCTCCTACAAAGGAAACAGCTACTGTGTCACATGGTTTCCTAATGTTCTATGTACCTCCCAAATAATATATGAGGCCACTTTTGGACCTCCTAAATAAACAAGTCAACTGTAGGAGGGTGTTACCAACACTGAAGACCACTTTTGGGACTCTAATGATAAACCTCATTTTTTATTTTAAACAAATAGTTAACCCATATAATCGAGAGCCCAGACTCCAGGAAAATTAATCCCCCTATAGAAAGCCATGGCCTCACCTGGACCTATAACATCAACATATATTATATATAAGGGAGCGATAGAGGAGACATATCAAGTATTAGGTCTATAGGGCATCACTTTGGACTCTTTACAAGCTTCTTGGGTTAGGAAATAGGTGGGAGACTATATTAATATAAAAATGCAATATTGGCCACTATACGATGAAAGTGGAAACACTTCTGTATGTACTTAACATACATAGGGCAATATTCTTTAACCTGATGCTGATGAAGCTAAAGCAGCATGGGATGGGGAGGAAGTGAAACCAGCCTGCATTTAGTAAGTTACGTACAAAATATGGCTCTACAAGGCTTATGATATGTAAAAGCATTGGGATACCAAACTATGGTGGTTACATATGAGCTAGAACATTATATTCAGTACTAATACTAAGAGTAAATGGTCATAAGTGTGGAAATCTGCAGTTGTGTACTAATGGATACCAAAAAGTCAACAACTCTAATGTACTCCATTTGAGGTATCTACATATAAGGTACAAGGTGATAAAGCTTTAAAAAGGAACTGTACTGTGTATGAATTAAGACATAGACATATTTTACCAGACCAGGTTATCCGGACGATAACCATCATGTCCACATTATATCCCTTAAAATACTACAGTGTGATAGTTCTCCAAGGTAGCAGCATGATCCAGCAGCTACACCGGTCCTTCAGCCCATACCCGACCGCCAGGCCAAGTGGTTCCCTGCAATCTCGGACCCGAATTGGGACAACAATCAAAAATGACCTGTGGTGGCCGTGATACTGCCTTAGATACCAAAGTGATCAGGGTAAGTGTAAGTAAGCCTGGACACGATGACCACCTTGGTAGCTGGAGTCTGTGATCCCATGAGCAAGATTGCCTTATTATGAGCAGGCAACTGTACTGCATAGGATAAGTCTGATGTATTCACTGGACGTCGCATCAACATCTGCTTTTAAAAAAGCCCCCCAAAATAAAAAAAACCCTAGCCTACAATAAACTACCAATTGCCCTTAAAGGGGCCTTTTGTAGGGCATTGCCCCAAAGAAATCAGCTCTTTTATCTGTAAAAAATACTAACACCCCAAAACAGTAAAACCCACCACCCCCACAACCAACCCCCTCAAATAAAATAACTATCTAAAAAAAACTAAGCTCCCATTGCCCTGAAAAGGGCATTTGTATGGGTATTGCACTTAAAAGGGCATTTAGCTCTTTTACATGCCCAGATCCTAAACTAAAAATAAAACCCACCTAAAAAGCCCTTAAATAAACCTAACACTAACCCCCGATGATCCACTTACAGTATTGAAATCCCGCTTGAAGGATCCATCCAGCCGGCAAGAAGTCTTCATCCAGGCGGCCTCTTTGATCTTCATCCAGCCAGCGAAGTCTTCATCCAGACGGCATCTTCTATCTTCATTCATCCGGCGTGGAGCGGGTCCATCCTGAAGACACCCACACGGAGCTTCCTCTTCATATGATCGCTGCCGCAAACTGGAACTTCAATGCAAGCAACGTCATCCAAGATAGCATCCCTTGCATTCCTATTGGCTGAAAGATTTCAATCAGCAAATAGGATGAGAGCTGCTCAAATCCTATTGACTGATTGGATCAGCCAATAGGATTTGAGCAGCTCTCATTCTATTGGCTGTTGCAATCAGCCAATAGGATGAGAGCTCAATCCTATTGGCTGATTGGAACAGCCAATAGGATGAGAGCTGCTCAAATCCTATTGACTGATTGGATCAGACAATAGGATTTTAGCAGCTCTAATCCTATTGGCTGACTGATATCTTTCAGCCAATAGGAATGCAAGGGACGCCATCTTGGATGACGTCACTTGCATTGAAGCTCCAGTTTACGGCGGCAACCGTATGAAGAGGATGCTCTGCGCCGGATGTCTTCAGGATGGACCCACTCCGTGCCGGATGGATGAAGACAGAAGATACAGTCTGGATGAAAACTTCGCTGGCTGGATGAAGATTGAAGAGGCCGTCTGGATGGACCCCCTCCATGCCGGATGGATGAAGATAGAAGATGCCGTCTGGATAAAGACTTCGCCGGCTGGATGAAGATTGAAGAGGCTGCCTGGATGGCTAAATGCCCATACAATGCCTATTTCAGGGCAATGGTGAGCTTAGGTTTTTTAAATAGTTATTTTATTTGGGGGGGTTGGTTGTGGGGGTAGTGGGATTTACTGCTGGGGTGGTGTTTTTATTTTGATAGGGCTATAAGATTAGGTGTAATTCTTTTTTATTTTTGATAATTTGTTTCTAATTTTTTGTAATTTAGTGTTTGTTTTTTTATGTAATTTAGTTATTTTTATTTTTAGTAATTTTAGTGTTTATTTTTTTGTAATTTTAGGTTTTAGTGTAAGGTAGGTTAGGTTTTATTTCACAGGTAAGTTTGTATTTATTTTAACTAGGTAGTTAGTAAATAGTTAATAGCTATTTACTATCTAGTCTACCTAGTTAAAATAAAATACAAATAAAATAAAAACTTACCTGGAAAATAAAACCTAAGCTACATACAATATACATATCAGTTATATTGTAGCTAGCTTAAGTTTTATTTCACAGTAAGTATTTAGTTTGAAATAGGTATTATTTAGTTAATAATTGTAACATTAGTTTAGCTCTATTTTAATTATGTTAAAGTTAGGGGGGGTTAGGGTTAAGTTTAGGATTAGGTTTAGGGGTTAATATAGTTTAATTTAGCTTGTTGCAATGTGGGGGGGCTTGCTGTTTAGGGGTTAATAGGGTTATTTAGTTAATAATTGTAAATTTAATTTAGCTATATATTTATTATGTTAAAGTTATTGGGTGTTAGGCTTAGGGTTACGTTAGGGTTAGGGGTTAATAGATTTATTTAGTGGTAGTGATGTGGGAGGCCAGAGGTTTAGGGGTTAATAAATTTACTATAGTGGCGGCGAAATCGGGAGCGGCAGATTAGGGGTTATGTAGGTTGTGGCGATGTTGTGGGCGGCAGATTAGGGGTTCATAACATTATGTAGGTGGCGGCGAAGTTGGGGGCGGCAGATTAGGGGTTAATAACTGTATGTAGGTGGCGGCGATGTTGGGGGCAGCAGATTAGTGGTGTTTAGACTCGGGGTTTATGTTAGGGTGTTAGGTTTAAACATTATTTTCTTTTTCCCCATTTACATCAATGAGACTGTATTACTGAGCTTTTGTTTCCGCAATCGCAGGTGTTAGGCTTTTTTTCCCCCATTGATGTCTATAGGGAAATTTTGCATGAGCACGTCAAAGCAGCGCTTGTTCTCGGTGCGGTATGGAGCTCAACGCAACCATTTCGCCCACGCAAGCCTGCTTTTTCAAAACCTGTAATACCAGCGCTATAGGGAGGTGAAATAACGCTGCTTTTGTGGCGGGTGTTAAAATCCCTATAGCGCTCAAAACTCGTAATCTATCTGATTGGTATTTTATTCTAGATTAGGTTTTTTATTTTGGGGTGGGATTTTTTTAAATGGGTATAAGACTAGGCATAATTTTTATTATTTTTGATAATTTGTTTGTTATTTTGTGTAATGTATTTTTTTTTTTTCGTTTATTGGGTGGGTTTTTATTTTTAGATTAGGGCTTGGGCAGCAAAAGAGCTAAATGCCCTTTTAAGGGCAATGCTCATACAAATGCCCCTTTCAGGGCAATGGGTAGATTAGGTTTTACTTTCTTTTTATTTTGTGGGTTTGGGTGTTTGTATACTGTTAGGGGGTGTTATTTTTGTAGCAAAAGAGCTGTTAACTTTAAAGCAATGCCCTATAAAAGGCCCTTTTAAGGGCCCTTGGTAGTTTGGGGGGTGGGAATTTGTAAACTGTTCAGGGGTGTTTTATTTTCTTTTGTAGCAAAAGAGCTGTTTAACTTAGGGCAATGCCCTACAAAAGACTCTTTTAAGGGCATCGAAAAGGCCCTTTTAAGGGGCCTTGGTAGTATATTATAGATTAGGGTTTTTTATTTTGAGGTGGGTTTTTTTATTTATAAAAGGGTATTAGAATAGGAATAATGTTTATTTTTTTGGATAATGTTTGTTATTTTTTGTAATTGTAGTTTTATTTGTTGTTGTAATTTTAGTGTTTGTTATTTTTTGTAATGGTAGGTTTTAGTGTAAGGCAGGTAAGTTTTTATTTCACAGGTAAGTTTGTATTTATTTTAACTAGGTAGTTAGTAAATAGTTAATAACTATTTACTAACTAGTCTACCTAGTTAAAATAAATACAAACTTACCTGTGAAATAAAACCTAAGCTAGCTGCAATATAACTATTAGCTTAGGGGTTATTAACTTTAGTATAGTGGCGATGATATCGGGAGCGGCAGATTAGGGGTTAATAGTTTTATTTATGTGTGCGGCGATATGGGGAGCAGCAGATTAGGGGTTAATAACATGATGTAGGTGTTGGCGATGTTGGGGGAGCAGATTAGGGGTGTTTAGATTTGGGGTTTATGTTAGGGTTTAAACGTAGCTTTTCTTTTCCCCATAGACTTTAATGGGGCTGTGTTACAGAGCTTTTCTTTCCACGATCGCAGGTGTTAGAGTTTTTTCAGACACCTTCTCCCCATTGATGTCTATGGGGAAAGCATGCACAAGCACGTCAAAACAGCGCTTGTTTATGCGCGGTATGGATCTTAAAAACCCCATATTGCACGCACAAGCCGGGTTTTGAAAAACTTGTAATGGCTGCGCTATAGGGGGTTAAATAACGCAACTTTTCTTGCGTTCGTTAATTTCCCTATAGCGCGCATAACTCATAATCTAGGTGACTGTTAGGAACATTTTTTTCCCCAAACATGCCACTCTATTTCAACCTTTCAGAAGTCATAATAAGTTTGGGATTAAGGGGAATGAAGCTGCACATATGTGATTGACTCAAATAACGTAATAAGCAAACTGACAAATAATTAAAAATCCACATGGGATAATTAATATATCAATAAAACACATTAGATTATTTAGGATGCAATATTTCCATTGTGATTGAAGTGGAGGTCAAGGAAATTAAAAAGTCCTTTGGCGCTTCATTTACATGAAAGTAATCATGTATTTATGAAAATAGTCAATTTCATTTACATATTAAATAAGGTTATAATCTAAAATGTAAAAGTATGGATGAATATATTTATAAGCCATAGAGTGGTGGGGGTTGTCTACAGGAGATGATGAAAAGTGCTCAGCGTAATGTGCTTCTGGTAAAAAGGAAGTAATTATGCCTGAAATTTGCATACACTAATAAATTAGATTCATATGTTTATAATGATTTCAAGTGCGGCTGATTAGGTGTCAGATCGGTATCATATAAATAAAAATGTTTGACTTTCATTATGGTGCACATTATTTATGCTTTACTTTAAAAGGACTGTTCAATGCTGCAAGATTGCAATAGATTCCAATACATATTTTTGTTCACTAAACATTTTGAACTTGGCATACTGTGAAAAGGACAGATAAATAAAAATACTAGGGAGTGCTCAAAAAAAGCTAAAGAGTATAGTAAAATCAGAACAATGAAAAAACTAATTTAAAATCAAAACTTAGAAAAAAACCTATATCTCACAAGCGCAGAAGATTAACCACAAAAGTGGACATAGGAATGATCCACAGTTATAAATATATATATAGATAATATAAAATATATATATATAAATAATATAAAATGAGTGAATGTTACCAATAAAAAATCAAAAAATGATATGTAATGTTAATAGCCATTTGGAATACGGCTTTCATACGAATACTACAGATTTCTTTTGGGTGCAATGCAATAGCCGTGTCCTACAGAGCCATATAGACTTTGCTGCACTTTATTTTTATTTTTATATTGTTTCTGTGAAAATTGTATTTGTGTATAATTTGTGATATTTTGCAATAGGTCGACCTATATTGTTTAGTGTAATAAATTACAATTTTTTTATATTTCAGCTATTGTGTAACCGGCATCTCACTCTGGCTATTAACATTACATATCATTTTTTTATTTTTTATTGGTAACATTCACTCATTTTATATTATTTATATACAGGGAGTGCAGAATTATTAGGCAAATGAGTATTTTGACCACATCATCCTCTTTATGCATGTTGTCTTACTCCAAGCTGTATAGGCTCGAAAGCCTACTACCAATTAAGCATATTAGGTGATGTGCATCTCTGTAATGAGAAGGGGTGTGGTCTAATGACATCAACACCCTATATCAGGTGTGCATAATTATTAGGCAACTTCCTTTCCTTTGGCAAAATGGGTCAAAAGAAGGACTTGACAGGCTCAGAAAAGTCAAAAATAGTGAGATATCTTGCAGAGGGATGCAGCACTCTTAAAATTGTAAAGCTTCTGAAGCGTGATCATCGAACAATCAAAATAGTCAACAGGGTCGCAAGAAGCGTGTGGAAAAACCAAGGCGCAAAATAACTGCCCATGAACTGAGAAAAGTCAAGCGTGCAGCTGCCAAGATGACACTTGCAACCAGTTTGGCCATATTTCAGAGCTGCAACATCACTGGAGTGCCCAAAAGCACAAGGTGTGCAATACTCAGAGACATGGCCAAGGTAAGAAAGGCTGAAAGACGACCACCACTGAACACGACACTCAAGCTGAAACGTCAAGACTGGGCCAAGAAATATCTCAAGACTGATTTTTCTAAGGTTTTATGGACTGATGAAATGAGAGTGAGTCTTAATGGGCCAGATGGATGGGCCCGTGGCTGGATTGGTAAAGGGCAGAGAGCTCCAGTCCGACTCAGACGCCAGCAAGGTGGAGGTGGAGTACTGGTTTGGGCTGGTATCATCAAAAATGAGCTTGTGGGGCCTTTTCGGGTTGAGGATGGAGTCAAGTTCAACTCCCAGTCCTACTGCCAGTTTCTGGAAGACACCTTCTTCAAGCAGTGGTACAGGAAGAAGTTTGCATCCTTCAAGAAAAACATGATTTTCATGCAGGACAATGCTCCATCACACGCGTCCAAGTACTCCACAGCGTGGCTGGCAAGAAAGGGTATAAAAGAAGAAAATCTAATGACATGGCCTCCTTGTTCACCTGATCTGAACCCCATTGAGAACCTGTGATCCATCATCAAATGTGAGATTTACAAGGAGGGAAAACAGTACACCTCTCTGAACAGTGTCTGGGAGGCTGTGGTTGCTGCTGCACGCAATGTTGATGGTGAACAGATCAAAACACTGACAGAATCCATGGATAGCAGGCTTTTGAGTGTCCTTGCAAAGAAAGGTGGCTATATTGGTCACTGATTTGTTTTTGTTTTGTTTTTGAATGTCAGAAATGTATATTTGTGAATGTTGAGATGTTATATTGGTTTCACTGGTAAAAATACATAATTGAAATGGGTATATATTTGTTTTTTGTTAAGTTGCCTAATAATTATGCACAGTAATAGTCACCTGCACACACAGATACCCCCCTAAAATAGCTATAACTAAAAACAAACTAAAAACTACTTCCAAAACTATTCAGCTTTGATATTAATGAGTTTTTTGGTTCATTGAGAACATGGTTGTTGTTCAATAATAAAATGAATCCTCAAAAATACAACTTGCCTAATAATTCTGCACTCCCTGTATATATATTTTATATTATCTATATATATATTTATAACTGTGGATCATTCCTATGTCCACTTTTGTGGTTAATCTTCTGCGCTTGTGAGATATAGGTTTTTTTCTAAGTTTTGATTTTAAATTAGTTTTTTCATTGTTCTGATTTTACTATACTGTTTAGCTTTTTTTGAGCGCTCCCTAGTATTTTTATTTATCTGTTGGTTTCTATCATAGGTCTTTAGAGGGTGTCCTATTTTCTAGTTGGAGTTTGAGTATTTATATTGATTGGCGTGGTCACTATATTCTATAATTTTAATACTGTGAAAAGGAGCAGTACTTTTTTTTTTTGTAATCGATTTTTAAACTTTTTCAGTGTTTTTCCTGTCCCCCAAATCACATGTTGGGTGTCATCCAATCACACATCCTGTGAACACACCTAGAAGGTAACTGTGACATCAGCGGTGATATCACCGGCAAAGCGTGGATGTGTCTCAGCCTGAAGAAGCTGTGCACATCAAAAGAAGATTGTGCACAGCATTGACCCCATAATTAGGCAATTCTTTCCCATAAACACTCCAATTATTTAATTTATGAAGTCTGCATCATATTTATTATCAAAACTTGTATACAACCAAATACCATACAACATTATAAGTAAGAAGTCATTGTAAAAACAACACCCAAAAGGGCTTGCCCTGTAAGAGCTCAATAAATGTTATCACCCAAACAAGTAAACATATTTGTTAAACCTCTCCTGAACTGTCAGGGGGTACCCACTTCAAAATTCCCCCTTCTCAAAAGGAAAGCACTTTACAAACTACCCAGAAGTAATTCACAGGGAGGGAGGGTGGTAGCTTCTTCTAGCATACTGTTCTGGAAATGAAGATGCCCTCACTTCCTGTTATCTGCCTTAAATAGCCCTAATCAAACACCTTCCTCTAACCTTTTACATTAACCCAATCTTTCTCACTTGACCTGCCCTAGGGTCAGAAGCCCCTCCTTCATAGGTATTTACAACACAAACAAAGCCAAGTAGACACCAGAGAAAAATGTATGTAAAACTTAGCTTTCATTAGGCTTGCAGTAAAAACAAAGTAATTGAAGCAGGTTAGCAGCATTAGTTATAATCCCACGCGTTTCATGCCGTGTTCTCAGCCCTTCGTCAGTTATTTATCCTGGCCTATCTTTCCAGAATGAGATGGAGAGAATTTAAATGTACAGATACTAATAAAATCACACCAATTAAATAAGCAGAAAAACACATATTGCTAGCAATTAGTATATTACATACAAACAAACAGCTACAGCTTCATTAACAACACACCTGCACTATTCCCTTTCATACTGTAATGTGCACACAAGAAATAAAGGCAGAGGGTGCTGTAAGCTAATGCATCCATATGGGTTCACATTACATATCAATTGGTTTTCAGGCCACAGTAGCAAATGAAAGGTTCAGGCACCTTAAAAGATAAATATATATAATTTATTTTTTAGCTAATTTTGATGCTGATTCACTGTTTTTCATATAATCTATCAGCAATCAGAATTAGTTTTTTTGTTTTACACAAGTTTAATGTAACAGTAAGATCAAAATTCCTATATATTGTCTTATGATTTGTGCTATTTGAGTATTTCCATTGATACCATTGAGTATAGAATGGATTTCCTCTATTAAGTTATGGCACAAAAAAATGATTTCCTATTTTGTGCTGTATGTATAAATTGTAAATATGGGATGTGGTATATCTCTCACTCCGGATGTGTGATTCCTTTATATTAAGGAGTTTTTAGTTACAGAGCTCATGGCCGCGACCTCGCAATGTTCCTTGCATGTGCACTCGAGTATTCAGAAGTGTTTACCCGGTCTTTATGACAACCTCACATGTTGTCTTTATTTGTGCCGGTGAGGTCTGATGATGTCAGCACTCAACGCGGTGCGTTTAATCATGTGCACAGCTGATGGGATCGATGTGCGGTCCCACTTGTGACCATCCGTACAAGCTTTAGGTAGATTGGTTATAGTATTTAAGATGGGTTTTGGGTGTTTTTTGTTATGTCTCTACAGCCTCCTTTTGAAAAAGGCTCCTGTGAGAGCCAAAACGTTATGGGTTAAGGCGCTTGTTTTTTCCATAAAAGGCTTTGGATTATACTCCTGTGTTGCCTGCTTTTTTGGGGTTTCCCTCCATCGCTTATGCCGGGTGTGGGATTACTTGGATGATTTATACTTTGTTTACAGTTTAGCACCAGGTGGCTGCAATAGATGGTGTATGCCGTTTCCATACTGTACATTTGTATACCTACAGTATATAGATATATGAAAATATACAGGTATAGATATATACAGATAAAAAAAGGAATATCAACTTAAATACAAAGAACATTTTCCTCAATATAAAGAAAATTGTAATGTAAAACATTTACAGTAAATACACAGTAAAGCACATTATTAAATATTATTATGAATAAAAAAGTTTTTCATGTTTCAAGGTATTTGAGTGGTAAAGGCTCCATTATGTATGTATGTATATATATATATATATATATATATATATATATATATATATAGGTCAGTGAAAAAACGATGGTATGCAGATGACGTTAAACACAACTTCATTTATTTATTCATCTTTTCCAGGTAAAAAAAAACATATAGTCACGGGTCACAAAAGTGGCTGCTGACATGTTTCGCCCTAGGGCGTAATCATAGCTCTACATAAAACACCTGCTTGCCTATGTAAGGCAGCAGGGGAAAACTAATAGGTTAAAAAACAACATAGGTTAATAAGAAACCTTATATATTACATCATATTATGCCTTAAGTTTTCATAATTAGGGATGTGATACATTTTATTACATAGGAAATTAAACAAATTGCATCTGGATGTGGATGCATACTCACATCAGCATGCATACATGTGCCTATAAGAACACAAATTACAAATCAACCAATCTATATATGCACGTTTACATATATATATACACACATATACACATGTGTATACATATGTATGGATGCTCCCACACATGTAAAAGAAATAAATAGATAAATAAATAGAATATTTGCATGTGCACATAGGCGCCTACTTAAGGCTATATTATAAGTTACCTTGTCCCTCCCATATTGATCTCTATACCATACCACTCAATCTTACTATATGAATGTAACAACGTGAGTAAGAATATACCACTATGGACTGATGGGGTAATAGAAAAGGTTTAGACTGAAATACACTTATCAGGAGAGGGGGAGGAAATTAATTAATTAGATTTAACTAACATTACAAACCATATCTTGTTAAAAAAATATTATGCTAATTAGATCTACAAAAGCGTATACATGTATGTATACATATCTACTCCAAGTTACATGTGTGCATATGCAGATTCTCATGAGGCGTAGAGACACAGAAAACGTGGAGACACAGAAAAGCGTATACAGCGGAGAAGGGAGATGCATGGAGCAAACAGAGTACACTGTTTACAAAAATTAAAAAGTCGTACTCTGAGTTCAGACCTGTGGGAACCCTTGTCTGAAGCTCGAAGATCCTCTTCTGCAGCAACCTATCATGATCACCTCCTCTAGGGGGAGATATTAGCTTTTCTTTGTTGTGACAGTGCAAAAAATGTCTAACCAAAGGGGTGCTAGCTTCTCCCGCTATATATATATATGTCTATATATGTGTGTATATATATATATATATATATATATATATATATATATACATAGATAAATAAACACATAGATACACATGTGTATATATATATATATATATATATATATATATATATATATATATATCAATGTAAATATTTGCATAGGAAATTAGTACATCTAAGCAAGTATCCCCGCTTGCCCCCAGAAATTCTTAATATGCAATGTTTCCAATGCACAAGAGAATTGTGGGTAAGATATGCAAATTAGGTATGCAAATTCTCAGTTTTTTTGCTTCAAAATACTGTTTTAACACAGCGATCCTTTTAAACAGGAATATGACAGCAAACCAGAAATCACTCACTATACAAGCCTGTTTCGTTCTTTTTAGAACTCATCAGTAGGAGATAGATTTCTGATTGCTGCATTGGAAAAGCTATTTTCATGGTTAAACCAAAATTCATTAAAATTATGGGGGGGGAGATAAAAAACTGAAATTAAAATCCTCCATGTCTCAAAATTAAATCAATGTAAATATTTGCATAGGAAATTAGTACATCTAAGCAAGTATCCCCGCTTGCCCCCAGAAATTCTTAATATGCAATGTTTCCAATGCACAAGAGAATTGTGGGTAAGATATGCAAATTAGGTATGCAAATTCTCAGTTTTTTTGCTTCAAAATACTGTTTTAACACAGCGATCCTTTTAAACAGGAATATGACAGCAAACCAGAAATCACTCACTATACAAGCCTGTTTCGTTCTTTTTAGAACTCATCAGTAGGAGATAGATTTCTGATTGCTGCATTGGAAAAGCTATTTTCATGGTTAAACCAAAATTCATTAAAATTATGGGGGGGAGATAAAAAACTGAAATTAAAATCCTCCATGTCTCAAAATTAAATCAATGTAAATATTTGCATAGGAAATTAGTACATCTAAGCAAGTATCCCCGCTTGCCCCCAGAAATTCTTAATATGCAATGTTTCCAATGCACAAGAGAATTGTGGGTAAGATATGCAAATTAGGTATGCAAATTCTCAGTTTTTTTGCTTCAAAATACTGTTTTAACACAGCGATCCTTTTAAACAGGAATATGACAGCAAACCAGAAATCACTCACTATACAAGCCTGTTTCGTTCTTTTTAGAACTCATCAGTAGGAGATAGATTTCTGATTGCTGCATTGGAAAAGCTATTTTCATGGTTAAACCAAAATTCATTAAAATTATGGGGGGGGAGATAAAAAACTGAAATTAAAATCCTCCATGTCTCAAAATTAAATCAATGTAAATATTTGCATAGGAAATTAGTACATCTAAGCAAGTATCATTTTCAAGTTTTTTATCTCCCCCCCATAATTTTAATGAATTTTGGTTTAACCATGAAAATAGCTTTTCCAATGCAGCAATCAGAAATCTATCTCCTACTGATGAGTTCTAAAAAGAACGAAACAGGCTTGTATAGTGAGTGATTTCTGGTTTGCTGTCATATTCCTGTTTAAAAGGATCGCTGTGTTAAA
Source organism: Bombina bombina (assembly GCF_027579735.1). NCBI lineage: Eukaryota > Metazoa > Chordata > Amphibia > Anura > Bombinatoridae > Bombina > Bombina bombina. Next base: position 143,986,349 of record NC_069509.1, on the reverse strand, counting down.
ACAGTATTTTGAAGCAAAAAAACTGAGAATTTGCATACCTAATTTGCATATCTTACCCACAATTCTCTTGTGCATTGGAAACATTGCATATTAAGAATTTCTGGGGGCAAGCGGGGATACTTGCTTAGATGTACTAATTTCCTATGCAAATATTTACATTGATTTAATTTTGAGACATGGAGGATTTTAATTTCAGTTTTTTATCTCCCCCCCCATAATTTTAATGAATTTTGGTTTAACCATGAAAATAGCTTTTCCAATGCAGCAATCAGAAATCTATCTCCTACTGATGAGTTCTAAAAAGAACGAAACAGGCTTGTATAGTGAGTGATTTCTGGTTTGCTGTCATATTCCTGTTTAAAAGGATCGCTGTGTTAAAACAGTATTTTGAAGCAAAAAAACTGAGAATTTGCATACCTAATTTGCATATCTTACCCACAATTCTCTTGTGCATTGGAAACATTGCATATTAAGAATTTCTGGGGGCAAGCGGGGATACTTGCTTAGATGTACTAATTTCCTATGCAAATATTTACATTGATTTAATTTTGAGACATGGAGGATTTTAATTTCAGTTTTTTATCTCCCCCCCCCATAATTTTAATGAATTTATATATATATATATATATCCCTTCACAGTCAAATACATGGCCATATACAATATAACTGTTAAGCCTTTTAATTTTCAGAGCATTAACCAGCCACTTGAAATGGCTGATTATTTAACGTGAGCCCGTAAACTGGGGAATTTGCCCGTTTACTGGCGCAGGTTAAATTAGCACTCCACTTGTAATCTAGCCCTATATATATATATATATATATATATATATATATATATATATATATATATACAGTATATATATATATATATATATATTTCTAGTTATCTCTTTTTCTTGTTCTCTCTTCAGATAATATATCAGTCAGTGACTCTCTGTGACCTTGCAAGAATGCTTTAACAAGCAAATATTGCTGGAAACATTTAACTGACTTTTGGGAAGCTAAATCTAAAAAGCATTGCATTCTTGCTGTTCTTAAGAATGAATTTGTTAGATCTGTAGAATAAAAAGATACCTAGTTTTCTGAGAAGCACAAATGCTGACATTTAAATTAAGTTAAATTCTTCTTCTAAAAATATGTCCCAAGGTTATAACCATTTTATGTTTGTAATTTATTTTAAATTCAATTTAACAAAGGACAATACATGCCAAGTGCCACATTTTCAAGTCTTAAAATATATTAATGTTCCACATTCAGTAGCAATGTATGTCTTTCAATAATGTAAGCACTAGCACCGTTTTTTTTTCCCGCCGCAATAAAATAAACCAATGAAGAAGAAGAGCAAGTACTTTCAAATTACATATTTTCTATCATGTACATGAAAGTTAAAAAATTAAGCAGGTTGAAATATAGTCTGCTTGGAAAACGGCTGATGTAAAGCTATTCAAAGTAAAAGGAAATGAATGCTGTGCAAATGTCATTCTTATTGCCCAATTTTGTAAAGATCTCTGCTCAGGTGACATTTTCTAAATTTGCATCAGTCCTACAAGGTCACAATTTTCTAATGGCATATTTTACTTTAAGAGCTACATATCTCAGTAAGGGGAAACCCTACATTTCTGTATGTGAAGTAAAGACAAATGCGTCATTAAATAGTACTCAGTAAAATTAGCAGTTTAAAATTTGTATTTAGAGTAAAAATTGTAATCAAAGTATGCATACAAAATTGTATTATTATTGTGCATTTAAATTTGTATTAAAGTAAAATGCTCTTTTGCTCAAAGTATGAAGGGGAAAATGATTTTTAGGGCCACATTATAGTGGAGCAGTATTTAACGCTCCCGCTCGGAAGCTAAGTCGGCTAGAATTAAGCTTTTAAGCTTTTAGCGCGCATCGGGTAGCGCTCGTATGACAAGTGTATATATATATATATTTATATATATACAGTATATATATATATAAAATTATATATAGGTATAGATACATATATATATATACAGTATATATATATATATATATATATATATATATATATATATAATTATATATAGGTATAGATACAAACAGATATATGAAGGAATATCTACTTATACATATATAGAACATATTCCCACAGTAAATACAGAGTATAACACTTTATTAAACATGAATGTTGCATATTTTCATCTACTTGACAGCAAGGGCTTACAATGCATATATGTATGTGTGTGCACATGTATGTATGTGTTTATATGAGTATAAATACTGTATATGTATGTAAATACATATATACACATATAAATACATAAACACATATCTACACACATATAGACATATATACACATATATATATATAAATATATATATAAATATTTAGACACATATATGTATGTATCTCTGTGTTAAAGCCCTTTGCCTGCCTTTTTTTCTTAGAGACCTCATATCTTTGTGCCCTTATAACTTTTTTGTGCAACTTTTTTATAATCATTTTTATTAGATTAGATAGAGTTTTTATTATATGGTGTTATTATAATTTATACATATATATGTATATGTTTGTATACATATATATGTATGAGTTAATATGTGTATATACACATATTAACACATAAATATATATGTATATAAGCATATACATATATTTTTAGTGGGGACACACAGTTCCCATTGACCGCAATGTAAAGGCACTTTTCAGTGCCGTTTTTTTCTAACACCTCACTCCTACCAACATGCTAGATTTTTTTTAATAAAAAACTATAATGACCTCTATTTTGAGGGCATTTGGGGCACTTTTAGAAAATTAACTAGAGAGCGGATCTCTGGTTAATTTTCTGAACACTAATTGCTACTACAAGCTCATGGTAGCAGTAACCAGCCACTTGTAATGGCTGGTTAATTATCGCACTCCCACAAACACACAAATTTTGTCGTTTGCGGGAGAGCGATAATTTATTCCTCCACTTGTAATCTAGCCCTTGTTCGTTCCTTTTCAATTTGAAACCTTTGTACAACATTCTCAGATTGATTTAAAATGAAAGTCAACCCTAGCGTTTTAACGCTAGGGTTGACTGTTGAAACAAATAAAGGGCACTTTCATTCATGAAGTATAAGATACTTCATGCAGAAAGCTCCTTTATTTGTTTAAACCGATCGCCGTTCTTAGCTGCTACAGCAGCCCACGGCAAATCAAAAAAAATATCTTGCTAAGAGGTGACATTTTCACCTCTTAGCAAATAGCCGTGCGGTAAATCCGGCTCCCATGGGCGACAAACCAGATTTACTGCATGGCTATTGGCTAAGAGGTGAAAACGTCACCTCTTAGCAAAAAAAATATTTGGCCGTGGGCTGCAGTAGCAGCTAAGAATGGCGAATGGTTGAAACAAATAAAGGCACTTTCTGCATGAAGTATCTTATACTTTATGAATGAAAGTGCCTTTTATTTGTTTCAACATTCAACCCTAGCATTTCAAACGCCATGGTTGACTTTTGCTTTAAAATGTTATAGTATTTCTAATGCTCTCTTTAAATATGCAAATTATACTATATTTGAAATAGAAACATTTGAATCAATATATTTGTATCTATTATGTATCAATTTACTAAATTCCCTACCACATGAACTATTGAACTTCTGAATAATATTTGTTAAATTGAATGTTACATTCAAAATTTCAAATGTGGTTATTCAATCTAGTTACGAGCATTCAAAAATGAAATTAACATTCGAGAATCGTAAATAACATTTGTTTAACAAATTTGAATGGGTTTTGGTCCTTATAGACAAATGTTTGTTCAAGATGAATGTCCACTAGACTATTCATTCGACTAAACGAATTGTACTTTAACTTTTGACACATTCACCCATCCCTACTCACTGCCAGAGGTATCTCCCTAATCACACAATGCAAAAAATACAGATTCCAAATAACGCAGATTGGGGAACTGATCTAAAATAAATGTTTTGTTACACAGAACTACAGTATATGTGCATGTATCATAACAATAGCTTGTTATTTATAATAAAAAATACATTATGATGAAAGTCCATCTCTACTCAAGGAGGCTAATTTATAGAAATGTACATAGAAGTGCTAATCTCTCAAATGCTTCTTAAAGGGACATGAAACACAACATTTTTCATGATTCATGATTTTAAACAACTTAATAATATACTTCTCCTGTCTTCAAATTTGCTTCATTCTTTTGATATTGCTAAAAGAGCAGCAATGTACTACTGGGTTCAGCTAACTGAACACTAAAGTAAGTCAATGACAACAGTAGTACATTGCTGATTCTGAGCTAGATTACAAGTGGAGTGCAAAATTATTGCTCAACCGCTAACTAGCAAATTTGCCCTTTTGCAGGAGTGCAAGTGGCTGGTTATTGCTACCGCAAGCTCGCGGTAGCAATTAGCACATATAAAATTAACCAGAGATCAGTTCTCTGGTTAATTTTATAAATCTGCCCCCCAAAATACTGTGTAGTGTATTTTATTAAAAAATAAAGTTGGCAGCATCTTTATTTTTTTTTTAAATTACTGCACTAGGAAGTATTTTGGGGTGAACGTTGGTGAGAGTGGAGTGTTAAAAAAATAAAAACGCACTGTAAAGTGCCTTTAGATTGCGGTCAATAGGAACTGTGTATTCCTAGTAAATATATATTATGTATTTGCTTATATACCTTTATATTTATGTGTTAATATGTGTACATACACATATTAACACATAAATATATATGTGCAGTATATGCTGCTATACATATATATTTATGTGCTGCTATCGCTGTGCGACTTACCTCCTACTCTGGTGCTGATGTTCTGATTCCGTCCTATGGGGAAGCGTGCTCTCGTGAGCGCAATGGTTCCAACAATACGAATGGGAGCTCCTGTTCGCATTGATGCTAACTTGTAATACCAACACATGTTATCGTGTGCTGATATTACAAATTGGAGTACAAATATCGCTTTTATGAAAGCGATATTTAGCGTTCCACTTATAATCTAGTCCCTTGAGTTTACCTAGATAATAGGTATTAGTTGTAAAGTTGTTTAAATTTACATGCTCTGTTTTAATTGTGAAAGTTTATTTTTTTACTTTAATATCCCTTTAATTTATTTATTTATAAAATATTTTACCAGGAAGGATACATTGAGATGTCTCTCGTTTTCAAGTATGTCCCGACTTGTGTTTAGCAACATTCAATGCAAACTGACTCCTTCTTGTTTTAGCCTTTTATTGAACATTTTTATTTCCAGAGTCTTGATATATGCTATAACGTATATTTTTTTTTAGATTAAAGGAAGCATCAGAGATAAAATGACAACAGTCGTGTGAAATAGTCTTCCAACTGAGAAGTACAAATAAACATGAAAATGATAGCTACATATGCAAAAGTAACCTGGCACTATCAGATCTGTCTGGCTTTGATCAAGTTCCTTTGTCTGTTTCTAAGCAGAACATGTTAACTACCTCAGGGCTCATACATAATTCATCCTTTACTATTATAATATATTAAATCAAATGCTACAGTAATTGTAGCTCAATGTACAAGGCATAAATCTGTGTATGTAAATGGAGGTCAGGAGCTTTCTCTTTAATATATATTTTTTGTGTAATCTATTTTTTACACATTTGCCAAATTGTCTTTCTGTCTGTCTACCTATTTATCATATTTAAATATCTAGCACTTGTATACTAGAGATGCAATATAAAAGTCACTACTATCATTACTGATGCAGTAGCAGGTTACTGGCAGGGAAAAGGTTGGGTTGTAGTGATTATCTTTTTGTTTCTATCTATCTGTCTGTCTGTCTATCTATATGTCATCTATCTATCTATCTATCTATCTATCTATCTATCTATCTGTCTGACTTTATGTCTATCTATCATCTATCTATCTATCTATCTATCTATCTATCTATCTATCTATCTATCTATCTATCTATCTGTCAATGTCATCTATCAATCTGTCTGTCTATCTATCTACCTATCTATCTATCTATCTATCTATCTATCTATCTATCTATCTATCTATCTATCTATCTTCTACTAGAGATTAGTCTATAATTAGATAAGAAGCAAATGTAAGAATATGTGCCTTGGCTACTTTGTCTAATAAAACTCTGGTCTTGACCACAAGAGAGTATGTGTAACAGGGAGGTCTGAGTTTCTGGTGTCTGAATCTGCAAACAAGAAAACCAAGGTAAGACATTGTTAATAGGTGACTCCATTTCAAGAAAAAGGAGATTTGAGACAGGTTAGATGTCTTCAAGGTGCTACTGCTCATAGAGACTTAAATCGTATTTCAAGAATTATTAAGGCAGCTAAAAAAGACAGGGATTTGTTATTGTTCACCTAGGTACAATGATGCTGTGCAAAATGATTTATAAACTAGGAAATTGTTAAGATCATGTGGTTGCATCTGTATCTTTTTCTGCTGTTTTACCTGTATATGGACCAGAATTATCAGTCTGTATCAGTCTGTATAGTTTAATATTCAGGCGAAGGTACCGTGCAACCATAGTAAAACAAAAGTTTTACACTTTAGAATGACTTCTTTTTACATGAGCAGATACCTAAATCTTTTTACAGAGGAAGAGGTTTCAATGACTTTATCAAAAATATAAGTAAATAAGTGTGTGGGTCCAGATAATATTCATCCAAGGGTTCTAAGAGAACATTGATCTGTTATAGCTATTCCATTAGCTGATTTTTTTTAATCAGTCACTGTTAAAACGAGTTGATCCAAAAGACAGGAACTTTGCCAATATAGTCCCTCTTCATAAAAAAAGGTAGTAGGGAAGATTCTGCTAACTATACCGGTCAGTTTGACCTCAATTCAATGCAATGTTTTGTGATCCCAGGACATACTTGAAAACGAGAGAAATCTCAATGTATCCTTCCTGGTAAAATATTTTATAAATAAAATAAAATAATAAATAAAAATAATTGCAGGGATATTAATGGAAACTCTTTTAAAGGAAGAGGTGTGTGTTACCTTCAGGCAAACAACTGACTATTCTAATTGATTTCTTTGATCATGTAACTAAATTAATAGACCAGGGAGGAGCAGTAGATGTTGCATATCTAGACTTTAGCAAAGCATTTGACACTGTTTCACATAACAAACGTATTCACAAAATGTATTGTCTTGGAGTAGATGCTAAGATTGTTAAGTGTGTAGAATGCTGGCTTAAAGGGACATAGTACACTAGATTTTTCTTTGCATAAATGTTTTGTAGATGATCCATTTATAAAACCTATCTTGGAGTTTTTTATATCAATGTAACCATTACATTAAGATTTTAATGAATCAGGTTAGCACACATGAAAATATGAAATATTACATACACAATATACTGTAAAATATTCTAAATAATACATAACATACTGTATATCTATATCTTTTACAGTAAGTTTAATCATTTTTAAGTTTTTATTTTATTTTTAAAATATTTCATATGTAATATTTCAATAACGTGCCTTAAGATTACTAAGTTTTCATGTGCGATATCCCGACCACGTTAAAATCTAAAACCGTTATACGCAAATTGCATATTTTTCATGCATACATACTTCACATAGAAGATAATGTACTTTTTATTATTAAATATATATTTCTATATATACCTGATACTGTTCATGTAAAAAAACATATCTACACACATATTTACAATAAAAAGAATATTATCCTGTAAGTGAAGAAAATTAGACTGTGAAATATGTATAGAATATATAAACAGTAAAACACACAAAGATTTAATTACATTTGTACACACATAAAAACATAATTGTTCATACATATACATATTTAGACACGTATATGTATGTATCTCTATGTTAAATCCCTTTGCAGACTTTTTTTTTCTAACACCTGAGATCTCATATGAACCGTTATAACTTTTAATGCAATATTTTTTTAAAATATTTTTTTATCAGAGAGTGTTATTATGAGTGTAACTTTCCTTTTAATTATTTTTTATGTGTTTATGAATTTATTTAGTTGCACTTAACAGTTAAGTTAACCAGAACTCTGAAGTCACGCTATGACATGCGTTAAATTAGATTGCTCTCAAGCAAACACATTTACTTTCAACTCGTAATATGCACACTATATTTGATGCACACAAAGAGCCGCAAAATACCCCTTATTGCTTGTGTGCATAAGTTACGGCACCACTCATAATCTAGTCCTAAGAAATGAAAGGGAGATCAAACTCAAAACCAAATTCGTCACAAAGGGCTACAAAAATGGAGCAGAATCGATTGCAAAGGGTGTTTTAGCTTTTGCATGACTTTGCACAAAGAATAATACACAACGTAGTATTACAAGTGGATGGTTAAATATTTTAAACAAAGCATCTTATTATGGCTGAAAGTGGTGAGTTAATTGTTCCACTGAAGCACAATCCAAAATACCACTGTAAAATGTGTCACTTTTAAATGCTGGATTCAATTATTATTATTAATAGTAAAGCACAGAAAAAACATGAAAATTTCTCCTTGTACTCTTGACTTAGCACTAGAGCAGTATACAACATAAATTTTACTGTGCATCCCCATTATTTGGAAGTTTTAGCACACACACTATCTGACATGCAGATGTTATCACACCCTAGACTATTGATCAAGCTATAAAAAATTACTTTGGACTTGAAAATTGAAGCGCTATTGATGGTGCTCAAGCACAGAAAATGCTAATATTTTGTGCTACTCTTGTAGCTTAGACCTAAATGTTTAACTATGTATGTGATAGAAAACTAACTTATCCACGCTCCATATATATATATATATATATATATATATATATATATATATATATATATATATATATATATATATATAAAATCCCATAGCATAATACTGTTGTATAGTGTGTCTTTGTGATTATAAGAGTGGTTCTCACACAGAACTGAGCTACTATAGTTGTTTTTAAAAAAAATATTTTTATTGAGATTTGTCATCAATAAAACAGTATAGACAGATAGTAAAATGTTACACAAACATACACTCAGAAATATATGCACCACGGTACAGTAGTATCACATGTACAGTTGTATAGCAAAATATGATGACACAAATGAGTAAACTCCAAGCTATTCAAAAAGCTAGCATTGAACCTGCAACTCTTAGGTAACATTTGATAACAAAAACCTCAGATTTACAATTTAATATTATAGTATGTTTAGTATTTGTAGCGAAACCTTCTGACACACTGGGTCACTTTTATATCCTATCTTACTCTAAATAACTTTAAAGAAGGCAACTGGAACATAAGGGATCACTTTTGGATCCCGACAGTAGTAGTGAATCACAGAACAATAGATAAACCCATAAAGAGCTATAGTAGCATCCATAAAGAAATGCTACAATCTAATGTGACATATCAAGAGAAACACTTCAAATATTGTGACATCTGGTAAGATTAGGAACTCCTAAAATGTATGCTTACCTATATCAAGGCGAAATGTAAAGTTGACACCTATCCCAGTAATATAACCATCAATGAGCACAAAAGTAGCATAAACACAAAAATTGGTGGTTTTCACTTACAAGGTTATGTGACTAATATTTCTTTACTGATATTGAGAAAATATTAAAAGTAGAATAGCTCATAAAACCAGTAAGTTGATGAAATACACCTTGAAGGTAAATGTCTTATAGTCATGGTAACTGTCTGGAGAAAGAGAAAGCATGTACTATCCACATTTAACATATTAAAGGTAATATCACAATAAACAGCAGTGCAGGGTATACATTTAAACAACTATTTAATATACATAGGTACATGTTGTCAACGTAATAGTATAGGCATATAAACCAAGGAATCAAGTCAACATTGATGCTTTGATTACTCACATTAAAAAGTGAACATAATACAAATATGTTGAACGCTCAGTCATTTACCCTCATAATATATGTCCAACACACAACAAAGGACTATAATCTTCAGACTATGTAGTCTTTACTAATAGTTCTGTGTAAGTGTGTGATTAAAAACACAGAAAGTGCCCAACAATATCTAAAAAAATAAATGAGTAAAAGATGATATATTCTTCAAAAAATTGTCATAATATGGGAAGCTGACCATGTTTTCCTAAGCTTTGTGCCTGAACATCTGTAAATCGTACACTTAACCCACTCTTGTCTTTGGGGTAGTACATTCTACTCCACAGATATCCAGAGACACATAGCCTGGCAGAGTGGTCCAAAGTCTGCCTGTTATCCCGACTCTCAGGAAGAGGCCAGCTCCGATAAGTCTGCCACAGTATTGTGGCTGGCTCCAGCACCTTAACATGTGCCAATTCCCCCACTCCTCTATGAAGCACCAGGACTGGAGTTGCTGTGTTTGCTTGACTAAACAGTCTCCAGCTTGAGAAATTTGAAAATACTGTTAACCTCCTCTAGTCCTGTAGGTTAGATCCTGAACCACAGGGACAATTGTGTCATCTTACTGCTTTTCCAACTGTGTTGCACTAGTCAGGTAAGACCCGCAGCATTTCTCGCTGTGTTGTTCCAGGGAGGGGGGATTAACATATGGCTTTATATACAAGTGTTGCTTCAGTGCTTTAACCCCTTATGTTCGCCATTAGGATAGGTGGTAACTGTAGCACTAGGAATCTTTATCTCCTTAGTCGAATTAGATACAGAGGTGTGTTCTCCTTTAAAATTGGCTTCACTTCTGTACAAGGTTCTGCAGTAGCGTTGACTAGGGTTTCTGTTTGTTTCTGCTCCTGAGTTATCTCATATTCACGTAGGTTAACGTGAAATGCTCTCTCTATAACTTTGAAAAGCTGAGTCCTATGATCTTCTAAGATTGCTTTTATTTCAGTGATAGGGATATTAAAGCTCTCTATTTGGTACATAACAGTGTCACTGCACTGCTTAACCCTGTTTACTGGGGGGGGGGGGGGGTTAGGGTGTTTAAAGCCTCTCCAAACTAGGGCCCCCACAGGCCTCAATGCTCCAGATTGGATTTGAGGTGCAGATTCCCCACAAATTCAACATCAGTAGACACCAGTTTGTCTTGTGAGTGTGAATAGTTTAGTTTTGAATTTGGATTGGTATAATATTTGCTGATATTTGATGGTTTATCTGCACTCTGTTCCCAGCTTTCAATATTGCTACCACTTAAGGTGCTGCCCATAAACACACCACCCGAGCTACTATAGTTTTAAGATATGTGCCCAACAGGAGAAGCCCAGGTAACAGGGGGTTCCACTGTATCGCAACAATCAAATACGTGATTTAAAAACAGCAAGCATCATTCTGGGGTTAAACTCTTAACACATAACCAATTAACCGTGTTATTAAACAGGTGCTGCTTTCTGTTTATTATAGCATGAAGTGGTTGGGTTATTTCTCCAACGTACATTTCACCTCACAGCTTTGTTAAGGAGTACAATCCACTTATATCTTCCTCTTTTTATTCACACATATTCATCTAGATAGATGAAATACAAGTCTAAAAATAAAAATACAAAGCTCAACTTTTTAAAATGCTATTAAAAATATGGAACAAATTCATACAAGTTGTTTATATTGTATATGCATATGTATCAAAGGGGCTTACAAAATCCATGTCAACATAAAACTTATAAACACGCACATATATATATATATATATATATATATATATATATATATATATATATATATAAATAGAAAGAGGCAGGGTGGCGCAGAAAACTCAAACTAGAAAATACAATAAATGAATAAATAAAATACAATACAGTTTACAGTAAAATATTATAGCAATATATAGTAAAATGAAATAATATAATGTGATACAAATGTCTATTAGCTGTAAAAAATCCTAAACGATCAGAAGTAATCAGGAGCACATCAAATATGGAGAGCAAAGTCTTCAGGCGTTAGTCCCCTATTAGATGTACACTTACTTGAATGAACCTCAATCACATGAGGTAAGAATGTAGCACTTTCATAAAAGAGTAAGGCACTCCCTGTAGAAAAGATAGAATGATCAACTGGATCTCCCAGAGTGTAGACTTCTGTATCTTGGAATATGGATAGTAGAATCCTCCAATTGTCCTCGTGCTCTCTTTAGTAAGTAGTAAGTAGTAACTTCCAATTCCTTAAAGCTGATCCGCGAGAGCCTTATAGCTTTAATAACATTCAGTTATAAAGTGCTGTGTTTCAGTAGCATTATTGCCATTTTATTGTAATTTATATGGTAAAAGATCAAAAAACCTCATGTGATTGAGGTTCATTCAAGTAAGTGTACATCTAATAGGGGACTAACGCCTGAAGACTTTGCTCTCCATATTTGATGTGCTCCTGATTATTTCTGATCGTTTAGGATTTTTTACAGCTAATAGACATTTGTATCACATTATATTATTTCATTTTACTATATATTGCTATAATATTTTACTGTAAACTGTATTGTATTTTATTTATTCATTTATTGTATTTTCTAGTTTGAGTTTTCTGCGCCACCCTGCCTCTTTCTATTTATGTCTCTTTATTGAGGAGTGATAGGTCTCCTCTGCCATTTGGGGTTTGGCAGCTGGATACATCTTGCTGGAATTTTTTATGAGGTGCTGGGTATAGAGTATATACCTTGTGGCATAGCCTTTATTTGACAGTGAGCGCCTAGGAGTGATTCAGTGGATTCTTTCTACTGGTTCATTTATCTTCTGTCTTTATATATATATATATATATATATATATATATATATATATATATGCAGGTGGCCCTCGTTTTACAACGGTTCAATTTACACCGTTTCAGAATAACAACCTTTTTTTCCAGTCATGTGACTGCTATTGAAAAGCATTGAGAAGCAGTGCATTAATTAAAATAGCCAGTAGGTGGAGCTGTCCGCTTGTGTTGCAGCAAAGCCAAGCAAGCGGAAATTAATCAGTTTAACCAGACCCGAGCTATCGCGCAGATTTCAAAGGAACAAGATCTTCCTGTCTATAAATCAGTCCAGATTGGAATGCATAGAAATAACTGTTTACAGAAAAATGCAAGTGAAGTCTGTGTTGTGTGATTATTTTATTAGGTTTATAATGCTGTTTAGCAAATGTTTTTGTTCATTTAACTTAGTTTAATTATATATTCTTTGTTGTGTGATTATTTTATTAGGTTTATAGTGCTGTTTAGCATTTAAAGTCTTCATTTCAAAGCTTTAAAAATAATGTTTTAGCTGTTACTTATGACAATTTTGAGAGGGGCCTGGAACCTATCTCCCTCACTTCCCATTGACTTACATTATAAACTGGGTTTCAATTTACAACAGTTTCGATTTACAACCATTCCTTCTGGAACCTAACCCCGGCGTAAACTGAGGGCTACCTGTATATATATATATATATATATATATATATATATATATATATATATATATATATATATATATATATATATATATATATATATATATGTGTGTGTTAGAACATTATTTTTGCTATAAAGTTATTTATTAAAAAATTATTTATTGTTTATATATAGTAAAACAATGTCATAATATACTTTCATTAAACTTTACCTGTGTTTTTTTCCACTGCCCCAAAGAAACTTTAACAAAGAAACAAACTTTGACTCCAGCTTCCTTTCTTTTAAAAATTAGACATTTATTATCACATTTGGGACATCAGCTTGTAAATGATAACGTTTCGGCTGCTATAGACCCTTAATCATGTCTGATTATATACATATAGATTTCTGACTTTTATAGCAACATCTTGTTCTACAACACTGCCATTATGTGGTCAATCTCAAAATATATACAAAATTCATTAATGCTACCATGTGGTCATTATACATATGTATCGCCACATAGCAATACTGTTGTATACTAGTAAAAATATTTAAAAAATCATGTATGTACAACATTTAAAAAAGATGTTATTAGCACTAAATCATCATGCTTAATAATCCCATTTAAGCAAAATTATTCCTGCATATTCTTTAAAAATAAACAAAGACCAATCAATGTCCTTGTTTAGGCCCTTAGGTATTAAGGTTGTCAGTTTGTAAATAAAAAACATCTCCTTCATTTTCAATTAAAGCACCCTATCACTACCCCTTCTTGGAGGCTTTATTTTCTCTATTATATAAAATCTCAATTGACGTATATTATGTCAAGTCTCCAAGAAGTGTGATGAAATGGGTGCCTCCCTTTTTTTAAATTGGATATTAGATGTATCTTCATTTATACACTCTCTTATCTCTCTGGTGATCTCTCCGATGTAGATTAGGCCACAAGATCATTTGATAATATATACCACAAAGGTTGACCTGCATGTTATGTAATTATTAATTTTAAATTTAGTACCCTTAGTAGGAAATATTCAGTCTTCACCATTGAATTACAATTATTGAACCCCAAACATGGGTAACATCCTGTCCTTGGAGGACCAATAGTTTTCTGGATAACTGATCTATTGCTCACAATGTCTGCCCTCACAAAAAAAATACTTTATTTCTCTAATAGGCAACCATTGGGTAATTAATGAATTCACTGAGCTGTGGATTACTTTTCTGCAGTGTTTCCTGATTATTTTTGTTAATTTCTCACTAATCTGATTGTTCTTTGTAATAAAAATAATTCTATATTGATGCCTTGATTTTTGTTTCAGAACTGTGCATATACAAATATTGTGCACATCTAGATAATATACGTGAATTGGAAAGTTGTTGATTTACCAGAATCACTAAAGTTTAATTTTTACTTGAATGTCCCTTTAACAAAATAACAATTTTAAAAGCGTTTAAACCATTATAAACTCTGCTATAAACCTCCCCCCACTAAAGCATGAATGATGAAATGATAGATATAACATCTATTATATCTTAATTTTAAATGATTATTTTCTATTTGTTTTAATATTTTATATAAAAAAAATAACTAGTTTAAAATTAAGGTATAATAAGTGGAACCTTGTAAATATTCCCCCGTCAGTGTTGCATACTGCACAGTCCGGTAGTGCATGAGTTTAGCAGGAGGTTATAGACCGGCTACTGCAGAAGACTAGAGCCCAGCACATTACAGGTATGTGGGCATGCCTCTGACGAAGTGGGGAGGAGCCCCACGAAATGCATAAGGCAACGCCCACATCTACACACACTGCGAGGAGTCAGATCCACAGACACTCTAGCCGGCTTGTGAGTGTTTAGTGGGATTCTGAACATACCCGACGTGAACTACTGTTTGTACTTTGTTTTGCCTAAAAGACCCTGTGGACACGGCAATATTTACCAAGAGACTCTGGGACTATGGGTATGCGATTTTACCTGTGACAGCCTGACCAGAGACCACGGACCTTTGAGAACTAGTGCTCGGCTATACTTGGGAGCTGCAGTTTGCACATACGGTGACGGAAGGGGAGACCCACTGCACCGGAAGAGGGTTCGTGGTGAGCAAGTGCCTGGGGCTTTTTGCTTCTTGTGCCATATTCATACCTCATTCTGTTTGAGGTTGGAAAGTGTGAGTGTGTTTTTGTCACTGTAACTTTTGTATTAAAATTTAAGTTTTACTATACTACACTCAGATCAGTCCCTTGCGCTCCTGTCTCCTTTCTCTTTTATTCCCAACAATTTGTTCTTCCATTTGATAATGGGACTGAGCTCAAAATAAAACATACAATATCTTTCATTTCAAAGTATTATCATCATAGAAGATTTTCAGGTCATATCATTGTTCTATCTGCACGTTGATCAATAGTTAAAAAATGTTCACTCCTTTTTTTCTGCCAGAACTGAGTATAAAAGCAATGTTAAAACATTGAAAGGATACACTGACAGGGAATAGGCTCCATAAAACATTAAGATATTAAAATTAATCCATTGGGGTTTTTTTTCTCTTGAATAAGCAGAGGTACTTTGGGCCTTGTGAACCTTGAAATAAGCTGTCAGAAATATAGGATATGAACTACCTTTCCAGAAGTAAAGGAATGATGTGAAAGAGATGAAATGACTTGTTTTTCCATTTGCTAACAAAAATAACTTTATTTGTAGAAGAAAATGATAATGATCTCACAATGATATATACATAATACCACACAATGTCAGTTGTATTTATTGGCCTAAATTTTTTAAGCATGTAAAATATTCACTGTACTTTCTTCAATAAAACAGTAGTGACATTTGTAGTTTAGTGTATAACTATGTCTCACTTAAAGGGACACTCAAGTCAAAATAAACTTTTATGATTTAGAAAGAGCTTGCAGTTTTAAGACACTTTCCAATTTACTTCCATTATTAATTTTTTACAATCTTTTTATATTCACACTTTCTGGGGGACACAATCCTACTGAGCATGTGCGCAAGCTCACATGGTATATATATATATATACTAGTCTCTGATTGGCTGATGTCTGTCACATGATACAGGGAGGGCAGAAAATAGGAGAATAAATAAATGTGTCAGAAAAAAAATCTACTGCTTATTTGAAATTCAGAGTAGGTGTTAAAGGGAAATGAAACTCAATTTTTTTATTTCATGATTTAGAAAGAGCATGCAATTTTGAACAACTTTCTAATTGATTTCTATTATCTAATTTGCTTTATTTTCTTTTTATTCTTTGCTGAAAAGCATATCTAGATAGGCTCAGTAGCTGCCGATTGGTGGCTGCACATAGATGCCTTGTCTGATTGGCTCACCCATATGCATTGCTATTTCTTCAACAAAGGAAATTAAACAAATGAAGCAAATTAGATAATAGAAGTAAATTGGAATGTTGTTTAAAATTGTTTTCTCTATCGGAATCATGAAAGAAAAATGTTGGGTTTAGTGACCCTTTAAATCATTGTCTTTTTATTATGCACTTGTTAATTATGTAATTCTACTGCCTTGAAGTAAATATTTGACAATGTGGCTGCTATTTATGTTTCAGTGTGTTCCTTACCATAATATTTTGAGAGGCTATCAAGCTCAGCATTCTTCAAACTAAAAGTAAGAATCCAGCACAGAGTAGTGGGATGTGTTTTATTGAATATATCTCCCCTCTCTTATGGGAGTAATTGTCTAAAAAAGAGAATGTTGACCTAAACAAATGGTGTCTGCATTCTGTAACTCATTGTTGGTAGTTATTTTTAACCATTTTGAATACTGAATTCAAATGTTATGACCATCTAAATTAAATGCCCAAATGAATTTTCATTCTCATACTATAAATATAATCAACAATGTTTCATTTTAATAAATCTTTGATAATAAAGATCAAAAGATGAGAGGCACTCTAACCATAAAAGAGAGAAGAAATACACAGGCAGCAGAATTAAAATAAGTAAAACAAATAATGCAGCCTATACAAAGAATAAGAAACACAAAACTCAACCCCCTCCAACCGAAAAAAACCCCAACAAGAAACAATCTTCCAATTGGGGTCATTTATAAAATTAACCAGAGATCTGATCGCTGTTTAAGTTTAAGAGCTATAATTGCTAACCAGCCGCTTGCAATGGCTGGTTATTTATTGCATGCCCATATATGGGTGAATTTGCCCGATTAGGGGTGCACGCTCCACTTGTAATCTAGTCCCTAGTAAGAAAACTGTAAAATACAGGTAAAGCAAATCTCTGTGAAATTTGAACATGATCTTGTCTTAACGAGGCCTCTTGGCAAACTCACAAACATTTATAAATCTAGATCTATATTGCATCTAAAATGTAATAGCTTTATCAATATTCTTGATATGTTGACATTGTCTCAAAGAGTATCTTGATTACAATCATAAATCGTAAATATATCGTCATTGTCACAGGCATCCGCAGAAACTTTTCCACAATGGGGGGCGGGGGGGGTGGAAATAATAAACTGCCCAAAGTATAATAATAACAATAACAATAAGTAAAGCAGACAGAGTTCCTTGTTGTACTTATGAACTGCACATCATTTTAAACATGGAAGCTCATTATTGTCAAAAGTGTTACTCAATTGAGTGCTGATGCTTACATATAAGATAAGGATTGAGAAATATGATACAAAAAATAGGGCTGCAATATGATGAGAAAACATTTTATTTACATATATTCATGAAAAAGATAGAAAGTCTGGCACTCTCTTGCAAGCACAAAGCTAGACTAAATGAAAAATGGAAACGTTACAACATTTAGCTAAATGGTGATAGTCCCAGGGCTACATCAAGGTTTCTGTCTCCCTGGGTCCCTAACCTACAACCACATAATACATGCTTTTAAAGGGACACTGAACCCAAATCTTTTCTTTCGTGATTCAGATAGAGCATGACATTTTAAACAACTTTCTAATTTACTCCTATTATCACATTTTCATAATTCTCTTGGTATCTTTATTTGAAATGCAAGAATGTAAGCTTAAATGCCGGCCCATTTTTGTTGAACAACCTAGGTTGTCCTTGCTGATTGGTGGATAAATTCATCCACCAATCAAAAACTGCTGTCCAGAGTTCTGATCCAAGAAAAAAGCTTAGATGCCTTTTTTTCAAATAGAGATATCAAGAGAATGAAGAAACATTGATAATAGGAGTAAATTAGAAAGTTGCTTAAAATTGCATGCTCTATCTGAATCACAAAAGAAAAAAATTTGGGTTCAGTGTCCCTTTAATCAAACATACTGAGATACATACATGAAAATAATATTTGTTTTCCAAAATAGTAGCAATGTTTTCCCAGCTATATGTGAAAGTAATAGTTTAGATCACATATATGCTATTTTATCCCTTTTCATGCCCCTGTAGCCCAATTTGAGCAAAATATAAATTTAAAGGAGACATTAGTGCAGCTGTATGCTCTAATGAGAGATCAGGTCAGATATATGGCCCCACAGCCTAAATTAGATATCTGAACAGATGTATGGCCTCAGTAGCCTCCTTTATTTCTGCTATATGCCTAGATTAGACCTAATATTAATTGTTTGTCTCTTGCAGGCTGCTACTTTATGCCGGCTCTGTGCCTAATTAGACTTGAGGTCAGATGCATAGCCTCTTTGGACCCATCATGCCACCTATATACCAATATTTGTGTACCCGATCAGAGGTATAACCCCTAAAATATTCTTCAAACCCAAAATATGACCAAATTACATTTTAGATTATGTACACAGCCCCTGTAGTCCCTTGTTATCCTCTTACTCTACTCATTCAGGCCCCAGGAGTCTTAGGCACACAGGTAAATGTAATAAATAGTTAATTTAAAGGGACACTCAAGTCAAGATAAACTTCCATGATTTAGATAGAGCATGCAGTTTTACGAAACTTTCTAATTTACTTCCATTTTCAAATTTTGCCCTGTCTTTTTATATTAACACTTAATGGGGAATAAGATCCTTTTGAGCATGTGCACAATCTCACAGGGTATACGTATACTAGTCTGTGATTGGATGATGTCTGTCACATGATACAGGGGGCCGGACAATAGGAGGAAAAATAAATTTATCAGAAAAAAACCTACTGCTATTTGCAATTCAGAGTAAGTGCCATTGCCTCATCTTTTTATTATGTACTTGTTAATTATGTAACTGCATTGAGTGGCCCTTTAACAAACATCACAATTTAAATCCTGCAACATAGTTCTGCAAAATATGTTTCTTACAAAACCCACAAAGCACAAGCTTACTCACACTTACACACCAACTTACACTTTTTCTAAAACACACACACAAATTCACACTGATACACACACACACACGTGAACAAACTCATACTTTTTCTGACATACACACACAAACTCACACTCTTTCTGACATACACACACAAACTCACACTATTGCAATGCTCATACACAAACACACTATTTCTCACACACACTCTTGCTCACACATACAGGAACAAACACACACTCTTGCTCACACACAGAAACAAACACACACTATTGCTCACACACAGTAACAAAAACATACTTTTACTCACACACAGGAACAAACACACACTCTTGCTCACACACACAGGAACAAACAAACACTCTTACTCAAACACAAACTCTTGCTCACACACAGGAACATACACTCTTGCTCACACACAGACACA
Source organism: Bombina bombina (assembly GCF_027579735.1). Taxonomy (NCBI): domain Eukaryota; kingdom Metazoa; phylum Chordata; class Amphibia; order Anura; family Bombinatoridae; genus Bombina; species Bombina bombina. The sequence continues at coordinate 143,966,397 of NC_069509.1, read as the reverse complement.
CAGAAACAAACACACACTCTTAATCACACATACAAACGCACACAGGAACAAAACAACTAGAAAAACTAATTGTATGAGGAATACATTAGAATTCTTAGCAGAGAATACCACAAATTGAATATCAATGTGAACTCCAAGTAATGGATTCAGATAAAGATTACACTATATATTAAAAAGTTCCATATCATTCATACCTTAAGTCTTTATTAAATAACTAGGAACCAACATTCACACAGTAGTAGCGAAAAGAAAATTTAAAAACACTTAAACCCAGTCAAGAGTAAGTACTGATCAGCTTATAGAGCCAAAAAATATATAAGTATACATGGGCCCACCATCAAATATTGTTAAGCAAGCTAAGCCCATACAATCCGAGGGCTGATTTACTTTTAAGTATTAGCATATAATCTAGGTAGGCACCATGAGTAATAATTAAATTTAAATTTTCTTTTCGCTACTACTGTGTGAATGTTGGTTCCTAGTTATTTAATAAAGACTTAAGGTATGATTGATATGGAACTTTTTAATATATAGTGTAATCTTTATCTGAATCCATTACTTGGAGTTCACATTGATATTCATTTTGTGGTATTCTCTGCTAAGAATCCTAATGTATTCCTCATACAATTAGTTTTTCTAGTTGTTTAGTTCTGTTTCATGAGATCCCACATCAGATATTGATCCTAGTTAATGATACTCATTATAATATATGTATCGTGACACAAATAAGGGTACTGTATCTGTTATTACTTAACTCCTAGTTATCCCCCTAAAACCTAAGTTCTAAAGCACACAGGAACAAATACACTCTTGCTCACACACACAGGAAGTAACACACACTCTTCCTCACACACACACAGGAACAAACACACACTCTTGCTCACACACAGATACACAGGAACAAACACACACTCTTACTCACACACACAGGAACAAACACACACTCTGGCCTCTAGTTATCAACGTGTCTACTATACCTGCCTTCGCCGGCCCAATACGCTCGCCTAAGCTCGCCTACCATCGCTGCCGCAGACCTGAAAAATCTCGCCAAAGTTATCAATAAAGCTGTCAAAAAGCCGTGCACCAAGTACGGGGCAATGAGCAGCGGACTGTGATAGTTATCACTCATCCGATCTCGCTGCTCTTCGGCTTTTTTACAGCTTTATTAAAATAACTTAGTTTTTTTCTTTTTTGGACTTTAGTTAGTTTATTTAATTGTATTTAATTGTAGTTATTTGTAGGTAATTTATTTAATTAAAAAAAAAAATTAAAAAAAAAAAAAGTGTGGTGCTACACCTCTAATCAATTGCTAAGAACAACAGTGCACGCAGTCCAAAAAATAATATGAACCTAAGTTAAAAAAGAGAAGGATTGAGTAAATTTATATCAATCAAAGAAGGACCAAGGCTAAACAGAGTTCAACATGCTTTATTACTAAAAAACACCAAATTCCTCCCTAGGCAGGGACGTCTATTCTCCACCCAAATCCCAACAATAAAGAACCCACTACTAAAAACAAGAGAGCTGAAAACAGGGAACACAATCGAACCTCAAAAATTGATACAGAAAATAACTATAGAGGTGCAATATAGAAAGCCCCTGACAGGCACAATAGTAAACTATATGGCACATATGGAATCAAAAAAACACTCAAGTAACCGGTTACTGAATATAAGAATGGCAGGCGGGGCCCAGAAAAAACTTTTATGCTGACTGGAACTCTGTGGAAATAAATGTCCAATCCTGAACAATGAATGCTGATGGCACACAATTGAAAAAATCAATCACAGTCTTTGTAATAGTTGCAGTTCATAAGAAGTAGTGCAAAGTTATTCCGAAGTTGCCTGGCACATAAGTGTGAACTACACGCACAGGCTTTGATCTTGTAAACTGCTACAATGTGTATGACATGTTGCCGCTTGCCTTTTCATCTGTTTATATGGTACCGCGTGCCTTTATTTAATTAATTTAATGATAGTGTAGTGTTAGGTTTAATTGTAACTTAGGTTAGGATTTATTTTACAGGTAATTTTGTATTTCTTTTAGCTAGGTAGTTATTAAATAGTTAATAACTATTTAATAACTATTCTAACTAGCTAAAATAAATACAAAGTTACCTGTAAAATAAATATAAATCCTAAAATAGCTACAATGTAATTATTAATTACATTGTAGCTATATTAGGGTTTATTTTACAGGTAAGTATTTCATTTTAAATAGGAATAATTAATTTAATGATAGTGTAGTGTTAGGTGTAATTGTAACTTAGGTTAGTTTTTATTTTACAGGTAAATTTCTCTTTATTTTAACTAGGTAGCTATTAAATAGTTAATAACTATTAATAGCTATTGTACATAGTTAAAATAAATTGAAATTTGCCTGTAAAATAAAAATAAATCCTAAAATAGCTACAATATAATTATTATTTATATTGTAGCTATATTAGGGTTTATTTTAAAGGTAAGTATTTAGTTTTAAATAGGATTAATTTAGTTAATAAGAATAATATTTATTTAGATGTATTTAATTAACATTTAAATTAGGGGGGTGTTAGGGTTAGGGTTAGACTTAGGTTTAGGGGTTAATAATTTTATTATAGTGGCGGCGGTATAGGGGGGCAGGATAGGGGTTAATACGTTTAATATAGGTGGCGGCAGGGTCCGGGAGCGGCGGTTTAGGGGTTAATAAGTTTATTAGAGTGGCGGTGGGCTCCGGGAGCGGCGGTTTAGGGGGTAATAACTTTATTTAGTTGCGGCGGTGTAGGGGGGCAGATTAGGGGTGTTTAGACTCTGGGTACATGTTAGGGTGTTAGGTGCAGACATTTCCCATAGGAATCAATGGGATGTCGGGCAGCAGCGAACATGAACTTTCGCTATGATCAGACTCCCATTGATTCCTATGGGATCCGCCACCTCCAGGGCGGCGGATTCAAAACCAGGTACGCTGGGCCGGAAAAGTGCCGAGCGTACCTGCTAGTTTTTTTGATAACTAGCAAAAGTAGTCAGATTGTGCCGAACTTGTGTGCGGAACATCTGGAGTGACGTAAGAATCGATCTGTGTCGGACTGAGTCTGGCGGATTGAAGCTTACGTCACTAAATTCTACTTTTGCCGGTGTGTGGGGCTTGATAACTAAGGCGAATCAGCTTCGCCACAAATACGCTGTGGAATTCCAGCGTATTTGAGGTTGACGGCTTGATAACTAGGGGCCTCTTGCTCACACATACAAACACACACAGGAACAAACACACAATCTTGCTCACATTCAGGAACAAACACACACTCTTGCTCACACGCACACACACAAACACACACAGGAACAAACACACAATCTTGCTTACACACAGGAACAAACACACATTCTTGCTCACACACACAGGAAAAACACACACACACCCAGGAACAAACACACAGTCTTCCTCACACACAATAACAAACACTCTTGTTCACACACAAACAGGAACAAATACACACACTTGGCTCACACACACAGGAATAAACTAACACTCTTGCACACACATACACACAGAAACAAACTTACACACTTACTTAAAGTGACGCACATATACTGTACATATAAAACCCACTTTAACATAAATATAGAAACATTGACACTTACATGTCATTTGCTGACACTCTACCTCCTACAGCACAACTCCAGGGGTTGGACTTCATTCTGAGAATTAGCTGACTCCCACACCCATTTTGAACCTGAGCACCAGCTGGCTCCCTCACCCGTTCTGTCCTCCCCTCCCTCAGCAGCATCTAAAAGCACAAGCTGGGAGGAGAGAATTTTGCCTAGCAACTGATGACTCACACAGGCAGTCACTCCTATTTTTGTGAGTCACTGCACAGGAACTTCAGAAGAAGCAGACTTTGCTGAAACAGGACTGGAAATGACAGTAAATCAGCTGTGCTACAATCGGTACAGCTGCAATGTGAATGAATAAAATACATATACCGTTTGCCAGTCACTGAGACCTCTGTACTTATACAACCACTGGTACAGCAGGATACAGGAGACTCAGTAGGCACATGATATGCTGCCACTGGTACAGCAGGATACAGGAGACTCAGCAGGCACAGGATACCCAGTGGGTACTGTTGGTGAGGCTGTCACGGGATATCAGATGGGTGCATTGGGTACAGCATGATTCAGGTAAGCTGCCACTGGTACAGCAGGATACAGGAGACTCAGTAGGCACATGATATGCTGCCACTGGTACAGCAGGATACAGGAGACTCAGCAGGCACAGGATACCTAGTGGGTATTGTTGGTGAGGCTGTCACGGGATATCAGATGGGTGCATTGGGTACAGCATGATTCAGGTAAGCTGCCACTGGTACAGCAGGATACAGGAGACTCAGTAGGCACAGGATATGCTGCCACTGGTACAGCAGGATACAGGAGACTCAGCAGGCACAGGATACCCAGTGGGTACTGTTGGTGAGGCTGTCACGGGATATCAGATGGGTGCATTGGGTACAGCATGATTCAGGTAAGCTACCACTGGTACAGCAGGATACAGGAGACTCAGTAGGCACATGATATGCTGCCACTGGTACAGCAGGATACAGGAGACTCAGCAGGCACAGGATACCCAGTGGGTACTGTTGGTGAGGCTGTCACGGGATATTAGATGGGTGCATTGGGTACAGCATGATCCAGGTAAGCTGCCACTGGTACAGCAGGATACAGGAGACTCAGTAGGCACATGATATGCTTCCACTGGTACAGCAGGATACAGGAGACTCAGCAGGCACAGGATACCCAGTGGGTACTGTTGGTGAGGCTGTCACGGGATATCAGATGGGTGCATTGGGTACAGCATGATTCAGGTAAGCTACCACTGGTACAGTAGGATACAGGAGACTCAGTAGGCACATGATATGCTGCCACTGGTACAGCAGGATACAGGAGACTCAGCAGGCACAGGATACCCAGTGGGTACTGTTGGTGAGGCTGTCACGGGATATCAGATGGGTGCATTGGGTACAGCATGATTCAGGTAAGCTGCCACTGGTACAGCAGGATACAGGAGACTCAGTAGGCACATGATATGCTGCCACTGGTACAGCAGGATACAGAAGACTCAGCAGGCACAGGATACCCAGTGGGTACTGTTGGTGAGGCTGTCACGGGATATCAGATGGGTGCATTGGGTACAGCATGATTCAGGTAAGCTACCACTGGTACAGCAGGATACAGGAGACTCAGTAGGCACAGGATACACTGCCACTGGTACAGCAGGATACAGGAGACTCAGTAGGCACAGGATACGCTGCCACTGGTACAGCAGGATACAGGAGACTCAGTAGGCACAGGATACGCTGCCACTGGTACAGCAGGATACAGGAGACTCAGTAGGCACAGGATACACTGCCACTGGTACAGCAGGATACAGGAGACTCAGTAGGCACAGGATACACTGCCACTGGTACAGCAGGATACAGGAGACTCAGCAGGCACAGGATACCCAGCAGGTAATGTTGGTGAGACAGTCATAGGGTACCAGGTGAGCACAGCAGGTACAGCAGAATACAAATAAGCGGCCACAGGTACAGAAGGATACAGGAAACTCAGCAGGCTGTCACAGGATACCAGGTGAGTGCAGTAGGTACAGTAGGATACAGGTAAACTGTTACTGGTAAAGCAGGATTCAGGAGACTAAGCAGGATGTCATGGGATACTATGAAAAGTGAGAAAAGGAACAGGAGGGCAGGTAAGCACATGGTAAACTCCTCAATAACTCAGCCCAGAGTGATGAGCTGAGTAGGTTTATATAAGAATTCCCACACCTGTGGCCACATAGGTAGGAGTTGCTGTAATTAGTTGTTGCACATTTTAATTAGAGCATAGTGTGGCACACTCTGCCTAGGGAGAGCAGCAGCAGAAGACAGACCTCAGTGTTTCTTTACATGGAGGCAGGAACCGTTGTGGGATTAGGTACATTTCTTACAGTTAGTGGCTGCTAAGAAAGTGGAACTGACAAACCGTGGACTTAGAGCAGGGCTGCCCAAACTTTGCCCAGGGGCTATACCTGACCTGCCAGATGTTTATTTTCTGCTAAGTGGTGCTGAGGACCAAACAGACATTAAATAATCAGTTGTGTATTTGTACCACCCTTAGTGAATGTAACTGTATGTAGTGCTGAGATTTAAAGATAGCAGCTTGCTATGTAGTTAACTGAAATGATGATTAAAATCTAATTTTATATTGAGGCATTTTCTCTAGCATAAGTATCATGTTATGTGTCCTAATCCCACCATTAGTGACTGACTTAACACCGCTAGCATAACTCCTAGAACCAATGTGAAGGTTCTTGGAGCTGTATCCAAATTGATAGGTAGAGCCACAAACTGGAAACGTTTGTCTGGAAAGGCAAACCTTAGAACGAAAATCATCTTTGTGAATTAAGAAATACAATAACGTGTCTTTCAAGTATATGGTGGTAATTAATTTTTCCCTCTTGTACCAAGGGTAAGATGGTTCAAATCACCTCCATCTTTAAAGTGGTTACCCAAAGAAATTTAAAGAACTTGAGATCTAGAATGGGTCTGTAAGTTCCCTCCTTATTCAGAACTATGAACAGATTGGAATTAAACAATTAGCTTCTTTCCAACTCTGAAATCGGAATGATCACTGAAATTTGGGTAGATATAACAGGAAGATCCTTTCTCAAGGAGGCCTGGACCAAAGCCCTATTATGTGTCCCTGAGATACAATGTTGAGTCTTGAGGTAAAAAGGCACCATTAGCACCAGACACTGGGGCCGAATTATCAAAGTGCGAGTGGACATGAACCACTGTAGCAGATCATGTCTGCCACACATCAATAAATGCCGACAGCATACGCTGTCAGCATTTATCATTGCACAAGCTTTCCTTGTGAAATGCTTGTGCAATGCCACCCCCTGCAGATTTGCGGACAATCAGCCGCTAGCAGGGGCTGTCAATCAACCCAATTGTATCCAATTGGGCTGATTGCTGTCCGTCGCTGTCAGAGGTGGCAGACGAGTTAAGGAGCAGTGGTCTTAAGACCACTGCTTCTTAACTCCTGTTTCTGGCGATAAATTGGCCCCACTGTGTCAATAATTGCATCCAAGCCAGGACTGAATAAAATGTATCATTGGAAAGAGTGAGATAAAAGTAATTCCCATTGATACCATGTCTACAGAACAAGATTTGAGCACACCTATAACACAAACAGTTTCCAAGGCAAAAACTGACCTCCACACAAAGAATGTAAAGAGATAATACCCAGGACTGACTCTAAATTATAAAGTGCCATTAACCTCTCAAAGGGAAAAACCTATGTGTGTGTTGTCCTCAGGCTAGGTGTAAAATTAACAGTATACATACCAATAGCCTATGGGCTATGTGAATGCTCCTCTCCACCTACCTGTTAGAACTCGCTTCACCTTTCTTACCCATCTGCGTCCTGCACAATAGCCGATCCTGGTTAGATCTGAAGCAGGAGTACATTGAGAGGCCTACAGGAGGAGGCAGAAAGGTAATTCCCAGCAACACCTGAGACAGGCCAGTGACAAACTCCCAAGGGAGAATTACTATCACTGACAGTTTACTCCGGTACATCTCATTTTCCTATTCCCAGCTCTCTAAAGGGGATAATGTATCCTACATAGGTCTGAGAACTACTGAAGAGCACTTCAGTTTTTACCTTCTCCTATGGAAGCAAATAAGACTGAGTTGTACTGGGAAGTTGGAGGGATTAAAGACTCCTGATATGTTGGGTATTTTTTGCCTCCTCCAAATGGACTGGAGTTTTTTTTCCACATGTGATGTCTCATGGGCTCTGGGCTCTCACCAACTTATGAAAGAAAAAGTGATTAACCTAAAAGAGATGGTAAAAAAATACCTTACCTCTTCCTCCATTCCAAGGGTTTGATGGACAGTTCTATTTAAAGCATATTGAGAAGCTCAAGACCTGTTTAAAAAATATAACAAAAATGCATACAAAGTTACTTTAGCAAAATATAAAATATATCTTAATGCTTTTATAAAAAAAACAAAAAAACATCAAAACACAAATAAAACAGTTTAGCCCCAAAGAGATGGTAAATAAAATAGCTTACCTCTTTCTGCATTCCGACGGTCTAAAGAACAGTTCTATTTAAAACTTCTTGGGAGACCTGTTTAAAAAAACACACAGTTGGTTTACAAAAAATATAAAACATATCTTAAAGCTTTCATCAAAAACACACATTTATAAACGGTTTTACCAAAAAGAGATGGTGAAACAAATAACTTACCTCTTCCTCCATTCCAAGGGTTTGATGAACAGTTCTATATTAAACATCTTGGGAAGCTCGAGACCTGTTTATAAAATATTTTAAATAAACATACGTTAGTTTAGCTAAAAATAAAACATATCTAAATACTTTTATAAAAAAACACAAATGTAAAGACGGTTTAACCCAAAAGAGATGGTAAATAAAATAACTTACCTCTTCCTCCATTCCAAGGGTTTGATGTACAGTTCTATCTTAAACTTCTTGGAAAGTTCAAGATCTGTTCAAGTAAAACAGGATTTTTAAAATCTTAAACAATTTCAAAGTAACAACAAAAAAAAAGATAAAATAAATGTTAAATCGAATAAGGAGGTATAATATTCAATAAAAATCAAATACAAAAAGTTCAGAGATTGGCCACAAAGCTAATAAGGGGATTGGATAAATTAACCTATGAGAAGAGGCTAGCCAAACTGAGTCTGTTTTCTTTAGAAAAAAGGCGCTTAAGAGGTGACATGATTACTTTATATAAATATATTCAAGGCCCATATTCAGAGATGGCAGAAGCTCTGTTTATTCCTAGAAAATTGTTTCTGACAAGAGGTCACAATTTAAGGTTGGAGGAAAGAAGATTTAATCTCCTGCAATGGAAACGTTTTTTCACTGTAAGAGCAATAAAATTGTGGAACTCATTACCAAAGGAGGTAGTGAATGCCAATACCCTAGATACATTTAAAAATAGTCTGGATACATTTCTGTATATAAACAACATTCATGGATATGATTGCTAGTATTAAATGAGTCACCTTTTAGTGGGATTATTTAAGCTTAACTGGAGCTTTTTGTAAGTATTTTAGATTTGTATAGGTTGAACTCGATGGACTTCAGTCTTTTTTCAACCTTATCTACTATGTTACTATGTTACTTATCTACTATGTTAAAAACAAAAAAACACAGCTAAATACAATATACATTTCAAATTTAAAGGAAGGGCACACCTGAAGCTTTCATCTATATAATGTTATTGATATAAATTCTATAAGATCCCCTACTGATTTCTACAGAACCCAAATACAGACCAAACAGTGTGACAATCCCCTTTCCTCTCTCACCTCCACAGGCTCTTTACCATTTCAGTTCCCCTCAGATGATGAGGGGAAGTGCCACTTTGCTTGGCTTCCATTTGGGTCCTGTAGAGGTTTAGACTACTTTCCTAAATGCTTTTATTAAAAAATACAAATTTAAATATGTAGTAAAAAACATAACTTACCTCCTTGCTCCATTCCAAGGGTTTGATTAACCGTTCTATTTTAAACTTCTTGGGAAGCTCAAGTAAAGAGACCTGTTTAAAGATATTAAAACATACAAAGTAATTTTACAAAAATATAAAACCTAAAAAAGAGGGTGAAGAATATTGCTACATGATTAGTGTCCTCTCAGGATCACTACAGATTTATACCAATGTCAATAATTTTGTATTAAACATGACTAAACATCACTTCTATAATTTTGATTCCAAAAGAGGAGCTTAAAAAAACAACAACAAAAAACAATAATCGCCTCATGTTTGAAAATAATGAATCTATTTTTTCTCTTTAGCAAGTAAAAAACAAACAGACATTATTTTTAATATCTAATAATATATGAGGGTAACTTAAAAAAATATGGTAACAAAATGATATAAATAGAAAATTATATAAATAGAAAATGATATAAATAGAAATATTTAAAAAGGTAATAAAAAGACAATGAGACATGTACAGACTACATTACAAATTAAAGGGCCAGTCAATGTTCAAATTAATGTCACATAATTCTGCACTATGTGCAGAATTATGTAATATTAACCTAGCGATACATGCAAAAAAAGAGGGTTTGAAGATTGAACCCCTCCACCTTACCTTCCTCGACAGCCTCTACTGCTCTTAAGGTATCTTCAACAGTACGTCATGGGCGCGCTTTCTAATCACAGTGCACCAGGTTGTGCCGTTGAACTACATGTAGCGCACTCCTGCTGGCTAAAGCAGCCTGAGGCCTTTAGTTATCAAGCCGTCAACCGCACATACGCTGGAATTCCGCAGCATATTTGTGGCGAGGCTGATTCACCTTAGTTATCAACCACTACTGCCCGGCAAAAGTAGAATATAGTGACGTAAGCTTCAATCCGCCGGACTCAGTCCGACACAGAGCGATGGTTACGTCACTACAGATGTTCCGAACACACAATCTGACTACTTTTCGGCACAATCTGACTACTTTTGGTAGTTATCAAACTACTACCAGGTACACTCGCCACTATTCCGGGCCAGCGTACCTGGATTTCAATCCGCCGCCCTGGAGGCGGCGGATCCCATAGGATTCAATGGGAGTCTGACTATAGCGAAAGCTCATGTTCGCTGCTGCCCAATATCCCATTGATTCCTATGGGAACGTCTGCACCTAACACCCTAACATCTACCCCGAGTCTAAACACCCCTAATCTGCCCCCCCCCTATACCGCCGCAACTAAATACATTTATTAACCCCTAAACCGCCGCTCCCAGACCCCACCTCAACTATAATAAACATGTTAACCACTAAACCACCACGCCCGACCCCGCCACCTACATTATACATATTAACCCCTAATCTGCCGCCCCCTATACCGCCGCCACCTACATAAACTAATTAACCCCTCTCCTGCGGATCCCGGACCCCGCCGCAACTAAATAAATAGTTTAACCCCTCAACCGCCGCTCCTGGACCCCGCCGCCACCTATATTAAAGTTAATAACCCCTATCCTGCCCCCCCTATACTGCCGCCACCTATAATAAAATTATGAACCCCTATCCTGCCCCCCCTATACCGCCGCCACCTATATTAAACTTATTAACCCCTAAACCTAAGTCTAACACTAACCCTAACCCCCCCTAACTTAAATATTATTTTAATAAATCTAAATAATATTACTCATATTAACTAAATTATTCCTATTTAAAACTTAATACTTACCTATAAAATAAACCCTGAGATAGCTACAATATGACTAATAATTATATTGTAGCTATTTTAGGATTTATTTTTATTTTACAGGCAACTTTGTAGTTATTTTAACATGGTACAATAGCTATTAAATAGTTAATAACTATGTAATAACTACCCAGTTAAAATACTTACAAAATTACCTGTAAAATAAATCCTAACCTAAGTTACAATTAAACCTAACACTACACTATCATTAAATTAATTACATAAATTACCTACAATTACCTAAAATTAAATTAAATAAACTAAACTATAGTACAAAAAAACAAACACTAAATTACAGAAAATAAAAAAGAATTACAAGAAGTTTAAACTAATTACACCTAATCTAAGCCCCCTAATAAAATAATAAAGCCCCCCAAAATAAAAAAAATGCCCTACCCTGTTCTAAATTACCAAGTAACCAGCTCTTTTACCAGCCCTTAAAAGGGCTTTTTGCGGGGCATTGCCCCAAAGTAATCAGCTCTTTTACCTGTAAAAAAAAATACAACCCCCCCAACATTAAAACCCACCACCCACATACCCCTACTCTAACCCACCCAAACCCCCCTTAAATAAACCTAACATTAACCCCCTGAAGATCATCTTACCTTGAGCCATCTTCACCCAGCTGGGCCGAAGTCTTCATCCGATGGGGCAGAAGAGGACATCCAGACCGGCAGAAGTCTTCATCCTATCCGGGCAGAAGAGGACATCCGGACCGGCAGACATCTTCATCTAAGCGGCATCTTCTATCTTCATCCATCCGACGAGGATCGGCTCCATCTTCAAGACCTCCGGCGTGGAGCATCCTTCCTGGCCGACGGACTAACGACGAATAACGGTTCCTTTAAATGACGTCATCCAAGATGGCTTCCCTCGAATCCAAATTGGCTCATAGGATTCTATCAGCCAATCGGAAATAAGGTAGGAAAAATCTGATTGGCTGATTCAATCAGCCAATCAGATTGAAGTTCAATCCGATTGGCTGATCCAATCAGCCAATCGGATTGAGCTTGCATTCTATTGGCTGTTCCAATCAGCCAATAAATACCCTCCCCTCTCCGAGCTCCACAAACTCTCTACCATTCCAGTTTCCTACAGAGAATATCCCTCTGCTTTGCTTCCATTTAGGTCCTCTAGAGGTTTAAGCAGCTCTCCAAAAGCAAATACTTTTATCAAAAACACAAATTTAAAAAGTGCTAATCCCAAAAGAGGTGGTAATTAAAACATCTTACCTCTTCCTCCATCCAGATGGTTTAAATGAACAGTTCTTTTAAAAACTTCTTGGGACTCTAAATTAAAGAGACCTGTTCATACAAAAATTAAAACATACAAAGTTAGTATACAAACATATACCAGCTAAAAAAAGAGGTTAAGGAAATTTGCTAAATAGTTAGTAAGCTCTCAGAATCGTTAAAGATTTAAACCAATATAAAAATATTTTAAAAAGTACTTAGAAAATTTGAATAATTTTGATTTCAAAATAGCAGCTTTAAATAAATAAATAAAAAATACATATATATATATATATATATATATATATATATATATATATGCTTACCTAATAAATTTCTTTCTTTCATGGTGGTGAGAGTCCATGAGAAATCACATGTGGTATTATACTCCAGTCCACTAGGAGGAGGCAAAAATTACTCAACATACCAAGAGCTTTTAATCCCATCTATTTTACTGATTACTTCAGTCCAGCATATGGCCAAGGAATGAATGGAACAGAAAAGCAGGAAAGATCAACGAATTGTAAATGAAGTGCAAACTGCAACCAAATGAGCACAAAAATGTGTGTGTGTGTGTGTGTGGTGGGGGGGGGGGGTCTCGTAAACTCGTATTACCATGAAAGAAATTAATTTATTAGGTAAGTATAAATTTTGTTTTCTTTCATAAAGTGTTGAGAGTCCACCAGACATCACATCTGTGATCTAATACTCAAGCTGTGGAGTGCACAAGACAACCATGAAAGCGTGGAACATGAACTTAAGACACGAAAATTAATGACCAGATACTGCTGCCTAAAGAACTTTCCTGATAAAAACATAAAAGACAAAAACGTCAAAATGATAAACTGTAGTAAAATAATGTAAGAACCAAATAGATGTCTTGCAGATTTGTTCCACAGATACTTAATTCCTAAAGGCCCTAGAAGTACAAACAGATCTTACTAAACATTTGCTTTAGCCAATTTTAGAGCCTTTACCGCATCCAGATTATGTAAAAGATATTCTCTTCCAGACAGAAGTTGAGTGTCCAAACTATGCATAAGTGTAAAGAAAAGGTTCCAAGGAGGAGATACAAGATTAAACACCTGTCTAATGGTAAACATGCCTGCCTGCCAGCCTGTTTGATGCCCCTGTCTCTTTAAGGATGTTGCTGGTCTTCCCTGTCAGTCAGCTTGCTTTCGGCATCAACCTCTTCTGTTGGAACCTGTCTGATCAGTTATCTCCCACCTGATCTCTGATTCAGTTTCTATTAAAGGAACTTCTCATGTCTAGGCTCAATGCACCAGCTTAGTTGCAGTTTACTCTGTCTGTTCCAACGTACCTTTTCCTTGTGTATTTCAAGTAATTCCAGTCCTGCCTGATTTCCTCTGCCTGAGTTCTTCTGCCTGCACGTACCCTGCTGTTTTTTTTTTTTTTTTTTGGTTTATTCTGCTGTATCTATCCTGGACACCGCTATATTGTATATTCCAAACCCTGCAACATATATCAGTTCCCAAAGAACCATTATTGTGACCATCCAGCCATTTGCTACAAGTAAATTCTTTGCAATAATCCTGCAACATAACTCAATTACCAGACAAATATTAATGTGATTACCCAGTCATCTGCTACAACTGTATTGTATACCCTGACACAGCAACATAACTCAATTACCAGACAAGTATTACTGCGATTATCCAGTTATCTGCTACAACTGTATTATATAGTCTGACCCTGAAACAAATCTCAGTTAAAAGATTTCTATTACTGTTATTACCCAATCATCTACTACTGCTGTATTAGATACTCTGAACCCTATAAAATATTTCAGTTTTCCAAGGAAACGCTTACTGTGACAACAGGAAATAAAACATTTACAGGCCTTATGATAAATCTTCCTAGACAAAGGATTACTACCTTTAAGAAGAGTGTGAATGGTGGAATCAGAAAAAATTAAAAAACAGGCATAGAAATACATGCGTACAGTCTGTACTTTACAAACCATATCCGACGACCAAGATTTCAACCACCAGGCTCTTCTAGTTAAACGGCCAAGCTGCAGTTTGATATTGATGAAGATTATTTCCACAACAGCATCACAAAAGAAAGTACTGGCAACTTCAATCATCTACGGACGATCCTGAATCTTATTGAGTGAAATCTTTTCAGAGACCATCTCTGATAAAGAGTCACACTATAAAAATAAAGCATCTGCTACTCAAACACCACACACTGCTGGTCTGAAGAAGAAAAAAACAGCCTGTGAAAGGTTTTTCTATGATAAAATACTAATGCCCTATCCATTGTCAGAGCAAGTGTGATGTGATCACTGACTCAAGAGCTGATACCTGTTTGTGAGCAAAGACTCCTCTGTGACATCCCAGGCTCCATGGTAACTCACCACCTCTAACCACAGACAATGAGGCAGAGGTGAACTGTCACTCTAGAGGTTACCTCTTAGCGGCTTAGCCAATATGGAACAAGTCTTATAAATATATCATTGAAGGAAGTGTTGTATTCTAATGGAATAGTAGTTTGCTTAACTAAAGGGATTCTGTCCCTTTAAAAAAGGACATAAATGGCAAAATTAAACTTTCATGGATTAGATATGCAATTTTAATTTTGTTATCTTGGGATCCCTTGTTAAACAGCATATCTAGGTAGCACCGCAGCAATGTGCTACTGGATACTGCTAGCAGGTGATTGGTATAGCTACACACATGCCTCTCCCTGTAAACTAAAGCCCAATACTTAGAACAATTTAAAATTAAGATTTTATTGCTTATATCTTCAACTTTACACAAGTTTCCTTTAACTTAAACCTAAGTATAGAAACTTCCAGAATAGATAGGGATACAACAGGAAAATTCAGCTATTTAAAATGACAAAATAAAGTAAAATGAGCTATTTGTAAACATTTTAATACACTTCAGATGTTTAAATGGAACATTGGAAACAAATAAATGTAGAGAAAAAAATTGGGGTAAAGTGTTCCGGGTGGGCAGGGGAATTTACTAACCCGGGTCGGTTTAAAAAATGGAGATAACGATGTTACAGTACTTTTAATTTTAAAAAAATAATATTACTTTTTTTTTTTAACAATGTGGTGTCTTATATCTGTTTATTTCTGGTTATATTTTCCCTTTACAGCAGGGCTAATACTGCTATAAGGCAGAAAATATTAGGGCACCCTTGTAGCTTGTTGCCGGCTCAGACTGCAGCAGGGCACAGAAAATTGCTTTTATGAAGTCAGGGTTTTGTGAAATGGTAATCTATATTCTCTAAACACACTATAGCAAGCTGGTACATTTCTAAAGTAGCATAAAAGCAAAAGGGTAGGATTTAAAGGCACAGATTAGTATATGATGCTGTCATGTGACCATGAGCATCTGCTGAAATTTTTCCGGGGGAGAGGCAAAAAAATAAACTGCCCTAGGCATAAGAATATCAGTGGCAACATGTATGATTTAGTTACAGCATTTATTCAAATAGTGATGGCCTAGGACCATATCAAGGTCTCTTCCTCCCTGGTCAGCAACCACATAATACATGCTTTTAATCAAACACACTTATATACAAACAAGGGTGACATAGGCCTTTTGTAATTTCCCTAGACACATGTATTGGACTGCATTCTCAAAATGGACTGAGTGAACCTCACATATATGTCAATGCAGAACTCACAGCCCTGGGTACTAACCAGCACACACAGACAGATGCACAGCTTTTATAGACTCAGGCAGTTTACTCTAGGCGAACCTGGATACTAAGCCCATGGAGAACATTCCGACATAAAAATATTAACAAATATGAACAAATCACAAAGTTAATTTTAATCTAGCTTTATTGCTGCCCAGATAAGACCTAGGGGTATATTTCTCAATGTGCGAGCGGACATGATATGAAGTAGCGTATCATGATAGCCGCACATCGATAAATGCCGACAGCATACGCTGTCGACATTAATCATTGCACCAGCAGTTCTTGTGAACTAGAATACAAAATATAGAGGGCGCCACATGGTGCAAATCAGATTGATAAGCCAGATGGTAGAAATACAGTCGATGTTAATCCTACTCCCATGATAGAGAGCACAGTTGTACTATATAGGCAAGCCGAAACCAATAAAGTCATCCAGCAGACACTTAGGCACACCAGGAGCGGGGGGTATCCTCGTCCCACCAGAGGGAGTCCAGAGATAATCCTGGGTAGCGCAGAAGATGTCGGGCCACGGTCAATGGTAGGTACCAGTACTCCAAAATAACCAGTGGCAGTTAGTGTAGTGGATTCCAATAGGATAGAATGCAGCAACGAGATAACAAATAGTTAAAAGTTTAATAAACACATTAAAACAACAGCAACGCGTTTCTCAGTGACACAGCACTGTTTCCTCAGGCTTTACAAACAAACAAACTCACAGCTGCAACACTTATACCTAATGACATTCTATAGGCAATCAGAGTGACTAACACACCCACTGAATACAAATAAATACAAATAATTAAATAACTCGTAATACTCAATATTTTTATAAAGAGAAAAAAATCCCTGCAGGGTTAGTGTCCATAAAATCTCTAAGGTCACAGAATCAAATTCATAAAAATAATATAATGTGTATAACATCTATGGAACAATATAATAATCGCCATAGTGTAAAGGGGGCGTGGTGCAAAAACGTCAAAATCAGCATGCCATTGATAAAAGTAAACGTGGACTAATATACAAATATATGAAAGCAACCATTATATAACAATGTCTATAGGACATCCACTAACACACCTAACGATGTAACCAGTAACTAGTAGTAGTGCACCTATCAAAATTATATAGAGTGATCATATAAAAGGTTATCCCAAACAGATACATGAGAGTAGCGAGGGCGTAAATAGCGCAAAAATGTCATAAGTGTATGTAATATCTAATTATGGGTAGAGGTAAGAATAAAAAAAATACATAGTAAATAAATCATATAACGAGTCCAGACCTACAAAAAAAAAAAAAAAAAAAAAAAAGCTAAGAGTTAAACATATATATAAATAAATAATAATATAAAACCAGAGACAGCACAAGAGGGGGGGGGGGGGAGAAGAATAAGGGAATAGGGTCATGGATGGAGGCGTGAGAAGTGTCACTAGATAAGGTGATGTATGTGGGAGTGTGAGAGGAAGATGAGTGGGCATGTGAAAGGACAAAATATAGCCAATTAGCAATTGTAGGGCCATGATTGACACAATGTCACAATACGAAAACACCCACCGTAAAAGGGATCGTGACAGAGCTCACAAGAGCAATGGAAAAAATGAAATAGTATCTACACTGGGAGCAAATATGTAATGGGGGATGTGATAGCAAGTGTTGGGAGTGTATAAGGGAATATAGCCCTAAGCTATAGTAAATGTGTGCAGAGAGCATGAAAATTCTGGATAATAGTAGCATACACATGCAGCACACACAGAAATGACGAGAGGCCAGCCTAATGCTGAACAGAATTACTATCTAGTAAGACAAAAACATAATTTATGTAAGAACTTACCTGATAAATTCATTTCTTTCATATTAGCAAGAGTCCATGAGCTAGTGACGTATGGGATATACATTCCTACCAGGAGGGGCAAAGTTTCCCAAACCTCAAAATGCCTATAAATACACCCCTCACCACACCCACAATTCAGTTTAACGAATAGCCAAGAAGTGGGGTGATAAAAAAGTGTGAAAGCATATAAAATAAGGAATTGGAATAATTGTGCTTTATACAAAATCATAACCACCACAAAAAAAGGGCGGGCCTCATGGACTCTTGCTAATATGAAAGAAATGAATTTATCAGGTAAGTTCTTACATAAATTATGTTTTCTTTCATGTAATTAGCAAGAGTCCATGAGCTAGTGACGTATGGGATAATGACTACCCAAGATGTGGATCTTTCCACACAAGAGTCACTAGAGAGGGAGGGACAAAATAAAGACAGCCAATTCCTGCTGAAAATAATCCACACCCAAAATAAAGTTTAATGAAAAACATAAGCAGAAGATTCAAACTGAAACCGCTGCCTGAAGTACTTTTCTACCAAAAACTGCTTCAGAAGAAGAAAATACATCAAAATGGTAGAATTTAGTAAAAGTATGCAAAGAGGACCAAGTTGCTGCTTTGCAAATCTGATCAACCGAAGCTTCATTCCTAAACGCCCAGGAAGTAGAAACTGACCTAGTAGAATGAGCTGTAATTTTCTGAGGCGGAGTTTTACCCGACTCAACATAGGCAAGATGAATTAAAGATTTCAACCAAGATGCCAAAGAAATGGCAGAAGCTTTCTGGCCTTTTCTAGAACCGGAAAAGATAACAAATAGACTAGAAGTCTTTCGGAAAGATTTAGTAGCTTCAACATAATATTTCAAAGCTCTAACAACATCCAAAGAATGCAACGATTTCTCCTTAGAATTCTTAGGATTAGGACATAATGAAGGAACCACAATTTCTCTACTAATGTTGTTGGAATTCACAACTTTAGGTAAAAATTCAAAAGAAGTTCGCAACACCGCCTTATCCTGATGAAAAATCAGAAAAGGAGACTCACAAGAAAGAGCAGATAATTCAGAAACTCTTCTGGCAGAAGAGATGGCCAAAAGGAACAAAACTTTCCAAGAAAGTAATTTAATGTCCAATGAATGCATAGGCTCAAATGGAGGAGCTTGAAGTGCCACCAGAACCAAATTCAAACTCCAAGGAGGAGAAATTGACTTAATGACAGGCTTTATACGAACCAAAGCTTGTACAAAACAATGAATATCAGGAAGAATAGCAATCTTTCTGTGAAAAAGAACAGAAAGAGCAGAGATTTGTCCTTTCAAGGAACTTGCAGACAAACCCTTATCTAAACCATCCTGAAGAAACTGTAATACTCTCGGTATTCTAAAAGAATGCCAAGAAAAATGATGAGAAAGACACCAAGAAATATAAGTCTTCCAGACTCTATAATATATCTCTCTAGATACAGATTTACGAGCCTGTAACATAGTATTAATCACAGAGTCAGAGAAACCTCTGTGACCAAGAATCAAGCGTTCAATCTCCATACCTTTAAATTTAAGGATTTCAGATCCTGATGGAAAAAAGGACCTTGAAACAGAAGGTTTGGTCTTAACGGAAGAGTCCACGGTTGGCAAGAGGCCATCCGGACAAGATCCGCATATCAAAACCTGTGAGGCCATGCTGGAGCTACCAGCAGAACAAATGAGCATTCCTTCAGAATCTTGGAGATTACTCTTGGAAGAAGAACTAGAGGCGGAAAGATATAGGCAGGATGATACTTCCAAGGAAGTGATAATGCATCCACTGCCTCCGCCTGAGGATCCCGGGATCTGGACAGATACCTGGGAAGTTTCTTGTTTAGATGAGACGCCATCAGATCTATTTCTGGAAGTTCCCACATTTGAACAATCTGAAGAAATACCTCTGGGTGAAGAGGCCATTCGCCCGGATGCAACGTTTGGCGACTGAGATAATCCGCTTCCCAATTGTCTATACCTGGGATAGGAACCGCAGAGATTAGACAGGAGCTGGATTCCGCCCAAACCAAAATTCGAGATACTTCTTTCATAGCTAGAGGACTGTGAGTCCCTCCTTGATAATTGATGTATGCCACAGTTGTGACATTGTCTGTCTGAAAACAAATGAACGATTCTCTCTTCAGAAGAGGCCAAAACTGAAGAGCTCTGAAAATTGCACGGAGTTCCAAAATATTGATCGGTAATCTCACCTCCTGAGATTCCCAAACTCCTTGTGCTGTCAGAGATCCCCACACAGCTCCCCAACCTGTGAGACTTGCATCTGTTGAAATTACAGTCCAGGTCGGAAGCACAAAAGAAGCCCCCTGAATTAAACGATGGTGATCTGTCCACCACGTTAGAGAGTGTCGAACAATCGGTTTTAAAGATATTGATTGAGATATCTTTATGTAATCCTTGCACCATTGATTCAACATACAGAGCTGAAGAGGTCGCATGTGAAAACGAGCAAAGGGGATTGCGTCCGATGCAGCAGTCATAAGACCTAGAATTTCCATGCATAAGGCTACCGAAGGGAATGATTGTGACTGAAGGTTTCGACAAGCTGTAATTAATTTTAGACGTCTCTTGTCTGTTAAAGACAGAGTCATGGACACTGAATCCATCTGGAAACCCAGAAAGGTTACCCTTGTCTGAGGAATCAATGAACTTTTTGGTAAATTGATCCTCCAACCATGATCTTGAAGAAACAACACAAGTCGATTTGTATGAGATTCTGCTAAATGTAAAGACTGAGCAAGTACCAAGATATCGTCCAAATAAGGAAATAACACAATACCCTGTTCTCTGATTACAGACAGAAGGGCACCGAGAACCTTTGTAAAAATTCTTGGAGCTGTAGCTAGGCCAAACGGCAGAGCCACAAACTGGTAATGCTTGTCCAGAAAAGAGAATCTCAGGAACTGATAATGATCTGGATGAATCGGAATATGCAGATATGCATCCTGTAAATCTATTGTGGACATATAATTCCCTTGCTGAACAAAAGGCAAGATAGTCCTTACAGTTACCATCTTGAACGTTGGTATCCTTACATAACGATTCAATATTTTTAGATCCAGAACTGGTCTGAAGGAATTCTCCTTCTTTGGTACAATGAAGAGATTTGAATAAAACCCCATCCCCTGTTCCGGAACTGGAACTGGCATAATTACTCCAGTCAACTCTAGATCTGAAACACAATTCAGAAATGCTTGAGCTTTTACTGGATTTACTGGGACACGGGAAAGAAAAAATCTCTTTGCAGGAGGTCTCATCTTGAAACCAATTCTGTACCCTTCTGAAACAATGTTCTGAATCCAAAGATTGTGAACAGAATTGATCCAAATTTCCTTGAAAAAACGTAACCTGCCCCCTACCAGCTGAGCTGGAATGAGGGCCGCACCTTCATGTGGACTTAGAAGCAGGCTTTGCCTTTCTAGCTGGCTTGGATTTATTCCAGACTGGAGATGGTTTCCAAACTGAAACTGCTCCTGAGGATGAAGGATCAGGCTTTTGTTCTTTGTTGAAACGAAAGGAACGAAAACGATTATTAGCCCTGTTTTTACCTTTAGATTTTTTATCCTGTGGTAAAAAAGTTCCTTTCCCACCAGTAACAGTTGAAATAATAGAATCCAACTGAGAACCAAATAATTTGTTACCCTGGAAAGAAATAGAAAGTAGAGTTGATTTAGAAGCCATATCAGCATTCCAAGTTTTAAGCCATAAAGCTCTTCTAGCTAAAATAGCTAGAGACATAAACCTGACATCAACTCTGATAATATCAAAAATGGCATCACAGATAAAATTATTAGCATGCTGAAGAAGAATAATAATATCATGAGAATCATGATGTGTTACTTGTTGCGCTAAGTTTCCAACCAAAAAGTTGAAGCTGCAGCAACATCAGCCAAAGATATAGCAGGTCTAAGAAGATTACCTGAACACAGATAAGCTTTTCTTAGAAAGGATTCAATTTTCCTATCTAAAGGATCCTTAAACGAAGTACCATCTGACGTAGGAATAGTAGTACGTTTAGCAAGGGTAGAAATAGCCCCATCAACTTTAGGGATTTTGTCCCAAAATTCTAATCTGTCAGACGGCACAGGATATAATTGCTTAAAACGTTTAGAAGGAGTAAATGAATTACCCAATTTATCCCATTCTTTGGAAATTACTGCAGAAATAGCATTAGGAACAGGAAAAACTTCTCGAATAAGCACAGGAGCTTTAAATACCTTATCCAAACGTTTAGAATTAGTATCAAGAGGACAAGAATCCTCTATTTCTAAAGCAATTAGTACTTCTTTAAGTAAAGAACGAATAAATTCCATTTTAAATAAATATGAAGATTTATCAGCATCAACCTCTGAGACAGAATCCTCTGAACCAGAAGAGTCATCAGAATCAGAATGATGATGTTCATTTAAAAATTCATCTGTAGGGAGAGAAGTTTTAAAAGATTTTTTACGTTTACTAGAAGGAGAAATAACAGACATAGCCTTCTTTATGGATTCAGAAATAAAATCTCTTATGTTATCAGGAACATTCTGCACCTTAGATGTTGAAGGAACTGCAACAGGCAATGGTACTTTACTAAAGGAAATATTATCTGCATTAACAAGTTTGTCATGACAATGAATACAAACAACAGCCGGAGGAATAGCTACCAAAAATTTACAGCAGATACACTTAGCTTTGGTAGATCCAGCACTAGACAGCGATTTTCCTGTAGTATCTTCTGACTCAAATGCAACGTGAGACATCTTGCAATATGTAAGAGAAAAAACAACATATAAAGCAAAATTGAACAAATTCCTTAAATGACAGTTTCAGGAATGGGAAAGAATGCCAAGAACAAGCTTCTAGCAACCAGAAGCAATAAAAAATGAGACTTAAATAATGTGGAGATAAAAGCGACGCCCATATTTTTTAGCGCCAAATCAGACGCCCACATTATTTGGCGCCTAAATGCTTTTGGCGCCAAAATGACGCCACATCCGGAACGCTGACATCTTTGGCGCAAAATAACGTCAAAAAAATGACGCAACTTCCGGCGACACGTATGACGCCGGAAACGGAAAAGAATTTTTGCGCCAAAAAGTCCGCGCCAAGAATGACGCAATAAAATGAAGCATTTTCAGCCCCCGCGAGCCTAACAGCCCACAGGGAAAAAAGTGTCAAATTTTTGAAGGTAAGAAAAAAATGATTAATTCAAATGCATTATCCCAAATATGAAACTGACTGTCTGAAAAATAAGGAAAGTTGAACATTCTGAGTCAAGGCAAATAAATGTTTGAATACATATATTTAGAACTTTATAAACAAAGTGCCCAACCATAGCTTAGAGTGTCACAGAAAATAAGATTTACTTACCCCAGGACACTCATCTACATGTTTGTAGAAAGCCAAACCAGTACTGAAACGAGAATCAGCAGAGGTAATGGTATATATAAGAGTATATCGTCGATCTGAAAAGGGAGGTAAGAGATGAATCTCTACGACCGATAACAGAGAACCTATGAAATAGACCCCGTAGAAGGAGATCACTGCATTCAAATAGGCAATACTCTCTTCACATCCCTCTGACATTCACTGCACGCTGAGAGGAAAAAAGGGCTCCAACTTGCTGCGGAGCGCATATCAACGTAGAATCTAGCACAAACTTACTTCACCACCTCCATCGGAGGCAAAGTTCGTAAAAACTGAATTGTGGGTGTGGTGAGGGGTGTATTTATAGGCATTTTGAGGTTTGGGAAACTTTGCCCCTCCTGGTAGGAATGTATATCCCATACGTCACTAGCTCATGGACTCTTGCTAATTACATGAAAGAAATAATAACTTATGCCAGAAAAGAACTGCGGAAGTCACAAATATATATAAATATACATAATGATACAGCCATATTATCATGTAACCCAACAGCATGGACCATATGATTGATAATCACACAATATTAAATGCATAATAACAAAACATTGGGGGATTCTATGTAGGGATCCCATACTTGGAAAATGACTAGATCCTGAACCAAGATGTGTTTTTAAATGAGCCCCGGCGTTAAAGAACTAATTAGCACCATGTAAGGTTGTTGTTCACAAAAATAGGGATAAAGAAATGTCATAAAACCAACAAATAATTCCAACAATTGTATTTCACTTCAAAAATAAACTTATAGCAAGGAAAGGGGTGGCAAAATGTCACCTCAAAAATGTCAATATGTGCAAATACATTAATCCTGGATGTAATTCATTTTCTTCCCATACTACTAACAAAACTTATACTATTCATCAACATTTGTCATGCATTTCCACATATGTAGTTTATCTGTTGTCTTGTAATTTCTGTGAGATTCAATATGTAGGTTGTACCTGTAGAATCGCTAGAAACAGATGGAACGAACACTATGAGGCCCATTTATCAAGCTCCGAATGGAGCTTGAGGGCCTGTGTTTCTGGCGAGCCTGCAGGCTCGCCAGAAACAGCACTTATGAAGCAGCGGTCTAAATACCTCTGCTCCATAACCCTGTCCGCCTGCTCTGAGCAGGCGGACAGGAATCGCCACAATTAAACTCGATCGAGTACGATCACGTTGACACTCCCCTGCTGGCGGCCGATTGGCCGCGAGTCTGCAGGGGGCGGCGTTGCACCAGCAGCTATTGTGAGCTGCTGGTGCAATGCTGAATATGGAGAGCGTATTGCTCTCCGCATTCAGTGAAGTCTTGCGGACCTGATCCATTCTGTCGGATCAGGTCCACAAGACCTTTGATACATAGGCCTCTATAGAAATATGAAGAATAATCTCAAAAACCATAGCGTTCCTAAACACTGTTATAATAATCTTAATGGGTCTCTTAATACCTTTAGCATTTGTCCATTAGAGACTGTGACAGACCCTTCTGTCAGTACTGAAAGAGTTAACTTTGTTCAGCTTTAAGAAGCTATTTTCTAAATACAAGGTTGCTGGCATCAGCTATTGTGTGTTGTAATTAAGTTTAAGTGATAAACATTCACATTGTTTAATCCCATCCAGAGAGCAGACGCCCAAGTGATAAGAAAGGCTCAAGTGTGTCTTGTGTTTAACTTGTTTATCTGCTTAAGTAATGTAATTCTATTGTGGCATGTCACAGGGCGTTTTCCCTCTATCTAATGTACAATATTCTTTCAACCCCCCATCTGGGGTCAGACCTGCAAAAATACTGGGCATATAGCCTTCAATAAAGTGCATTCTGTTTTAACCTTCAATGTGGAGCCTGGTCTCATGTTTGAGGGGGGGAATTAGCTGGGTTGTGAGTTGCTGATCTCACATTCAGGGCATCTTCCATCTGGTATTAACCCTTGGTATCCTGTTGGTACCGTAACAGAGACTATTCCCCCCTCT
Source organism: Bombina bombina (assembly GCF_027579735.1). Taxonomy (NCBI): domain Eukaryota; kingdom Metazoa; phylum Chordata; class Amphibia; order Anura; family Bombinatoridae; genus Bombina; species Bombina bombina. Next base: position 143,941,003 of record NC_069509.1, on the reverse strand, counting down.
CACTTGAGACAAAGGGAGACTTATTGGATCTACAAGTTAAAGACCCTTTTTCCCTTTGGTCTCAATATGAATATGGATTTGGCCGCTTTTTGAAAGTTCACTTTCTAGATTTCTTTTTTTACAAAAAGAAATCTATTATATGCCTATTCCTTTATCATCTATGGTTTTTATACTATTGGATAAGATTATTACTGTCATTCCATATTTATATAGACAGTGGTAGTCTCCTAGTTATCTAATAGACTCCTCAACATTTTAGTACCAGCTGGCCCCTAATATAATGTTTGATTTTTTTAGTGAGATGATTATATATTTACATATATATACTTATTACCCAAGTATGGGATACCTACATAGAAGCCCCCAATGTTTTGCTATTATGCGTTTAATATTGTGTGATTATCAATCATATGGTCCATGCTGTTGGGTTACATGATAATATGGCTGTATCATTATGTACATTTATATATATTTGTGACTTCCGCAGTTCTTATCTGGCATAATTATTATTTTGTCTTATTAGATAGTAATTCTGTTCAGCATTAGGCTGGCCTCTCGTCATTTCTGTGTGTGCTGCATGTGTATGCTACTATTATCCAGAATTTTCATGCTCTATGCACACATTTACTATAGCTTAGAGCTATATTCCCTTACACACTCCCAACACTTGCTATCACATCCCCCATTACATATTTGCTCCCAGTGTAGATACTATTTCATTTTTTCCATTGCTCCTGTGAGCTCTGTCGCGATCCCTTTTACGGTGGGTGTTTTCGTATTGTGACATTGTGTCAATCACAGCCCTACAATTGCTAATTGGCTATATTTTGTCCTCTCACATGCCCACTCATCTTCCTCTCACACTCCCACATACATCACCTTATCTAGTGACACTTCTCACGCCTCCATCCATGACCCTATTCCCTTATTCTTCTCCCCCCCTCTTGTGCTGGCTCTGGTTTTAATTTATTATTTATTTATATATATATGTTTATCTCTTAGCTTTTTTTTTTTTTTTTTTTTTGCAGGACTTGACTCGTTATATGATTTATTTATTATGTATATTTTTTTATTATTGCCTCTACCCGTAATTAGATATACATACACTTATGACATGCTTGCACTATTTACTGCCTTGTGAGTATTGTCACAATCATATACTGTGGCAGGTGTTTACTTTGTTTACATGACAACGTGGTTCACACCCCCTCTTCATTATCACTGTTTCTCTATTCATACAATCACATGTTTTTCACGATCCTAGTCCCTCCCTTATACATTACACTTATGTAGTAACATCTATCATATCAGTTTCTATGCCCCGCTCTTCTAGATTCATGAGAACCACTCGTGACCCTTGAGTATTTATCTGTATTGAGATGTACACTCTTTATATATGTCAATGTTGTTTGCTATCTGCCCTTGAACATGAGAATCCTTTGTCATACATCGATCTACAAACCGCTGCGCTCTTCAGATTTGAGGTAGGATGATGTTTATTAGACCACACCCTCGCTACTCTCATGTATCTGTTTGGGATAACCTTTTATATGATTACTCTATATAATTTTGATAGGTGCACTACTACTAGTTACTGGTCACATTGTTAGGTGTGTTAGTGGATGCCCTATAGACATTGTAATATAATGGTTGCTTTCGTATATTTGTATATTAGTCCACGCTTACTTTTATCAATGGTATGACGATTTTTACATTTTTGCACCACACCCCCTTTACTCTACTGGCGATTATTATATTGTACCATAGATGTTATACACATTATATTATTTTTATGAATTTGATTCTGTGATTTTTATGGACACTAACCCTGCAGGGATTTTTTCCTCTTTATAAAAATATTGAGTATTACGAGTTATTTAATTATTTGTATTTATTTGTATTCAGTGGGTGTGTTAGTCACTCTGATTGCCTATTGCAGACATCCCAAGTCTCCCTGAAGTTCAGGGAGTCTCCCTGATTGTAATAGCGGCTCCCTGATGCCAGCAAATGAAATGCAATCTCCCTGAAACTCCAAGTACCATGATCCAATGTGGCCCAAATCCGGAAAAGTGTTTCTTTAAGGAATGTCTTTAGTTGCTGGGACGTTATAGAACCCTCAAAGCATGCATCAGTAACCAAAAATCCCCCACCGATTTTAATAAAAATAAAACACAAATACTACCTTATTTAATGCACGTAAATAAACTTTGTATTCTAAAATATTTGAGCATTCAACAAGCGTACGATTACTGGAAAATAGTTTTTTTGTATGTGGTTGTGCAATAAAGCTTTTTTTAATGTGACTTCAGTGGGAAGCTACTTTAATGTTAAGTCTCTATCATATTTAGGGTTTCAAGGTGTCCAATATATAACTGGGAGGGGGGTGGCAGCGCTGTAGCGGGAGAAGCCACCTCCCTGAAATGAGTTTTTGCAGGTTGGGATGTCTGCTATTGGATGTCATTAGGTATAAGTGTAGCAGCTGTAAGTTTGTTTGTTTGTTTGTATAGCCTGAGGAAAAAGTGCTGTGTCACTGAGAAACGCGTTGCTGTTGTTTTAATTAGTTTATTAAACTTTTAACTATTTGTTATCTCGCTGCTGCATTCTATCTTATTGGAATATATACACACACACACATTGCAAATGATTTCTGACATAATACACACACACACACATATATATATATATATATATATATATATATATATATATATATATATATATATATATATATATATATATATATATATATATATATAGGTATCCAAAACACCAGATCTCTCCCACAAAGGAAAACTGCCTGGGTGCAATTTTGCAAAGAATATTTAGCCAGGAAAAAATGCACTCTCAGGACTTTCACAAACAAGTTACTTTTATTTCTGTAACGTTTTCGGAGGTCTTGCCTCCTTCATCAGCATAGTTAAAATACAATCAAACCAACCTTTAAATAGTGACATACTCACTCCAAACCACTTCAAACAATTACATTCACTGGCGCCAAAATATCGGTGTTGGACCGCATACTGCGTTCCAAGTGTGCTACATGCCGGAAGCTGTGCGCCAGAGCACTTCCGGTTGTCAGGTTTTAGCCCGTGATCACTCGGCTTAACATTTAATAATTCCACAATCAAAGAAAATAATGTGACGTATTATGTGTTAATAGTTCCTTTAAACTAGATAATAATGTGCAAAACAAGTGTGCATATATGGTGAATAATTAGCGTGACGGCCGCCCATCGTCATGGCAACCTAACAAACAATACAATGTATCCCTGTCTTAAAACAGGGAAAAAGGCTACTGTAACAATCTTCGAAAGTGTATCACAGAGTGTGTTAATGCAGGTATTAAATCCTGTTAAATCACATATGTTAAAGAGTAAATGGATCTAAGGATTTACTTGTGAATGAAACAAGGTTGTGTGCTGCAATGTACAAGTCTCACTGTGTTATATTATATAGCGAACACCAGGCTAGTCTACATCTTACTTTTATGTTCTCAGTATCAAATGCGGGGTCTCATGTTGAATTGCTTAACTATGATCAAGGGCATTACATCATAGTTAAAGGATTACTTTCTGTTATAATGTTTAAGCTAAACAACTAACATATTAAAGTTAATAAACATTAATTAAAACCTACTGACCTATATTTTCTCCAAAACAAAGTTTCATAAAGTTCTAAAAGTTATATCTTTTATTCGCCGATGATGTCACGTTATCCTGCCCACTATTTTCAGCACTGAGTGTTCAAAATACTTAAACCAATAACTTTGTGTTTAAAGCGCCATTTTGAAACCTAGGTATTGTAAACGGATTGGTACAGAGCAAAGGATACCCACGGAGTGGGTTTGGAAAACAATTAAATTTGCAGACAAGATTTCTGATATACGGTAGATATATGTTAATGAAATGCTATTGATAAAAAGAGTATTTGGGGTAGTTAGTTCGTAACAGGCATAGAAAATATTTACTTACAGTGGCCCTTTAAGCAATTCAACATGAGACCCCGCATTTGATACTGAGAACATAAGAGTAAGATGTAGACTAGCCTGGTGTTCGCTATATAATATAACACAGTGAGACTTGTACATTGCAGCACACAACCTTGTTTCATTCACAAGTAGATCCTTAGATCCATTTACTCTTTAACATATGTGATTTAACAGGATTTAATACCTGCATTAACACACTCTGTGATACACTTTCGAAGATTGTTACAGTAGCCTTTTTCCCTGTTTTAAGACAGGGATACATTGTATTGTTTGTTAGGTTGCCATGATGATGGGCGGCCGTCACGCTAATTATTCACCATATATGCACACTTGTTTTGCACATTATTATCTAGTTTAAAGGAACTATTAACACATAATACGTCACATTATTTTCTTTGATTGTGGAATTATTAAATGTTAAGCCGAGTGATCACGGGCTAAAACCTGACAACCGGAAGTGCTCTGGCGCACAGCTTCCGGCACGTAGCACACTTGGAACGCAGTATGCGGTCCAACACCGATATTTTGGCGCCAGTGAATGTAATTGTTTGAAGTGATTTGGAGTGAGTATGTCACTATTTAAAGGTTGGTTTGATTGTATTTTAACTATGCTGATGAAGGAGGCAAGACCTCCGAAAACGTTACAGAAATAAAAGTAACTTGTTTGTGAAAGTCCTGAGAGTGCATTTTTCCTGGCTAAATATATATATATATATATATATATATATATAAATAAATATATATATATTGTTACGGTACCAACAGGATACCAAGGGTTAATACCAGATGGAAGATGCCCTGAATGTGAGATCAGCAACTCACAACCCAGCTAATTCCCCCCTCAAACATGAGACCAGGCTCCACATTGAAGGTTAAAACAGAATGCACTTTATTGAGGGCTATATGCCCAGTATTTATGCAGGTCTGACCCCAGATGGGGGGTTGAAAGAATATTGTACATTAGATAGAGGGAAAACGCCCTTTGACATGATACAATAGAATTACATTACTTAAGCAGATAAACAATTTAGTCTTTCTTATCACATGGGCGTCTGCTCTCTGGATGTGATTAAACAATGTGAATGTTTATCACTAAACTTAATTACAGTACACAATAGCTGAGGCTAGCAACCTTGTCTTTAGAAAATAGCTTCTTAAAGCTGAACAAAGTTAACTCTTTCAGTACTGACAGAAGGGTCTGTCACATATATATATATATATATATATATATATATATATATATATATATATATATATATATATATATATATGTGTGTGTGTGTGTTTGTGTGTGTGTGTGTGTGTTATGTCAGAAATATTTTGCAAACATATTTACATGTCCCTAAGTTTTTTTTGTTCTAAATAATGTTGTCTGTCATATCTCTATGTTTATTTATACCACTATATGTATATACTGTAAATGTATTATTATTCTGAGCAGGAATAATTGCAAATATAACATGTAATCAGAGTATCATATGTATTTATTTGCAATCAATGGATATTTTAAAGGGATAGGAAAGTAAAATTTTAAGTTGCACTAGTGGGAGCTAGCTGCTAATTGGTGCCTGCACACATTTGTCTCTTGTGATTGGCTAAATAGATGTGTTCAGCTAGCTGCCAGTAGTGCAATGCTGTTCCTTCAGCAAAGGATAACAAGAGAATGAAGCAAATTTGATAATAGAAGTAAATTGGAAAGTTGTTTAAAAATGTATGTTCTATCCAAATCATGAAAGAATATTTTGAGGTTTCCTGTCCCTTTAAGAGCTGGGCCAGGTTTCTCTCTGCACCTGTCTAACCCCTCCTGAGTGTAAACTATTTTTAAAAAACACCCTTTCACAGGTGTTATAAAATGGGCTGGCATATAAGATTTTTTACTGAAAAAGAAATTCAAGAGAAGGAAGAAATACACTGAAAATAGCATGCTAGTAAAGAGGTGATTTTAATTTCTGCTGTATCTGATTCATGACAGTTTAAAGTTAGGTGGGCTATCCCTTTGCGCTATCATCTTAAGATTATATTGAACCAACCATCAATTCGAATTTTAAAATCCTTGTCTAAAATATTACACTGTGTGTCCTAATGTCAGCATCAATCTTTATCTTTAATACTAATTTCACATATACATACTTTCAAAGTATAATACACAATGTAATAAAAGGCACTTACAAGTTCCGATGAGTGATCAATGACACAAGTATCGAGCAATTTGATTCGTTAGTGATAGTTTAAAATGTGTATTTGAATCAGATTGGCTGATGTGATAAATCATGTGATTATGCATATTCCAATCAAAAGTGGCGGAAAAATTCCCTAGTGTGCAGGTTATTTAGTAGTTTGCTTTATAATTGGTGCGAAAAGTGGCGCAAAGTGTAGAGTGTGACTTGTATTACATGGCTTAAACATGGTGCACATAGATTTTTCCAACAAATAAAAAGGAAGTTAGCTATATTATGTTGTGTATTTAATTCATTTTTCTCTCTATATCTATTAGTGCGACACGTTTGTGGCAAAACTTTGCGCCAAATATGTAGAAATAATATTGTCCCCTTGATCTGAAATGAGAAACAAAGTTGTAGCATAATCTATAAGTAGTAATGTGTTTTTCATTTTTATCCCTATATCTACTAGTGCACCAAATGTGTAGCAATAATATTGTTTGATTTAGAAAGGGTATACAATTTTAATAAAGTTTCTAATTTACTTTTATTATGTAATATACTTCATTATCTTGCAGCATCGAACATAAGCTTTCTGTGTTTTCAGACTCCCATTGAGTTCTATGGCATCCACGACCTGAAGGGTGGCAGATTGAAAACCAGGTATGCTGAGTCGGAAAAGACGCAAGTGTAACTGTAAACTTAGTGAGAGATTCAAATAGTGTCGAATAGGAGGGCGAATGAACACGATTCCGCTCAAATTCCACAGGTTTTCAACTTGCATTGATGTGTGTCGGATTGAGATTGCGGGATAGTATGCTACGTCACAAATTTCAACATTTGCCGATCTTGACGCTTTGATAACTACAGCGTATCAATCACGCAACAATTACAACACGGAATTCAACATATTTTCAGTTAATAAATAGGCCTCTATGACTCTTGCTGATACACACACATTTCACACAGAAACAAGCTAACACTTTCTTAAACACACACAAATTCACACTCTTGCTCACACACACAAACAAACTAACACTTGCTGGCACACACACACACAAACATGAACAAACCAACACTCTTGCTCACACACACACACACAGGAACAAACTAACACTTTCTGACACAGACACACACACAAACACTCTTGCTCACACACAGAGACACAAACACACACACACACAGGAACAAACACTCGTTTTGACACACACACAAACAAACTCACACTCTTGTTCACATACACACACACACTTGCTCACACACACATTAACAAACTAACAGCCTTGTTAACAAACACACACACACACACACACAAAACTGACACTCTTGCTTACACAAACACACATACGCATACATAAACTATCACTCTGGCTTACACACACACATATATACACAGGAATAAACTAACACTTGTTCACACACACACACACAGGAATAAACTAACACTCTTGTCACACACACACATACACACAAACAGGACAACTAACACTCTTGCTCACACACACACAGGAATAAACTAACACTCTTGCTCACACACTGGAATAAACTAACAGTCTTGCTCACACACACACACACACACACTGGAATAAACTAACACTCTTGCTCACACACACACACAAACAAACTGACACTCTTGCTTACACAAACACATATAAGCATACATAAACTATCACTCTGGCTTACACACACACATATATACACAGGAATAAACTAACACTCTTGCTCACACACACACACACTGGAATAAACTAACACTCTTGCTCACACACACACACTGGAATAAACTAACACTCTTGCTCACACACACACACTGGAATAAACTAACACTCTTGCTCACACACACACACACACACTGGAATAAACTAACACTCTTGCTCACACGCACACACACACTGGAATAAACTAACACTCTTGCTCACACACACACACATACACACAAACAGGACAACTAACACTCTTGCTCACACACACACAGGAATAAACTAACACTCTTGCTCACACACTGGAATAAACTAACAGTCTTGCTCACACACACACACACACACACTGGAATAAACTAACACTCTTGCTCACACACACACACACACAAACAAACTGACACTCTTGCTTGCACAAACACACATAAGTATACATAAACTATCACTCTGGCTTACACACACACATATATACACAGGAATAAACTAACACTCTTGCTCACACACACACACTGGAATAAACTAACACTCTTGCTCACACACACGTACACACACACACACTGGAATAAACTAACACTCTTGCTCACACACACACACTGGAATAAACTAACACTCTTGCTCACACACACGTACACACACACACACTGGAATAAACTAACACTCTTGCTCACACACACACACTGGAATAAACTAACACTCTTGCTCACACACACACACACACACACACACTGGAATAAACTAACACTCTTGCTCACACACACACACACACACACACACACTGGAATAAACTAACACTCTTGCTCACACACACACACTGGAATAAACTAACACTCTTGCACACACACACAATCTAGCTCCTACAGCACAAATCCAAGGGCTTGACTTCATTCTGAGCTTTAGCTGACTGTTTTTGTGAGTCACTGCACAGGAACTTTAGAATAAGGGAACAAGCAGACTGTGCTAAAACATATATATATATATATATATATATATATATATATATATATATATATATATATATATATATATATATATATATATATATATATATATATATATATACTGTATACACACAGTTTGCAAGTCACTGAGACCTCTGTACCTGTGCCATCACTGGCCCTGATAATATAATTTACAGTGGCCCAGAGCAATTGCAGGGCGGCAAGTGCTCCCACTTCCCCCCTAGATGCAGATAATACTTAATTTGATTATAATGTGTCAGCCAAATGTATTTATTTTTCAAAAAAGTCAATGAAGAGGTTGTCATAGACCTATCAACATGCCCAGCAGTTGTAAGTTAAAAAAAAAACCTTAAAAAATGTTTTAAACAAAGAATAAACACTTTTAATATTCAAGGAAAAAGCTGAAAGCATATTAGTGAAACGTGCGATGGATATTACAAGACTTTAACCCCTTAGTGACCAGAGCACTTTTCCATTTTCTGTCCGTTTGGGACCAAGGCTATTTTTACATTTCTGCGGTGTTTGTGTTTAGCTGAAATTTTCCTCTTACTCATTTACTGTACCCACACATATTATATACCGTTTTTCTCGCCATTAAATGGACTTTCTAAAAATACCATTATTTTCATCATATCTTATAATTTACTATAAAAAAATTTATAAAATATGAGGAAAAAATGGAAAAAAACACACTTTTTCTAACTTTGACCCCCAAAATCTGTTACATATCTACAATCAACAAAAAACACCCATGCTAAATAGTTTCTAATTTTTGTCCTGAGTTTAGAAATACCCAATGTTTACATCTTCTTTGCTTTTTTTGTAAGTTATAGGGCCATAAATACAAGTAGCACTTTGCTATTTCCAAACCATTATTTTTCAAAATTAGCGCTAGTTACATTAGAACACTAATATCTTTCAGGAATCTCTGAATATCCATTGACATGTATATATTTTTTTTTAGTAGACATCCCAAAGTATTGATCTAGGCCCATTTTGGTATATTTCATGCCACCATTTCACCGCCAAATGCGATTAAATACAAAAAATGGTTCACTTTTTCACTAATTTTTTAACAAACTTTTGGTTTCTCACTGAAATTATTTACAAACAGCTTGTGCAATTATGGCTTAAATTATTGTAAATTATTCTCTGGGATCCCCTTTGTTCAGAAATAGCAGACATATATGGCTTTGGCGTTGTTTTTTGGTAATTAGAAGGCTGCTAAATGCCACTGCGCACTACACGTGTATTATGCCCAGCAGTGAAGGGGTTAATTAGGGAGCATGTAGGGAGCTTTTAGGGGTAATTTTAGCTTTAGTGTAGTGTAGTAGACAACCCCAAGTATTGATCTAGGCCAATTTTGGTATATTTAATGCCACCATTTCACCGCCAAATGCGATCAAATTAAAAAAAACGTTAAATTTTTCACAATTTTAGGTTTCTCACTGAAATCATTTACAAACAGCTTGTGCAATTATGGCAGAAATGGTTGTAAATGCTTCTCTGGGATTCCCTTTATTCAGAAATAGCAGACATATATGGCTTTGGCGTTGCTTTGTGGTAATTAGAAGGCCGCCAAATGCTGCTGCGCATCACGTGTATTATGGCTAGCAGTGATGGGGTTAATTATGTAGCTTGTAGGGAGCTTGCAGGGTTAATTTTAGCTTTAGTGTAGAGCTCAGCCTCCCACCTAAAACATCAGACCCCCTGATCCCTCCCAAACAGCTCTCTTCCCTCCCCCACCCCACAATTGTCCCCGCCATCTTAAGTACTGGCAGAAACTCTGCCAGTACTAAATTAAAAGCTATATTTGGGCTGTTTTTTTTGTGTGTGTGGCATATTTACATATGCTGCTGTGTAGGATCCCCCTTAGCTCCCAACCTCACTGATCCCCCACCAAACAGCTTTCTAACCCTCCCCCTCTGCCTTAATGGGCGCCATCTTTGGTACTGGCAGCTGTCTGCCAGTACCCAGTTTAGTAACAAAAAGTATGTTTTTTAGTTTTTTTTATTGCCCTTTTCTGTAGTGTAGCTTCCCCCCCCAAGACCAACCCCCCCACCCATTCCAGAACCCTTAGATTATAACTGATTTTGTTAATATATATATTTTTTTTAACATTTCTTAACTTTTTTTTTCTGCAGTGTAGCGGTTCCCTCCCGCTCCCACCCCGTGCACACGCCCGCCCGCTGCCCCCCGTGCACGCGCGCGTTCCCGTGCGCGCCCCGTCTGTCCCGCCCCCGATGCCGCCCCACTCCACTCGGCACATCGATGGCCGCCCACCCGCCTCCCAGACTTGCTCCCACCCACCAACGATACCGGCCACCGATGTCCGGTGCAGAGAGGGCCACAGAGTGGCTCTCTCTGCATCGGATGGCCAAGGGGGGTTATTGCAGGATGCCTCGATATCGAGGCATCACTGCAATAACCGGAAAGCAGCTGGAAGCGAGCAGGATCGCTTCCAGTTGCTTTCCAGACCAAGGACGTACGCCACACGTGCTCGGTCATTAACTGTATTTTTTTTTAGGACGTGTGGCGTACGTCCTTGGTCGTTAAGGGGTTAAAGGGACACTTTACCCAAAATTCTTTTGTGATTCAGATAGAGCATGACATTTTAAGCAACTTTCTATTTTACTCCTATTATCAAATTTTCTTCATTCTCTTGGTATCTTTATTTGAAATGCAAGAATGTAAGTTTAGATGCCGGACCATTTTTGGTGAACAACCTGGGTTGTCCTTGCTGATTGGTGGATAAATTCATCCACCAATAAAAAAGTGCTGTCCAGAGGTCTGAAACCAAAAAAAAAGCTTAGATGCCTTCTTTTTCAAATAATTATAGCAAGAGAACAAAGAAAAATTAATAATAGGAGTAAATTAGAAAGTTGCTTAAAATTGCATGCTCTTTCTGAATTACAAAAGAAAAAAATTGGGTTCAGTGTCCCTTTAACAAACTTGGAAAACTTTTTTTCAGGCACACCGTGTATTCGCTGTTTAATAGACCTGCTTTGTACCAGGTTGGCCTCTAGACTCGAGATCAGTTTCTTGTATGCTATGACACTTGTGTATACAGTCTGTATTTCTGTCCTATGTTTTCAGAAAAAATATGGTCTTTAATACCTAAGTTTTCTGAGTCTCCAGGGGAGTTGTGGGTCTTTATACCAATCTGCCTATCAACTAAGAGCTTGCAGTTAGACACCTCCAGGCAGCCATGAATAATTTTGAATTCGGTGACTGCCCGGATAGACATCTGAGAAAGAGGGCACTGAATTTACTTAATCAGACTAACATTGTTTCAACTAATTCTGAAAACTTTGACCCAAATGCCTTATTTAAAGACCTAGAGAAACTACTAAATAATGATACCAGAGAATGGCAGGACCTAGTGTTGCTTGATAACTATGTCTTACATGACATAGTCCCCAGGGGACTTAGGTTGTATAAGAAACCAGCCTTCGAACTAGAGGAGGTAGAATTTAGCACGGAGTGGGACAAAGCGTTCCATGACTGCTCACTCACCTTAATTAAAATCCTCATCAAATATAGAGAATATAAACTGGACAAAATTAAATTAGATCTAGATAAATTGTTCCCTAAAATTCAGAACTTTCAGAATATTGATCATTGGAAGAAACTCAATGATAGTATTCAAGAAAGAAATAATAAATATGGGTCTGACCTAATGAGTGCAAAATATAAAAAACTTTGCAGAGACATGGAAGACTATCAAAATGATAGGGTCCACACTTATAAAACAAAAGAAATCACTCATACCATATCTGAGAATGATACTAGAAATGACATATGTGAACAAAGACCTCTCAATCATTACACTAGAAATCCACACATAAATCGCAATACATACCAGACCCAACAGAATGAAAACTACAATAGACACTCAACTGAAAATCACAATAAAGGCCATCAACAAACTATACAACACAATGGACAACAGAGTTTTAATACAAGCTCACACCCATCAAATAGTAAAAGAAATCAAAACATTAACACTGTCAATAGGCCCCTTTCAGTCCCCCATACAGGTGGTAACACAGAACACAGAAATGATAATCATCAATTTAACAACAATCATTATCGTGATAATAAAAATGGCAATTTTAGGAGAAATTCCAACACAGGAAACCACATTACACATCATACTACAAATACAGGCTTCCACACTGCCAGGAAGGAATCCTGGCGAAGCAGAAATAATTCCAGCTGCTTTACTCCACCATATCTTAAAGAATCTAGATTCAACATTCCAACCACAAATAGATTCAATACTTTGGAGCACTTAGGAAATGGCAACTCAAATACAGTTCTAAAGCCCAACTGGCAAATACAGGGGGCGAAACCTAAGTTCACACATTCAACACATAATACATCCAATCAAGGTAATAGAAGCCACCAATTGCATTTTTTAGATCTCGCCACTTCCCCAACAGGAAGATTTCGAAACCAGACACACGAAAACACAATAGAAAACCCAAGGCTTTTGCCAGGCAAAAGAAGAAGAGCAAGCGGGGATGTAGAGGGGGGAGAAAGATCCAACTTCTCAAACACAAAAAGAATGAGATAGATAAAAATAAAGCTAATATATTCAATCTTTCCACTGTACCATTGGGCAATAAAGAAATTAATCTTTTGGCGAAAGGCCTCAATTTTGCCCCCAAAAAAGCCCCAAATAAATTTCAGACTTACATAGATATACAAAAATATATTAGAAACCTGACCCTAAAAAGGTATTTTTTAAAAAACACACCCAGAATCACACCAACATTACCCATCACTTTGGACCATTCTGACCAATCTGCTTTGGCGACACTCAACGAATTAGACACGGGGGTGACTCTAACTAATACATTGACCCAAAATCAATCAGATTTGCTTGATCTCAGCATACATGACCTTGAGGAAAGTATCAAACACAGTGAATTTAAACGTAAATCTAGTTTTTACCCATACACCTCCCAAGGCCAATTTGTAAATACTTTCAATAAACTAATATGTGATGATCTCACCAAACTTTGGGAAAAGAAAGGAGACAATTGGATACATAAATATAATGATAATTTAACAATAAGTGAAAGAAAAACACTCAAAAATCTAGAAAATAATCATAATATTATTATCAGGGCAGCGGACAAGGGTGGTGGGGTGGTTATACAGAACAGAGAAGACTATCTTAAAGAGGCTTCCAATATACTAAATGATCAAAGTACATATAAAAAATTAAACTTTGATCCCACCCTTAAATTTAAAAAGGAACTCAATATTATTTTGAAAGAAGCAAAAAATAACAACATACTTAATAATGATGAATTTAATTTCTTAACAGAAAACCACCCCACCATACCCACGTTTTATCACCTTCCCAAGGTGCATAAAACCCTAATATCTCCACCAGGTAGACCCATAATTTCTGGGATTGGATCACTAACTAACAACTTATCTGTATACATAGATCATTACTTACAGCCTGTAGTACAATCCACCAAGGCGTACCTCAGGGACACAATCCACACTATCAACACATTTGAAGGGTTAGATTGGTCTAATGACTTCCTGTGGGTATCTTGCGACGTATCGTCGCTATACACTTGTATACCGCACGACCAAGGAATTAAGGCCATTAAAGAAATACTCATTGAAGACTTCTCACCCCACCAACACCTTCAGTTTATCTTAACAGGCATTGAATTTATACTTTCACATAATTATTTCACATTTGATAAACAGTTTTACAGACAGATACAGGGCACTGCGATGGGGACCACATTTGCCCCATCGTATGCCAATCTCTACATGCATCATTTTGAGAACAATCACATTTGGACAAATAACCCTTATTACAGTCACCTAATACGTTATTTCCGGTATATAGATGATGTAATTATCATCTGGAGAGGAAGTGAAACACTATGTAAGGAGTTCATAGAACACATCAACACCAATAATTATAACCTTAAATTTACGTCAAAAATAGTTACTACACAAATAGAGTTTCTGGATTTGATTTTATATATTGATGAACATAATAAGGTAGCAGTGAAGAATTTTAGAAAACCAACTGACAAGAATGGGTTTCTCAACGCTAGCAGTGGCCATTTACCCAGATGGAAGACTAACATTCCTCTGGGGCAATACCAAAGGGTGAAGAGAAACTGCACCAAAACAAGCGATTACAATCAAGAGTGCGCTCTACTAGACTCCAGATTCACTGAAAAAGGCTATTCCATTGAGCTATTAGAACAGGCCAAAACTAAAGTTTCTCTAATGGACAGGAAAACTCTTTTACTCCCCACTGATAAGTTAAAACGAAGGAGCCAATCAAATACATTAAACAATGTCAGATTCATCACAACATACAGTCAGGGCTCCAGAGAAATACAAAACATCCTAAAGAAACACTGGGGTGTTTTAAAGGCAGATCCTATATTGGGCGATGTTTTACCAGATCACCCATTGGTAACTTTCAGAAAAAATATGGATTTTAAAAACATTTTAGCACCCACAAGATTGCGTAACTTCAATAAACCTGGTATAATTAAGGATAAAACACACTGGTTACAACAAAAACCCGGCACCTACAAATGTGGGGTATCAAGATGTGGCATGTGCCAATATGTAAATAGAGAGATTACCTTTACCAACTCAGGGGGTGACATTACATTCAAACAGAAATATAAGAGCAACTGCAGTACCACCTATGTAGTTTACTTGCTAAAATGCAGCTGCAATTTGATTTACATAGGAAGAACCAAAAGAAATATACGTACAAGGCTGGGAGAACATGTCAATAATATAAAAAATGGCCTCATGACACACAGTGTGCCAGAACATTTCAAATTACATCATAATTCAAATCCTGCATCCCTTAAAATCCAAGTCATAGACTGGATACCCCCCAATATATTTCCAAACAGGCTTCTAACACTCAGACGCAGAGAATCATGGTGGATTTACCAACTTAACACCATGCAACCATCAGGTCTAAACCTAGAATTAGACCTGCAAGCTTTCATGTAGCTTTATTTTTAAAAAAACATTTTTTTTTTTTTTTTCTTTTTTTTCAAAAAACACAAAAAAAAAACACAATATCAGATTTTTAATTTTAGTGTATACAACTACAAATTGTTTTTAAGATTCTTTCTAGTTTTTAACAAACAAGGTTTTTTAACATAAAGTTTATTGTCTATTTTCTTATCTATGTTCATATTTTAATGTTTACTATAGCATTCAAGGTGGTAACACTGAACAAATCCTATATGTTTTTCAAACATACAATAATGCAAAGCTTTAACAAGCTCACCTGCCAATCAGTATCACCACACTCTGACTGGCTGGTAACTAATCATGCAATTAATGGTCCCTTTTATAAAGCAGGTAGGCACCATGCTTGCAACACTTCTAATTTTTCATCTCTTGAGAAAGTCTGGGCGTCCTCAGACGAAACGCGTAGAGTTTGTTTCATAGCTGTATGTTATATCATAACACAGTTTGGATGTAAAGATACCTTTATATGCAGATTTTATTTGTGCCTCTTGTAAGTAGCCATTTGTATGTGTGCACTTACACTGAATTAAAGAATACTACACTTGAATTGGGCTGCGCCTGTCTTTGCTTTCTTTTCACAGACTAAGAGCTTAGTAATAGCTCAGAAAAATGTGAGTGCTATTCCTCTGTGGTGAGGTCACATTCCCTAACAAACTTCACTATTTTGTATCTTCCTTCTTTGCT
The DNA here is from genome assembly GCF_027579735.1 of Bombina bombina. Lineage (NCBI taxonomy): Eukaryota > Metazoa > Chordata > Amphibia > Anura > Bombinatoridae > Bombina > Bombina bombina. Next base: position 143,924,460 of record NC_069509.1, on the reverse strand, counting down.
GTGAGGAGTGTGAAGATCAAATCAGCCAATAGGATTTCAGTAGCTCTCATCCTATTGGCTGATTTGAAAATGTCAGTGAATAGGAATGCAAGATACCCCATATGTAACCCCTTAAAAGGACATTAAACCCAAATATTTTCTTTCATGATTCAGATAGAGGACAGAAGTTTTAAAAAGTTTTCAATTTACTTCTATTATCAAATTATTTTCATTCTCATGTTATTCTTTGTTTAAGAGATACCTAGGTAGGTAGCGTGCACGTGCCTGAAGCACTACACGACAGGAAATAGTGCTGCCATCTAGTGCCCCTGCTAATGTATGACATTTTTGCAAAACTGCTGCTATGTAGGGTTTTATGTCCCTTTAAGGACAAGGCCATTTTTCAATTTCTTACCCTTAAGAACCAGGGCTATTTTTACATTTCAGCGGTGTTTGTGTTTAGCTGTAGTTTTCCTCTTACTCATTTACTGTACCCACACATATTATTTACTGTTTTTCTTGCCATTAAATGGACTTTTTTAAGAAACCATTATCTTCATCATCCTATTATATAAAAGGCCAAGTGTGTTTGTCCAAAGCTGTCATGCGCAGTAGAGACAGCACGAGGACAAACACACCTGGCCTTTGAGTCCCTACCTGATCTGCTGCAGAAGTGGGCGTGGCCGGATGTGAAGGGGGCGAGGACGGGCACGGTCGCTCACACAAGATAGAGGGGATAGAGAGAGAGAGAGGGAGAGAGAAAGAGAGAGAGGGAGAGAGAGAGCGCAAAAGAGAGGGGGGCGAGAGAGAGCTCAAAAGAGAGGGGGAGAAAGAGAGCAGAAGAGGGGGGATAAAGAGATAGAGATAGACAGCAAAAGAGAGGGGGGAGAGTGCACAAAAGAGAGGGGGGAGAGCGCAAAAGAGAGGGGGGAGAGAGAGCGCAAAAGAGAGGGGTAGAGAGCGCAAAAGAGAGGGGGGAAGAGCGCAAAAGAGAGGGGGTAGAGAGTGCAAAAGAGAGGCGGGAGAGAGTGTAAAAGAGAGGGGGAGAGAGCACAAAAGAGAGGGGGAGAGAGAGCAAAAGAGGGGGGGGGGGGGAGAGCACAAAAGAGAGGGGGAGAGAGCACAAAAGAGAGGGGGAGAGAGCACAAAAGAGAGGGGGGAGAGAGAGCGCAAAAGAGAGGGGGAGAGAGAGGGGGCGATAGTGCAAAAGAGAGGGGGGATAGAGAGAGCACAAAAGAGAGGGGGGAGAGAGAGAGCACAAAAGAGAGGGGGAGAGAGAGCACAAAAGAGAGGGGGAGAGAGCGCAAAAGAGAGGGGGGAGAGAGAGGGCACAAAAGAGAGGGGGGTAGAGAGAGAGCTCAAAAGAGAGGGGGAGAGAGAGAGCAGAAGAGGGGGGATAAAGAGAGGGAGAGAGACAGCAAAAGAGAGGGGGGAGAGTGCAAAAGAGAGGGGGGAGAGAGAGTGCAAAAGAGAGGGGGGAGAAAGAGAGCGCAAAAGAGAGGGGGGAAGAGCGCAAAAGAGAGGGGAGAGAGAGCGCAAAAGAGAGGGGGAGAGAGAGCGCAAATGAGAGGGGAGAGAGAGCGCAAAAGAGAGGGGAGAGAGAGAGCACACAAGAGAGGGGAAGAGAGAGAGTGCAAAAGAGAAGGGAGAGAGAGCGCAAAAGAGAGGGGAGAGAGAGAGAGGGGGGGGAGCGAGCGCAAAAGAGAGTGGGAGAGAGAAAGCAAAAGAGAGGGGGGAGAGAGAGCAAAAGAGAGTTGGAGGGATAGAGCGCAAGGGGTGGGACCGCTGTACTGCAAGAAATGGCCCGTGTGAACGGGCTTTAGGACTAGTATCTAGTATAATATAATTTACTATACTTTTTTTTTTTAAAATATGATGAAAAAATGAAAAAAACTAACACTTTTTGTAACTTTGACCCCCACAATCTGTTACACATCTACAACCACCAAAAAACACTCATGCTAAATAGTTTCTAAATTTTGTACTGAGTTTAGAAATACCCAATCTTTACATGTTCTTTGCTTTTTTTCCAAAGTTATAGGGCAATAAATACAAATAGCACTTTCCTATTTCCAAACCATTTTTTTTTTTCAAAATTAGCAATAGTTGTAACACTGATATCTGTCATGAATCCCTGAATATCCCTTGACATGTATATATTTTTTTTTAGTAGACAACCCAAAGTATTGATCAAGGCCCATTTTGGTATATTTCATGCCACTATTTCACCGCCAAATGCGATCAAATAAAAAAAAAATCGCTAACTTTTTCACAATTTTTTTCACAAACTTTAGGTTTCTCACAGAAATGATTTACAAACAGCGTGTGCAATTATGGCACAAATAGTTGTAAATGCTTCTCTGGGATCCCTTTGTTCAGAAATAGCAGACATATATGGCTTTGGCGTTGCTTTTTGATAATTAGAACGCAGCTAAATGTCGCTGCATACTACACTTGTATTATGCCCAGCAATGAAGGGGTTAATTAGGTAGCTTGTAGAGAGCTTGTAGGGTTAATTTTAGTTTTAGCATAGACATCAGTCTCCCACCTGACACATCCTACCCCCTGACCTATCCCTGACCCCTCACAAACAGCTCTATTCCCTCCCCAATCCCACAATTGTCACCGCCATCTTAAGTACATCTAAGTCTGCCAGTACTAAAATAAAAGCCTTTTTTTAAGCATTTTTCTACAATAAATAAATAGTTTCTGCAGTGTAGGTTCCCCCCTAACCCACAACCTCCACAACCCCTCCCCCCAAACAGCTCTCATAACCTCCCCCTCTTCCTATTTGTGACCATTTTAGGTACTGGCAGCTGTCTGCCAGTACCCAATTACTTAACAAATTTGCTTTTTTTAATTTATTTTTATTTTTACAAAATTCCCATCTATGCATCAAAACAAAATCAAATTGCACACTGACCGCAGTCTACTCTTTCAAATACTTGGGTATGTTGTTAGACCCCAATCTATCTTTTGGTCTACACATAGAAAAACTTGCATCTAAACTTTATCCAAAACTATGTGCCCTGTACAGAAACAAATATTGCCTCAGTCCTACAGTAAAGGAAAAGATTGTACAGCAAATGCTGATGCTTATCATGGATCATGGGGACGTAGTACACCGCAAACTCACCTTAATAAACTTAATACATTGTATAACTCGTTCTGCCGCTTTGTGCTACAATGTACCTACAGGACCCACGATTGTGACATGCTAAAAGAACTAAACTGGCTGTCGCTGGAATCCAGACGCACCCTCCATCTTTCCTGCCTTGTGTTTTAGAGCCTTTCTGGGAAGCTCCCACCCTACCTGAGCAGAATGCTCTCCCCTGCTATTCCCACCTCATATAACCTCTGATCCAGTACCAGCACATTATTTAGCTTGCCTCAATACAAAAAGAAAGCAGCTCGATCCTCCTTTCCCTACAGAGCACCACAACTATGGAACGACCTCCCGCACATTTTCAAACCTTCCCCAAGCCTAATATCCTTTAAGAGATCCCTCTCTACATATCTCAAAACAGAATGCACCTGTCATGGTTCATTATATATTTCCTACCTCTCCTATGTTACATTTTGTATATATTGTGTATTATTATTCGTTTTGTATTTTTATTGTACCCTATTGTATCAATGCAATGTCTTGTGGACCCAGGACATACTTGAAAACAAGAGAAATCTACCAATTATTTATTTTTTGTAGTACATCTGTAATAATTATTTACATTAATTATTAATATTTTTCTATATTTTATAATTAATAAATACATAACGCTCCATAAGATAACTCATGTCTGGTAAGCGCATGTGAGGAATTAGTGTAGCTCTGTCATATTTATGTGCTCAAATCCAACAGGAGTACACTAATTCTTCATGTGCACTAACCCAACATAAGTTATGTGCGTTATGTATTTATTAAATATAAAATATTGAAAATATAAATATATATATATTTATATATAGTATCTATAATAATTATTACTAATTATTATTATTTTTTAATATTAAATATTTTCATAACGTGCCTTAAAAGGACAGTCTAGTCAAAATGAAACTTTCATGATTCAGACAGAGCAGCAATTTTAACTTAAACTTTCCAATTTACTTTTATCTTCAAATTTGCTTTATACACTGGGTATTCTTTGTTGGAAGCTAAACCTAGGTAGGCTCATATGCTAATTTCTAAGCCCTTGAAGGCCATCTCTTATATCAGTGCATTTTGACAGTTGTTCGCAGCTAGACAGCACTAGTTCAATTGTGCCATATAGATAACATTGTGCTCTCTCTCGTGTAGTTATTTATGAGTCAGCACTAATTGGCTAAATTGAAAGTCTGTCAAAAGAACTGAGATAAGAGGGCAGTCTGCAGAGACTTAGATACAAGGTAATCACAGAGGTAAAAAGTACATTAATATAACAGTGTTGGTTATGCAAAACTGGGGAATGGGTAATAAAGGTATTATCTATTTTTTTAAACAATAACAATTCTTTAGTAGACTGTCCCTTTAAGATAACTAATTATTCATATGCACTAGCCCGACACCACGTTAGACCTAAATTTTGAAACCGTGTTATGTATATTTTACATTCCAATGTTTTTAACATAGAAACAAATACAATTTTTATTGTTTTTATATATATATATATATATATATATATATATATATATATATATATATATATATGATAATTAAATATATCTATACCTATATATCTATATTAGATATATAGGTATATACAGATATATAGAAATATTTATTTAAAATAAAAATAAAATTTTCCATTATGTGAGGAACATTGGAATGCAAAATATTAATATCTCCTGACGGGTTAGTGCACGAGCAATGTGTTCGTTTTTTTTTGTTCTGTGTTATCCAGGTTTCACTCTTGCACATAGTTTTGCTCTCTACTTTTAATACACATGCTAACCCACACATGCAAAAAGATTTCTTCTGGTGGTGTTAAAGGGACACTGAACCCAATTTTTTTTCTTTTATGATTCAGATAGAGCATGCAATGTTAAGCAACTTTCTAATTTACTCCTATTATACATTTTTATTCGTTCTCTTGCTATCTTTATTAGAAAAAGAAGGCATCTAAGCTAAGGAGCCAGCAATTTTTGGGATCAGAACCATGGACAGCACTTGTTTATTGGTGCTGTCCAATCAGCAAGGACAACCCAGGTCGTTCACCAAAAATGGGCCGGCATCTAAACTTACATTCTTGCTTTTCAAATAAACATACCAAGAGAATGAAGACAATTTGATAATAGGAGTAAATTAGAAAGTTGCTTAAAATTGCATGCTCTATCTGAATCACAAAATAAAAAATTTGGGTTCAGTTTCCCTTTAATGCTTGAGCGACAGCATTATATATAATGTAACTTGTAATCTAGTCCACTAGGTTTAAAATCAGAGAGTCAACTTTGCCTTGTGTCACATCAGTAACTTACATGATAGCAACCATCCTTAGTTTTCTGAGCAGACATGCTGGTAAATGAATCATATCTAGACAAATCCTGTTAAAAAAAAATAAAAGCTCTTGCTTCTTTTACAATAAGCTATTTTACTAATACAAGTGTATTGTGAAATTCTTCTATTTAAAACTGAATATTGTTTGTGTGCATTTCATTTTGTTCCTGGAATATCTCTTTAAAGGGACAGTCAACACCAGAATTTTTGTTGTTTAAAAAGAAAGATATTCCCTTTATTACCCATTCCCCAGTTTTGCATATCCAACACAGTTATAATAATATAAGTTTTACCTCTGTAATTATCTTGTATCTAAGCCTCTGCTGACTGCTCCCTTATTTCAGTTCTTTTGACAGACATGCAGTTTAGCCAATCAGTGCTCACTCCTAGGTCACTTTACGTGCATGAGCTCAATGTTATCTATATGAAACATGTGAACTAATGCCCTCTAGTGGTCAAAATGTATTCAGATTAGAGGCAGTCTTCAAGGTCTAAGAAATTAGCATATGACCCTCCTAGGTTTTGCTTTCAACTAAGAATACCAAGAGAACAAAGCAAAATTGGTGATAAAAGTAAATTGGGAAGTTGTTTAAAATTTCATGCCCTATTTAAATCATGAACGTTTTTTTTGGACTTGACTGTACCTTTAACTCACAGTACTAAAAACACTGCTCTGTGGATGAGAAACCATTAAAAGAGTATTTTTTTTGGTATCTGATAGAATTGATATGCAGGCATACAAGATTCTGTTTTATATGAGAGAACTTTATGATTCTTAGTCTGGTGAAGAATAGACACAGATTGAAAATATTGAATTCTATTAATCAATATTTTGACACTTATCTAATATTAGATGTTGGTTTTAATGTTGCAATCAAAGCGATATTACAAAAACAACTTAAAACCAATCATTTTTATGGAACAAAAACAGTATAGAAGTGACTTATTATCTAGGCTCGTACATCGCATCAGCATTTAATATCCTATAAAGCTGTCTGTAAGAAAAGCATCATGGCAAGTCCTTGAAGAAAATATTCCAAAGCATTAAAAAAAAGGAAATAACTGTAACTGTCCACATATCAGAGGCTTAAAAGGAGAAATTAATGTAAGCAATACAAAAACATTGTGATTGCTGCCCTCAACAACAATACAATCCAGGAAGTAACCATTGTTACAGAGTGGTAAAAAAAAAAGGGAAGAAAAAAAGAAAAAAAAAAAAAGGCTCAACTCTAGAAATACCATTAATATCTGCAGATAAACATTTATTGACTGCTTTTGAATTCTGACATTTAAATTGTAGAGTGACATTCATTCTTACATTTAAATATTTCTGTAGAATGAATCTTGACATTTGAATATTGAATGTTAACACTTAAAGGGACAGACTACACCAGAATTGTTATTGTTTTAAAAGATAGATAATTCCATTATTACCCATTCCCTAGTTTTGCATAACCAACTCAGTTATATCAATACACTTTTTACCTCTGTGATTACTTTTTATCTAAGCCTCTGCAGACTGCCCCTTTATTTCAGTTCTTTTGACAGACTTGCATTTTAGACTCCTATGTAACTCCACGTGCATGAACACAGTGTTATCTTTATGACACACATGAACTAATACCCTCTAGTGTTGAAAAACTGTAAAAATGCTGGATGTAACTTTGGACTATCTAAATATAGCGTTCAAATATTACATTTCTTTATTGATTTCCATTAACTTACAATAAAGTCAATCAGCTAGATTACGAGTTTTGAGCGCTATAGGGAAATTAACGAATGCAACAAAAGTGGCGTTATTTAATCCTGCCATTACAAGTCTGTAAAAATACAGGCTTGTGCATGCGATATGGCTGCGTTGAGCTCCAAACCGCACACAAAACAAGCGCTGTGTTTGACGTGCTCGTGCACGCTTCCCCCATAGACATCAATGTGGAGAAGGTGTCAGAAAAAAAACTTAACACCTGCGATCGCGGAAAGAAAAGCTCCGTAACGCTGCCCCATTGATGTATATGGGGAAAGAAAACTAACGTTTAAACCTAACACCCTAACATAAACACCCCTAATCAGCCTCCCCCAACATCGCTGGCACCTAAATAAATCTATTAACCCCTAATCTGCCACTCCCGATATCGCCGCCACTATACTAAAGTTATTAACCCCTATTCCCCTGCACCCCAACATTACCGCCACTATATTAAATCTTTTAACCCCTATCCCGCCGCTCCCTGACATTGCTGCAACTAAATAAAGTTATTAACCCCTAAACCTCTGGCCTCCCACATCACTACCACAAAAATCTAAATTAAACTATGTTAACCCCTAAACCTAACCCTAACGTAACCCTAACCCTAACGTAACCCTAACACCCCCTAACTTTAACATAATTACAGTAGAGCTAAACTAAAGTTACAATTATTAACTAAATAATTCCTATTTAAAACTAAATACATACTTACCTGTGAAATAAAACCTAAGCTAGCTACAATATAACTAATAGTTATATTGTAGCTAGCTTAGGTTTTATTTTTATTTCACAGGTAAGTTTGCATTTATTTTAACTAGGTAGACTAGTTAGTAAATAGTTATTAACCATTTACTAGCTACCTAGTTAAAATAAATGCAAACTTACCTGTGAAATAAAAATTAAACCTAAGCTAGCTTTTAAGGACAATGCCCATACAAATGCCCTTTTCAGGGCAATGGGTAGCTTAGGTTTTTTTTTAATTAGGTTTTTTATTCTGGGGGGTAGGTTGGGTGGTGGGTTTTACTGTTGGGGGTCTTTGTGGGGTTTTTTTTACAGGTAAAAGAGCTGATATATTTGGGGCAATGCCCCACAAAAGGCCCTTTTAAGGGCCATTGGTAGTTTATTGTAGGCTAGGTTTTTTTTATTTTGGGTGTTCTTTATTATTTTGATAGGGCTATTAGATTAGGTGTAATTCTTTTTTATTTTGGATAATTTCGTTTGTTATTTTCCGTAATTTAGTGTTTGTTATTTTTTGCAACTTAGTATTTTTTTGTTTTTGTAATTAGATACTTTGTAATTTTTAGAGTAGTGTTAGTATTTTTTTAATGTGTAGTTTAGTTTTATTTAATTGGTAGTTAGTTTAATTTTAGATTAATAATTATATTAGTTTAATTGTTAGTTTAAACTTAATTTTTTTTTTAAATTAACAGATACATTTTAATATAATTTAAACTAGGGAAACTGTAATTTTAATCTAAAGTTAGAGGGTTGAATAGTTTGATTTATCTTATTGCGATGTGGGGGGCTTTCTGTTTAGGGGTTAATAGTTTAATTTAGTATATTTTGTTGTGGGGGAGCTTGCAGTTTAGGGGTTAATAGGTTTATTATAGTGGCAGTGGTTTAGGGCTTAATAACTTTAGTATAGTGGGGGCGATGTGGTCGGATGGCAGATTAGGGGTTAATAATATTTAAATAGTGTTTGTGATGTGGGAGGGCTGCGGTTTAGGGGTTAATAACTTTAACATAGTGATGACAATGTCGGGGAGCGGCGGAATAGGGGTTAATACATTTTATTAGTGGCGGCGATGTCGGGAGCGGCAGATTAGGGGTTAATACATTTATTATAGTGTTTGCGATGCGGGAGGGCCTCGGTTTAGGGGTTAATAGGTAGTTTATGGGTGTTAGTGTACTGTTTAACACTTTAGTTATGAGTTTTATGTTACAGATTTGTAGCGTAAAACTCATAACTACTGACTTTAGATGGTGGTACGGATCTTGTCGTTTTAGGCCGTAGCGACGTTTTTTTTAACCAGAACGCAAAACTCATAATACCCATTATTTTAAAGAGTGCGGTACTGACGTTGCGTTTCAGGCTAAAAGACTTGCGGTACAGCTATACCGACAAGACTTATAATGGCTGCAATACTGTTTTAATGCTGAAAATACAATTTTTCAGCGTTAAAAGACAAACGCACAAACTTGTAATCTAGCTGAATGTGAATAAACAATCTAATCTTGATATTTTTTTTGTTTTTTTTTTGTTTGTTTTTTAATATTTTTATTGAGGTGAAAGATAAAGTAATACATAGTAACCACATACATAGGCCTCCAGCCAGTGGGGGCGGTTTAGAAAAGTACACATCACTGTTTATACATAGAGCGTTACAACAATAATAGAAGGCATGCAAACATTTCAGACAATAAGAAACTAATAACCATAAGCAATTCCAAGAAATGTAATGTAATCTAAGTGGTTAATGAACCTGTGAATCAACCTCAGATTTTAAAGTTTTTGGTATATAGGACCCCTTTTTAGGTCCTCACATCTGTATCTTCTTATTAACTTCAATAACATATAGGGTCAAATATAAGCCCTTGTTGCTAGAATGATACAAAGATAAAAAAAAGGGGGGGCGGAGCCAAGTAATATAGAATATGAGCAAAATAAAATAAACTAATGTCATCAGCCGTATCCGGGTATGACCTAAAATCTGGTATATAATTCTTGCAACATAGAATTTACAATTGAAACTGCAGCTGCAGCTCAAGCATCTATTTAGGAGATTGTGCAATATTGCAGTCTCTAACATAACTCAGGGGGTAGGGGAGTAGCGTTAAACAATTAGTTTGTTTTTAAACCGATAATATACTATATCTATAAACTCAGATGAAGGGAGCAATAGAAATAAAACAGTAACATTTTATGGATTCAGAAAGTGTTATGCATACATATTAAACAGTTATATCAAAGGTAAGCAATATTATAGCCAAACTACAGTTAATAAAATTATTTTACATTGATAAGTTGACAAGCCTGTCCTAACTCCATTGGTGATAAATCTAATATGGTGAAGCGCAAGTACCTGTCTATTTCTGGATAATGGCGCATCCAGCAAGGTACTCATAGCTAATGTCAGCTATGTAGGGGCATGATGTCAACGCTAGGGCAAACAGCTTTGATAAAAAATATATCTCTGCAGTAGTACGTCTGGGATTATTTAGGCCTATGGCCAAGCGTTATACTCCTGTCTCCACAAATATAGGCACGTGTCTATGTACAAAGCTATATTATACACGCCTAAAGTATCCATAGTAGTGGGGTCCCCTAGTTTATTAACATAGTAGTACAGTGCAGTGCGGTGTGCCACAAAAGATGTAATCCGCTATTTTAGAAATGCTGTGCTAAGAGTAGCCGTGCTATGGGGCACCTGGGCATCGCCAGCATATATCTAAGTTCAAGGGAATTTGGGGAAAAACGACTAGTTTAGAAGTTGGAGGGTCAAAGTATCCAATAGACATATATCAAAATGGACCTAGCTTGGTGGCAACTAGTGTTCTATATAGGAGTGAACCCACTTGCTGGTACTTGTATATTAAAAAGCTGAGGAGTAAGTCAAACTAGTTAAAGGGTGAACGCTATCAGAATGTGGCTTGGATCTACTAATCTGAGGGTAACCATTGCCTACAGTATGTTCCCCTGCCTCGGCCGCGGACAGAGGAACAAACATCTAACTACAGTGTGTGATAGACCATTACTCCCCAGGGAAAAATAACCATCCAGAGATGCCATCTTTCTGTCTAATAAGTTGGTGGATATATTCAAATTTATGTACCATATAGTATTCAATGACAGGAAGTGCATAAAACATAGCAAAGACAAATGCATTAATAGAATACCTGTTCAAAGACTGTTTTTAAGTTTCACATAAGCTAATACCTAATAGGAGGACATAGCAGGAACAATAATGAACAAAAATAAATTGTAGTCTAGAGCAAGGTGAACACATGCCATCGATGAAGTACCATTATCAGCAAACATATATCTCCGTAAAAAAAAAGTGATTTTATAAGATCATAGGAGGCAGACCCACTATGTAAACTCTTACAGTAATAATGAAACCTAAATTATTACGCACACAGATTATCACTATAAGTGAACAATATATACAGACATGTCTCAGATGGTGCATCAGAGTAACTATCAATGTAGAGGATAGCAGAGAATAAACAAAAAAAACTGTAAGACTGATAAACATAAGATAACCTGTATAACCTATCTCTTCAATGTCCAAGAACAGGAGATCTATCCTACCCCAGCTTTTTGTACAGTTCCTGGGGTCAAATCAGCCATCCACACGGTACTACAGTCGTGTCTATGAGAAGGGCTAGTGTCCGAGTCTATGAGTCCCTTTGAGCTATTACCATCCATTATTTCAAACATAGATACTGCCGTTATTGGAGCCCTTGTCTCACGAACTTTGTATGCCTCCAGGCTAGTGAAGCTTGTTCAAATGGGTATGCAGGGCAAAATCGATCCCCAGCGCAGAGAACACTATTCACCCCCGAAGGGGGCCACAAACAGATCTCACATGCCGCATCAGTATGCTGGACCACACCCGATGTTTTCCATGCAGTCGAGTCCATCTCCTCCGCAAGGCTGTCTCCTGCAGCAAGAAAGGTACAACTCTCCTGTAACATCAGGCCATTCTGAGGCTCCCAAAACACATCAGTCTCAAGTGAATATCCATACCAGGCAGGTGCTTTAGTTTTCCGGCTGGTTAGGCAGTGTATACTGTTAGACTGTGTCCCTGCCGCAGTATACAGCTCTGTTAGATCGTGTGAGGGAGGTCTAGGCTGAGTAGTAGGCTCATCATATGTACTGTCACCCTCCGAAGCGGTCTGGGTCTCAGTAGTCTCAGTTGTCTCCACCAGACTAAATTTTTCCAAAGTCAGCTCCCAGGTCGCCACTTCGGGTCGTCCAGATAGTAGCACGGGTTCTGAATCAGATAGAGTGAGTGCTAGAATTAACCTATGTTCCAACTCAGCAAACTTTTTATCCAATATTTCAAGCAGTCTTCTCTCATAGTTAGGCATTTTCGGTGTTAGGTCGCCACGTGTGTTGCAATATGGCCGCTCTGCAGAGCTCCCGTCATAAAGCTCCATACAGAGAAAAGTGGATTTTAGTTGCTTATAAATGCCCCCAGGTCTCTGGGCAACACCCCGCTGGTCAATATACTCTTAGATATAGAAATTGCACAGATGTAGCTGGTCTGATCGGCCAAAAATATAGTTAATTTGCCAGTTATAGCTGGAGCTATGTTCAAACGTGACCGTTCAGTTGTAGAGCTTGCTCCGCCCCCCCTAATCTTGATATTTTAATATTTTATTGTTGCATTCCATATTTAAATGTTACAATTCAAAATTTAAACGGTATATAATAAATGATTGCTAATTCAATAAAGAGAAATACATTAATGGTATATAAAACCCCAACATTTTATTTTGTGATTCAGATAGAACATACCATGTTAAAAAAGTTTCCAATTTACTTCTATTTTCAATTTTGTTTTGTTCCCATGATATCCTGTGTTGAAGAGATACCCAGGTAGGCATCTGGAACACTACAAGGCAGGAAAATAGTGCTGCTATCGAGTAGTCTTGCAAATGGATAACATATGTTATTTCCCCTTAGCCACCTCAGAGGTGACGTAAAGGCAAGGGCTCCGACATGTAACCCATTGTCCCAATATATTTGAATTAAATATTTATATTATCCACCCTTACTGAATGCCTGAATTCTTCTGAGTTCTTCGAAAGTACAACACCACCATAATTGTAACATATATAAAATGCTGACATCTTAATGGCAACTTACTTTTTGCACTTTTATGTAAAAGGTTAGATTAACCTTTAGCTGCAAACATATGTGCTATTAACAAAGAATAGATCATTTACCATAGTTTTAATTTATTAAATCCTTGCTACCAGTTCTTTGCAGTGTGTAGATAAGTCCAGCAGTAATGTTAAGTAGAAATATAGACCATTAAAGGGAAATGAGACCCACATTTTTTCTTTCATGATTTAGAAAGAGAATGCAATTTTAAACATCTTTCTTTTTTTTTTTTTTTAAATCTTTATTTTTAGCACGTATATCTCATTACTTTCCGTTCATTCCTTTTGTTTTTTCCTCATGATTTTCTTTAAAAAATGAAAATGATTAACCCAAGAACAAAACAAAAACAACAAAACACCAAAACACAAAAACAAACAAACAAAAAAAAAACACAAAAAAAAACAAAATCTTAAAATAAAAATGGGACCCCTCACTCCCTCCACCAATCCCCCTCAAGCTCCTCATTGTGTGCCCGTTGCCCATTCTCCAGGGAAGTGGCCCGCAAGAATATTTATCAGAACAAACATTTCCCATTTTTAAAAAAATACGACCAAATACTTATCTTGTGGGTGTGGTATATTAAACTGCTGTGACGTAAATTGGTTAACCAAGGCCATTTTAAATTGTGTCATTGTGGGTGCTGAACGCGCCTTCCAAGCTTTAAAGATAAGATTACGACCAGTTAATATAATGGTGTTTATAAGGCTGTAGTTTTTGATTATTCCTTGAAATCTCACCAGGAAAAAAATCTCAATAGGGATTAACTCATGTTCCAATTTCAAAACTACATTCATCCAATATGAGATCCTTTTCCAATATTGGAGAATTTTTGGGCAGCCCCAAAGACAGTGAAATAAGTCTGCTTCTGGTGACGCACATCTAGAGCAGAGAACCCTTGTATTGTACCACTTGGATAGACTATCTGGGGTAAAGTATCTCTGAAGGCCAACTTTTATCTGAGATTCCCTCCATGATGTTGGAACCCAACTCTGTTGAGTTATTTTAAAGCTCCCAACAATAGTTTGCTCATTTATATCTGGGAATTGAGTAGACCACTTTGCAACCATGTCGCTGACCTGCAGGTTCGAAGCTTTCTGGATTAGGAGTAAATATAATAGCGAAATTGCATATATTCCTGCTGCATAAAGAGAAATCCTAGCCTGGAGTTCACCCATAGACCAATTATTTCCATATTTCTTAAGCAACTCATGAAGGAAGTACCTAACTTGAAGATAAGCATAGAATTCGCGTGAGCCTAGGTAAAATGTATTAGCAATTTCTGCATACGTTACTGGAAGCCCTTCTGCATCCCAAATTTGACTCATGGTTTTGAGACCTTTTAACTCCCAGTCTTTAAATATCTGGTTTGAAAGACCCGGGCTGAAGTTAGGATTGCCGCATATGGGTAAATATTGTGAAACATAAGGTGAGCAATCCATGTCCGTACAGAGCCTCTGCCATGCTACTATGACATTCCTGAAGGTAAACAAATAAAATATATTGGAAGGAAGTGAAGTCAATGGGCAATGAAGAAGAGCCTTCAACTGGAAGGGGACCACTAACTGCGAAAGAAGAGATTTGATCTTTTTCGGTTATCCAATCGAGAGCAAATCTGGCAATAATAACTAAGTTGTATATCTGTATATTAGGAAGTGCTAGCCCAGCTGCCAGTTTAGAATTCATAAGCCGATAGGAAGCAATCCTAGGCTTGGCTCCTTTCCACAAAAATTTAGAGCAAGCTCTATTATATATAACAATATCTTTCTTATGTAAAAACTAAGGGATATTTTGAAGAATGTAAAGAAGTTTAGGAAAAATGACTGCTTTAATCAAGGTTACACGAGCAGATAAAGATATAGGCAGCGCGGTCCATTCCTCCAACTTTTTACTACACTGCTCCAACACAGACCTATAATTTAACTTATACCACTCTTCCGGGTTCCTAGATAATCAAAGACCTAGGTATGTAATCTGGGATACTTCCATAAAGGGGTGCTTAATATAAAGTGAAGGCTTTTTAAAGAGCCACATTAGTTCTGATTTCAAGGTATTAATCTTGAATCCAGAGATCTCTCCAAACTTTTGGATGATATCCTTCAGAATTGGCAAGGTGACCTTAAGATCAGAAAGAAATAACAACAGATCGTCCGCATATAGGAGTAGGACCAGTTTCTCGTCTGCCAGTGAAATACCATCTAGCTCTTGTCTTAATAGTATAGCCAGGGGCTCCAAGCAGATGTTAAATAGCAAAGGAGAGAGTGGACACCCCTGTCTAGTCCCTCTGGACAAGACGAATCGTTGGGAGATCACATTGTTAATAATGACCGCCGATGTAGGGGCGCTATAAATTAACTGAATATAATTGTTAAAGAACCCCCGAAAGTCCAAATTGGTCCAAGGCGAAGAACAGATGATCCCAACTGACCCGGTCAAAGGCCTTCTCCGTGCCGACCGTTAAGATGGCCTTATCCGTAATCTCGTGAGAGCTAAAGGACTTATATCTATTCCAAAAGGATTCAATAAGAATTAGTAGTTTCCTCGTGTTTCTCACAGGGTTCCGTCCTGACATAAAACCAGATTGGTTCCCGTGAATTAAGTCGCCTATATAAGGTTTCAATCATGAAGCTACAATGGCTGCCAACAGCTTGTAGTCGGTGTTAAGGACTGAGATGGGTCTAAAAGAACTTGGGAGCTCAGGATCTTTACTCTTTTTAAGGATTAATGAGATATTCGTTGCTGCGAAAGAAGGTGAACACCTAATATTTTCTGAGAAATAGAAATTAAATAGCCTAGTCAATATAGGAGTCACCTGAGTTGGCAGCATTCTGTAAAATTCAATAGGAAATGAGTCTGGCCCGGCCACTTTGTTAGATTTAGCGTTCTTAATTGCTAATATTATCTCCTCTTCCGTAATGGGGGCATTAATAAAGTCCCTCACTTCCGACGATAATCTAGGTACCTTGATCTTCTCCCAAAATTCTTTTTTCTGTACTAAGTTGGGAGGATCTGGCTTATATAGGTCTTGAAAAAATTCAAAGAACACTCTTTCAATATCAGAATGGTTTGTGTACCTCGAAGCTCCTTGCTTAATGGCCGAGATTACCTGTCTTGGAGAGGATTTAGCTATTCTGGCTAAAAATTTTGCCGATCTCACTGCAAAACCACCATATAAAGCTTTCGTTCTAAGATCTTCTTGGGCACTATTCTGCTTGATATGCACATCTCGAAGTGCCTTTGCCGTCACATATGCATCCCAACAAACTTTGCTAGGGTTAATTATATAAGCTCTATAAGTGTTCTTCACTTGATTGGCAAGCTGTCTAGCAACCTGACTGCATTTCTTCTTCCAATGTGACATATAAGATTTAATCCCCCCTCGTAGAACGGCCTTGGAAGCCTCCCAGAACACCTCAACTTTATCTAGATAATTCCCATTATTTTTGTAATAATCTGCCCACTCCAATTGAATCCAGTTTTGAAACTTAGTATTGTTACTCAAAAATCTAGGGAAATATATATAATTCTTACCTGAGTTCGTAACATCAGATCTGCAGCTCAGCGAGATGGCAGCATGGTCATAAATTACTATATCCTCAATTTTGGTCACCCAATTCCACTTAAGCAAAGAATCTGAGATGAGAAAATAATCAATTCTAGAGAATGAATGCTGAGCTTGAGATAAGCATGTGTAAACACACACATCCGGGTTCTGTACCCGCCATATATCAACCAAACCCAAATGAGAACAACATTTTTGTAAGATCCGACCTTGCCTGCCTCTACTCTTAAGCGATCTTTTTGAACTATCTAGGTGGAATCTGCTGTCAAGTTAAAATCCTCTGCAATAATTAGGTTCTGCCCTATAAATCTGTGCAATTTTGCCGATAGGGTCGCCCAAAAATTATGATCAATTTGATTAGGTCCATAAATATTACATAGTGTATATTTAATGTTCTTAATCTCGATTTCCAAGATTAAAAATCTACCTTCGGGGTCAGCTACAGTATTAACTATCTGATACACCAAATTCCGATTCAGTAAAATGGCAACCCCCCTCTTCCTGGATGTAAACGGGGCGGCAACAACCTCCCCAACCCATTTAAATTTAAGTTTGGGGATTTCTAAAGATTTAAGATGTAATTCCTGTGGAAGAGCTATGTCAGGGTTGAATTTCCCCAGATATTTTATTATAGATTTCCTTTTAATTGGGGAGTTTATGCCACCCACATTCCAAGACAATAAGTTGAAAGTGGGAACCATCCTAATTTATTAATTAACAGCAGATAGTTGAGGGAGGGCGGGGAAAATAGAAAAACCCAAAACAGGGTAAAAAGCCGGGGAGAGCGAGGGGGGAGGGAGGGAAAAAAATAAATAAATCCTAATCCATTTCTACAAACGTCACAAATCATAAGGTGTAATAACCCATATTGAATAAAAAAAAAACACAAATCGTATATAGCACATAAATCACTTTTAAATTGGGAATACCCAGTATCTACTAGCACAAGAAACCTAAAATATAGGAGCCATTATTATTTAAGGTATACCAGCTTCTCTACAAAATGTCTCAGCTTCCATAACATTGTTTAGTGTGTGAGAAATACCCTCTTTCAACACCACTAACTTTGCAGGATAGATCAGCTTGATATTATAATTTTCCTTCTGTAGCCTGCCATAGAAAAAAGACATATCTCTTCTCTTAGATAAGGTTTCAGATGAAAAATCTTGGAAAATTAATAATTTATTTGAGCCTAGAACAAAGGGATTACATTTCCTGTAATGCTTGAGATATAGCAACTTATCTTGAAAGTTAACAAATTTAAATATCACGGGCCTTGGTCTATACCCCTCATTGTGCTCCTGGCGCTGCCCTAACCTATGCACCCTTTCAATCTGGAAGGGAGACGCAGGAGCTGGAATCTGCAGTGCCTGAGGTAGTGTGTTAGATACGAAAGTCATTAAATCTTGAAATTCGGGCGATTCAGGAAGACCAATCACTTTTAAGTTGTTACGTCTTGAACGGTCCTCAAGATCTTCGATCTTGTCTTGGAGTGATGCAATAGTTTTACTATGCGTATCTATAATTGGGTCTTGTACATTAAATCTGTCTTCCAGACATCTTTCTAATTTACTTCTATTATCTAATTTGTTTTATTCTCTTGATATTCTTTGCTGAAAAGCATATCTAGATATGCTTAGTAGCTGCTGATTGGTTGCTGCACATAGAAGCCTTGTGTGATTGGCTCACCATGTGCATTGCTTTTTCTTCAACTAAGGATATCTAAAAAATGAAGCAAAATAAATAATAGAAGTAAATTGTAATGTTGTTTAAATTTCTATTCTCTATCTGAAACATGAAAGAAAGATTTTGGGTTTAGTGGCCCTTTAATACTGTAAAATCAGCAGAATAATTTTGATTGGTTTGGGGAGCTGGGGAACTTTATAGTTGTAAAATCATACTGAAATGCTTTGATATCTAATAACAATATGGCTAACAAGGTAATTAAAGAGACAGTAAAGTTAAAATTAAAATTTCATAATTCAAAAAGAGTAAACAAATTTAAGAGACGTTCCAATTTACTTCTAATATCAAATTGTGTACAGTATTTTTATATACATACTGTTTGAGGTACCAGCATCTACTGGGAATGTTCAAGAGTCCACAGTGTGCATATAAGCCTGTAATTGGCTGAAGGCTATCACATGATATAGGGAGCTAGCAAATTAAAGGCACTTTTTAAATTGGTCAAAATTAAAAATCTACTGCTCATTTAAATTCAGGTTAAGTTCTATTACATTGTTTCTTTATTATATATCTGTTTTATGCAAAATCACTGTATTTAATGGTCATTTAACAGCATAAATGACCATACAGTGCAATATGTGTGGATTTGGCAGGCTTTTGTACTATAAATACCGTACACACTACAGATAAGTGAAAAGCACAATTGGGGGTCGATTTATCATGTGTCTGGTGGACACGATCCGCTATAGCTATCATGTTTGCCAGACATCATTAAATGCTGGCAGCATACGCTATCAGCATTTATCATTGCACAAGCATTTCTTGTGAAATGCTTGTGCAATGCTGCCCCCTTCAGATTCGTGGCCAATCGGCCACTAGCAGGGGTTGTCAATCAACCCGATCGTATGCGATTGGGCAGATTGCTGTCCGCCGCCTCAGAGGTGGCTGATGAGTTAAGGAGCAGTGGTCTTAAGACCGTTGCTTCTTAACTTATGTTTCTGGCAAGCCTGAAGGCTCACGTGGAAATAGCTGCATATAGCAGCATTCGGGGCATAATAAATCAGCCCCTTGGTCAAAAATAAGCTGCTCCTAGGTGGTAACTTGTCATAGAACAAGCCACTGAGCTGTTCATTCCTGGCCGAGCGCTTCTCTTTCTCTATGCATTTGAATTATAACCCTGGGGAATTCTCTCTAAGGGTGATGGAGGAAACCAGACGTGGACTCCTTACCCAATGTGCTTAGATGGATATGGCTACAATCAGCAAGCGCCACACAGGGGCTTGATAAAAAATGGGACGGTTCCTAAGCTTGCATTCCTGCTTTTAAAATAAAGATGCTAATAGAATGAAGAAAAATTTAAAATAGGAGTAAATTAGAATTGCATGCTCTATCTGAATCATTAAAAAAAAATGGGTTTCATATCCCTTTAAATCCTTAGTATGAGTGAACAACACCCAGAGGCGATTCCTAAATCATGAGTGTTTTTTTCTTTTCCCTTGTACATTTTGACACAGACATACTGGACCATGAGGGACCTTCTATAACTTTTGTTTTTTTGGAGATTATATAGAGTGAAGAAATCAGATCTGTTATGAAGAGTTGTTTTGCTATTGTGACATTGAAGAAAAATATGAAAGTCGAAATTTTTCAAAGACTATTCATACATGCACATTTTTGCTCAGATAGTTTTTATAGAACTCTCTTGCAATTTTGCTATAATTTTAAGTTCATATTTGCATACTCTGATAACATCAGAGAAGGATGGAAATTATATTAAAGGGACAGTCAACACCAGAATGTTTGTTGTTTAAAAAGAAAGATAATCCCTTTATTACCCATTCCCTAGTTTTGCATAACCAACTCAGTTATAATAATACACTTTTTACCTCTGTAATTACCTTATATGTAAACTTCTGCTGACTGCCCCCTTTTTTCAGTTCTTTTGACAGACTTGCATTTTAGCCAATCAGTGCTCACTCCTAGGTTACTTCACGTGCATGAGCTCAATGTTATCTATATGAAACACATGAACTAATGCCCTCTAGTGGTCAAAATGCATTCAGATTAGAGGCCGTCTTCAAGGTCTAAGAAATTAGTATATGAACCTTGTAGGTTTAGCTTTCAAATAAGAATACCAAGAGAACAAAGCAAAATTGGTGATAAAAGAAAATTAGGAAGTTGTTTAAAATGACATGCCCTATTTAAATCATGAAAGTTTTTTTGGACTTGACTGTCCCTTTAATTGCAACATACATTCACAGAGAATAACATTTGTTGCTAGACCACATACATTTGCTAGAGGTTTGCATTGTGGCCCCAGGACTTGGACACCTACTGTATATAGTGCTGGCATTGCAGAATTGTATTGGGTTTTAGCAATTTCAGTAATAAAGAAAAAACAAAAACAAAAAACAGGTTATTTCTCAGTCTGCATTTATTCCTATGGATTAATCCATACACAGGATATATCATCAGTTATCAGTCTGATAGCATTCCCCAAATGTGCTTTATAGGTTAGGGTTAATACTTTGAAAATAAAGAAAAATGCATTATCTGTTAATACAAGTGGATGGTATGTCCGAAACATTTTAGGCACGTTTTATACTTTAAAGGGATAGGAAAGTCAAAATTAAACTTGCATGATTCAGATAGAGCAAGTAATTTTAAGACACTTTTAAATTGACTACTATTTTCAAATGTGCTTTGTTCTCTTGGTATCCCTTGTTGAAAAAGAATATGCACATATCCTACACTACTGGGAGCTGCTGCTTATTGGTGCCTGTACACATTTGTCTTTTGTGATTGACTGACTAGATGTGTTTGTCTTGTTTTTAGATATGTGCAATTCGTTTCGGATCGATTCGGAAATTCGGAAAATTCGGCAAATTCAGAGATTCGGATCAAACCGAATTTCCGAATTAAGATACTGCCGAATTTACCGAATAAATCCAAATTAGTTCGGATTTATTCTGTAAATTCGAATGGCCATGGATTACACTAGTATTGTACAGTATATTAGGTTATATCACTCTGCTATGGGTTACACCTAATATACAGTACATAATACTAGTCTAATACACAGCACACATACCGAAATTCCGAATTTCCGAACCGAACCAAACCGAATCCAGCCGAATTTTTTCAAATCCGAATGAATCCGAAACGAATCCGAAATGAATTTATATCGATCCGAAACGAAATTCGAAAAACTCTGAATCGATCGGAACCGAAACAAATTTTTCGATCATGCCCATATCTACTTGTTTTGAGTAGTGCAATGCTGCTCCTTCAGCAAGGGATAACAAGAGAATGAAGCAAATTTGATAATAGAAGTAAATTAAAAAGTTGTTTAAAATTGTATGTTCTATCTGAATCATGAAAAAAAAATATTGGGGTTTCCTGAGTGCTTATTGAGCTCATATTAAAGGTGATTTATGTACTGCGCTTAAGTGCAATGTAGATAAGCGCAGTAAAATGTAGCACTTTGTAAGACCTGAAGTAAACCATTAGTATTATTAGTACGATACACAAAACACACTCCAGCATTTCAGAATACTATCGAGTAGGGTGCAGCTGGTTTCACACGAGGACTGTGGGAATCCCCATCAAAAGATGTAGAAATCTTAAAAACACAAAGAACAGCAAATCCCAAACTCAAGTACAAATTATTAAAACTGATAAAAAGAGTGCGCACACTAGGGATGGGCGAATGTTTTGCAACATTTGAAAATTGAAACAAATTTTAACACATTCATTCGTTTCAAATTTTGAATGTTTGCACACTATTCTAACATCCTTTTTATGTAATAATATTTCCAAATGCTTTCTTTAAATGTACTATTCTATTCAAATTATGCAATATTCAAATTCAAAAATTCAAATCTATATATTTGTAATAGTATTTCTATTGCTCTCTTTAAATGTAATATTCAAATTATGCAATATTCAAATTTGAAAAAAATGAATCTATATATTTGTAATAGTATTTCTAATGCTCTCTTTAAATGTAATATTCAAATTATGCAATATTCTAAATAGAAACATTCAAATTGATATATTTTTATCTATTATGTATCGATTTACTAAATTCCCTACCTCCTGAACTATTGAACTTCTGAATAGTATTTGTTAAATCGAATGTTACATTAAAAATTTCGAATGTGGATATTCGATTTCATTATGAACATTCAAAAACAAAAGTAACATTCAATTACCGAATTTTAATGGATTTTCATTCTTATCAACTTTTGATTGTCCAAAACGAATGTCCACAGGACTATTCGTCCTACCAAATGAATTCAATTTTCAGCACATTCGCCCATCCCTAGCACACACAGTGCTACTCACAAGATATAAGCAAAGTGAAAATAAAAGTAACTCCACAAGTCACAGAATGCTGAAAGAGCCCGGTGTCCTCCTGAATGCCGATCAGTATCCACTCCGCTGAACGATGACATCAACCGGAGCCTCTAGCAGAAACACATATGGGCCAAAAAACCTTGTAAAGCCAATCTTTTGAGTAGCATTGTGTGCGCACTCTTTTTATCTTGTGTTTCTTAGATTAGTATTATTAGTATAGAACAGGACTACACAAAGAACTTCACTACTTGCTCACCAGCAGCTTAGCGCACTGTCAGCTTGTCGCTCATATGATAGCCAAAAAGTGTGTTTCTTTAACATCAATTATTGTTATACTTTTGCACTCAACTTGTAATTTAGAAATGATTTCTGGGTGTAGCTGAAAAAAATCCTCACTGTAAAGAATAAGGTTTGTTGTTGCCAAATGTTAACAATATTTTTTTTATTTAAAAAAAAAAAAAAATCTGTTTAAAATCATCTACAGTGACAGGTTTAATGTTAAAATATTAAAAAAAAACTTGTAATATTGACGTTACCATAAAAAGATGGTGACACCATGTTCTAGATATTGTAAATATTCTAATTATTCAAAACATGATTTTTGGGACTTTTGATTTATTTATTTAATTTTAAAAATAATGCAAAAAGATCTGTCATCAACAACAGTGCTATCAGTTAAATCCAATGTACAGCAATATAATTGCTGATAGAGAGCCTGTTTAAATATACAAAGTACAGTAAATTACACCCATGAATATGTGAATTATGAAATAAAAAGAAATATTTTTAAAACCACGACCATTATACAATTTTTGGATGTTGAGGTTGTGATTTGCAGATCTTGTTATCTGTACAAGATATCATGTATTATTATTATTTCTGTCCCACCCATTATTAACAGATTTACTAATAGCATTGTATAGTGGTTTAAAGGGACGACATCCTTCTTGATTTTGTTTTGAATAACTAACATTTTTATATTAATATACTTTCTAACCATTAAGTTTTCCTGTTTCTAAGTCCCAGCAAGCCACCCTTTATCTTAGTGCTTTTTAAATATTGCACAACAGTTAGACAGTGCTCGTTCATTTGTGCCATATAGATAACATTGTGCTCACTCCTGGGGAGAATGATAATGGTTGTGCAAGAACCAGCACTGATTGGCTAAAATGCAAGATTGTAAAAATAACTGAGATAAGGGGCAGTTTGCAGTGGCTTAGATACAGGTAATCATAGAGTTAAAAAGTATATTAATATAACGGTGATGAATATGTAAAACTGGGGAATGGATAATAAAGGGATAATCTATCTTTTTTAAAAAAAAAAAAAACAACAATTTTCAAGTAGGCTGTCCTTTTAATTAAAGGGACACTGAACCCAATTTTTTTTCTTTCGTGATTAAGATAGAGCATGCAATTTTAAGCAACTTTCTAATTTACTCCTATTGTCATTTTTTATTTGTTCTCTTGCTATCTTTATTTGAAAAAGAAGGCATCTAAGCTTTTTTTTTGTGGTTTAGAACTCTGGACAGCACTTTTTCATTGGTGGATTAATTTATCCACCAATCAGCTTAGACAACCCAAGTTGATCACCAAAAATGGGCCAGCATCTAAACTAGCATTTCAAATAGAGATACCAAGAGAATAAAGAAAATTTGATAATAGGAGTAAATTAGAAAGTTGCTTAAAATTTCATGCTGAATCACAAAAGAAAAAAATTGGGTTCAGTGTCCCTTTAATTAAGGCCATATATTTGTATATACATCTAAAATGGTGTCTGCGGCTATTTGGCAGAATATTGTACATGTGCAACATAATAAAATTATTACAAAATGTCTTGCATTACTTGCAAATATGTTGAAAAGGTAAGTTTGCACTTCAGGTAGAGAAAAGAGGTATAGTAAATTCTGTGCTAGTGGGAGATAAGCTATCCTTTAAATCGTAACGCCACCCGCACAGGGCACAAAAAGAAAGATAGGAAAAAGGATGTGATAAAAGGAAGCCACGTTTGGACAATATCTCACTACGGATAACTTTTGATTAAACAGAGCTAATATGAAAACAATATAGTATAAAGGATGCAAATATAAGTAAAGGCACTGCCAGAGAAATAGTAATATTAATACTAGGAAAAATATTTAATACATTAACGAAAGCATAATGGATATGGGTAAAGCTTGCTTATAGCATATTATACGGATCATAAATAGTTACAATACTAAAAAAACATAGGTTGGCCTATAATACACAAAAATACACAAACAAATGTCTCCATGGATAATAAGTGATTGTTTAAAGCAAAACAGGATTGTGTCTCTCTCTTTAATTTGTAATCCGATAGGAACCTGTAATCTGTGGCTATAACTGCTATGGAGATGGTCCTCTCACAATATGCATAAAACTCAGTGTGTCAGAGAAAAAGGTACTTTTAAAGTCTCTATACATAGAAATAAGTGCCATCTCCACTTACTTACCCTGCCGATTCTGGAGTCACTTGTTGAAATCTTCACCGCAAAAAAAATGCTGCGGACTTCTCCATGTCATGTGACTCGTGGCTGACTCTACGGATCGCTGTAGTAGGGGTCACAAGCAATCAAAACCTGTGTTTCTGCAACGCATTTAGGCTGTCTAATGCAGCCTTTTTCAAGCAGTATTATTGAGAGAGATTGGGTGTCCTTTAAATAGTAGTTGGAATCCTTATCAATTATGGCATCATAATATTAGACATAGGGGCTGATTTATCAAAGTGTAGCAGACTTGCTTGTGCAATGCCGTCCCCTGCAGATTCGCGGCTTAACAGCTGCTAGCAGGGGGTGTCAATTAACCCGATTGTTGCTGTCCACCGCCTCAGAAGTAGTGGACAAATTAAGGAGCAGCGGTCTTAAGAACGCTGCTTCTTAACTCCTGTTTCTAGCGAGCCTGAAGGCTTGCACGGAAACAGATGTATACGTCCCCATTTGGGCTGTGATAAATCAGCCCCATAGTCTATGTAAATGCTTATTTCATCAGACTGTACACAATGTATAAAAGCCCAATATCAGACATGAAATGTACTTCTCTAATAGGCAATCAAAGTATTATATAAGTTCTGTAGGTATTATGACATCATTAAGATAGCCATCTCAATTATATCTTCTAAAGAGCTAAGTTACGGCTAGATTACGAGTTTTGCGTTATGAGGGATGCGGTGCACGTTATTGTCCCCGCTCACTTTCCTACAGTGCGGGTATTACAGGTTTTCAGAAACCCTGCGTTAAAAGGCAAGAAGTGAGCATAGAGCAAAATTGAGCTCCATACCGCACTCCAATACCAGCGCTGCTAAAGTCAGCGGTGAGCTGGTTGTATGTGCTTGTGCACGATTTCCCCATAGACATCAATGGGGAGAGCCGGCTGAGAAAAAGTCTAACACCTGCAAAAAAGCAGCGTAAAGCTCAGTAACGCAGCCCCATTGATTCCTATGGGGAAGCACATTTTATGTTTACACCTAACACCCTAACATGAACCCCAAGTCTAAACACCCCTAATCTTACACTTATTAACCCCTAATCTGCTGCCCCCGACATCGCTGACACCTACAATATATTTATTAACCCCTAATCTTCTGCCCCGACATCGAAGACACCTACATTATACTTATTAACTCCTAATCTGCTGCCCCCAACATCGCCGACACCTACATTATATTTATTAAACCCTAATCTCCTGCCCCCAATGTCGCCGCAACCTACCTACACTTATTAACCCCTAATCTGCTGCCCCCAATTTCGCTGCCACTATAATAAACATATTAACCCATAAACCGCTGCACTCCCGCATCGCAAACATTAGTTAAATATTGTTAACCCCTAATCTGCCACCCCTAACATCGCCGCCACCTACCTACAATTATTAACCCCTAATCTGCTGCCCCCAATGTCGCCGCCACTATACTATATTTATTAACCCCTAAACCTAAGTCTAACCCTAACACCCCCTAACTTAAATATAATTGTAATAAATCTAAAGAAAACCTACTATTAATAAATAAATAATTCCTATTTAAAACTAAATACTTACCTGTAAAATAAACCCTAAGCTACCTACAATATAGCTAATAGTTACATCGTAGCTAGCTTAGGGTTTATTTTTATTTTACAGGCAAGTTTGTATTTATTTTAACTAGGTAGAATAGTTACTAAATTGTTATTAACTATTTAATAACTATCTAGCTAAAATAAATACAAATTTACCTGTAAAATAAAATCTAACCTAAGTTACACTAACAGCTATCACTACACTACAATTAAATAAATTACCAAAATGATATACAATTAACTAAATTAAATACAAATAACTAAATTACAAAAAAGCCCCACTAAATTACACAAAATAAAAACAAATTACAAGATATTTAAACTAATTACACCTAATCTAATAGCCCTATCAAAATAAAAAATCCCCCCCCCAAAATAAAAAAAAACCCTAGCCTAAACTACCAATACCTTTTGCGGGTCATTGCCCCAAAGAAATCAGCTCTTTTACCTGAAAAAAAATACAAACAACCCTCCAACAGTAAAACCCACCACCCACACAACCAAACCCCCCAAATAAAACCCTAACTAAAAAAACTAAGCTCCCCATTGCCCTGAAAAGGGCATTTGTATGGGCATTGCCCTAAAAAGGGCATTTAGCTCTATTGCAGCCAAAACCCTAAACTAAAAATAAAACCCACCCAATAAACCCTTAAAAAAAACCTAACACATACCCCTGAAGATCAACTTACAGTTTTGAAGAGCCGACATCCATCCTCAACGAAGCCGGGAGAAGTCCTCAACAAAGCGGCAAGAAGTCCTCAACAAAGTCAGGAGAAGTCTTCATCCAAGCCGGGAGAAGTGGTCCTCCAGACGGGCAGAAGTCTTCATCCAGACAGCATCTTCTAAATTCATCCATCCGGCGCAGAGCAGGTCCATCTTCAAGACCTCCGGCGTGGAGCATCCTCTTCGAACGAAGTCTTCTTCCTGAATGAAGGTTCCTTTAAATTACGTCATCCAAGATAGCGGCCCTTAGATTCCGATTGGCTGATAGAATTCTTTCAGTCAATCGGAATTAAGGTTGAAAAAATCCTATTGGCTGATGCAATCAGCCAATAGGATTGAACTTCAATCTGATTGGCTGATCCAATTAGCCAATAGGATTGAGCTTGCAGTCTATTGGCTGATTGGAATCAGCAATAGAGCTAAATGCCCTTTTAAGGGCAATGCCCATACAAATGCCCTTTTCAAGGCAATGGTGAGATTAGGTTTTTTAGTTAGGGTTTTATTTGGGGGGTTTGGTTGTGTGAGTGGTGGGTTTTACAGTTGGGGGGGGGTTGTTTGTATTTTTTTTCAGGTAAAAGTGATGATTTCTTTGGGGGAATGCCCCGCAAAAGGCCCTTTTAAAGGCCATTGGTAGTTTAGTTTAGGCTAGGGGCTTTTTTATTTTTTGGGGCTTTTTTTATTTTGATAGGGCTATTAGATTAGGTGTAATTAGTTTAAATATATTGTAATTTGTTTTTTATTTTGTGTAATTTAGTGTTTGTTTGTTTTGTAATTTAGGTATTTGTATTTAATTTAGATAATTGTATTTAATTTAGGTAATTTATTTAATTGTAGTGTAGTGATAAGTGTTAGTGTTACTTAGGTTAGGTTTTATTTTACAGGTAAATTTGTATTTATTTTAGCTAGGTAGTTATTAAATAGTTAACTTGCCTGTAAAATAAAAATAAACCCTAAGCTAGCTACAATGTAACTATTAGTTATATTGTAGCTAGCTTAGGGTTTATTTTACAGGTAAGTATTTAGTTTTAAATAGGAATTATTTATTTATTAATAGTAGGTTTTCTTTAGATTTATTACAATTATATTTAAGTTAGGGGGTATTAGGGTTAGGATTAGCCTTAGGTTTAGGGGTTAATAAATTTAGTATAGTGGCGGCGACGTTGGGGGCGGCAGATTAGGGGTTAATAAATGTAGGTAGGTGGCGGCGATGTTAGGCGCGGCAGATTAGGGGTTAACAATATTTAACTAGTGTTTGCGAGGCGGTAGTGCGGCGGTTTAGGGGTTAATATGTTTATTATAGTGGCGGCGATGTCGGAAGCAGCAGATTAGAGGTTAATACATTTATTATAGTGTTTGCGATGCTGGAGGGCCTCGGTTTAGGGGTTAATAGGTAGTTTATGGGTGTTAGTGTACTTTTTAGAACTTTAGTTATGAGTTTTATGCTACAGCTTTGTAGTGTAAAACTCATAACTACTGACTTTTGAATGCGTTACGAATCTTACGGGATATACTGTTTGGCCTAAAAAAAAAAAGCTTGTAATACCGGTGCTATGGAAGTCCCATTGAAAAAAGACTATACACAAATTGCATAAATTGATTTGCGGTAAGGCCAAAAAAGTGTGCGGGCAGACGTACCAACAAGACTCGTAATAGCAGCAGTAGTAAAAAAGCAGCGTTATGAGGCTTAACGCTGCTTTTTTACTCATAACGCAAGACTCATAATCTAGCCATTAGTTATTTGAATATCTATTATTAGAGGGGAGGGAATCACATGAATAACTTATTCTGCCCTGAATAAGTTTTTCGTGTGATTCCCTCCCCTCTTATTTTTATGATTTTTTGCAATGACAGTGAAGTGAAAGAACTTCAGATCACTTCCATTGCATTTTCTAAAGTGTTTGGAGACTGGTAATTCTAAGTTCCTATCTTCTTCTGAATTCTCAATGGACAGGATGTGCTCTCTTATTCTTTCCCTAATAGTTATTTCTGTTTCTCCTGTGTACTGTATTCCACATTTTTTGCACTCTATTAGATATATTATGTTCTTGTCCATACATCAAATCATGTCCTTAATTTTAAACTTCTTTCCCGTAAAATTAGATTTAAATGTAGTTTTCCTTTCTGTGTGTTTGCAGGCTTTACATATTCTGCATGGGTAAAAAATTCTTCTCCTAGGACATTTCTTTCAATTTTTTTTAAATAATGTTTCATTGTAGGGGCTACTGTGCTTTTTAAATTTAATTCCTTCCTATATATATAAAGGTGGGTTTTTCTGTTATGAAGTCTCCTATATGTGGGTCAGATTTAAGTATTTTCCAATGTTTTTTTAATGATCCTTTCTATTGATTGTCTATCTTTACTGTATTTTGTTATAAAGGGGATATGAACCCATTTTTGTTCCTATATTCATTCTGTTAACCCCTATATTGTAAAATGCTGGATATATTCATTTCTTTTTTGCACTTCATCATATCCTTATGGGTGTAAAATTCTATACATAAAAATCTATCAAAAACTTTTGAGAAACTGGATTGTATAAACTGTCCATTTATCATCAAACTAATAACCAGTTTTTGGGTCCTAGAAACCCTTAAAAATGCTGAGATTGTGATCACCTCAATTCAAACAGTGCATGTGATCACAAAAAAACCCGCTGGAAAAAAAATTGGTTGATAGTTTGTGAAAAGTTGGTTGATACTTCTAGGTCTGTGTGTAAAATGTTTGGAATTTTTTAACACATTCTATTCTACAATTGTTTCAATAACCATATTCACCTCACCACTTCACTTATTAGTATGGGAAATGTTACTGGAGCAACTTGCAACTATCATTTTGTTAGTAAAATTTGAATTATTTTAAAGTATGTTATCTTATTATCTTATCACATCTGCTGCACTAATTAGGCACATAGGCGTAGCAAGATTAGGTTTGTGAAATATGCATTGGGCACTTCCAAGTTTTACAAATTGAAAACCTTAAAATTTGAGCATTAAATAACTGTACAATGGGGTAAAATAAATAAAGTATAATGCATTTTTTTATTATGCATAATTAAACATTTACATGACAATTTCAAAATGGTTTGTGTCCTCAATCAGTCTATAGAGATTGATTAATCAGAACAGGTAATAGGGAATTCCATAGAAAGTGGTTTTATAGGCAATTAAGGTCTCTGTAAATTGCCTAATGTGTATTTAAAGGATAACTAGCACAAAGCAAATATTTCCAGTGGTAATTGTGTCATTATTACTCATTAATGGGACCTTGGTCTGCATTTAATGGCAAATAAAGAACTGTGTTTTGATGTTCATGTAAAATTATTTGTGTTCCAGATACTGAGAATCAAGTAACATTTCTATAATTAAATCAGCAAACAGACATCGGTGTGAAAAGAAGAAGAGGAAACAAAAAATAACATAATAATTCTATAGTTTCTCAGTCAAGGTCTATTGCAAGTGGTGAACTTATAAATTCTAGTGCTGCTTCTTATAAATAATAGGTTTTATTTCTCGGTTATGCACATGTGATGTCAATCATGATTCTAAAGGACCGATTTAAGAAGCAGCGTATGCTGCTGTTTACGAGCGAGCTTTCAGGTCAGCCAGAAACTTAGGTTAAGAAGCAGCGGTCTTAAAGGGATATGAAACCCACTTTTTTTCATTCATGATATAGAAAGAGCATGCAATTTTAAACAACTATCTAATTTACTTCTATGATCTAATTTGTTTTATTCTCTTGATATTCTTTGCTGAAAAGCATATCTAGATAGGCTCAGTAGCTGCTAATTGGTTGATGCACTTAGAAGCCTCATGTGATTGGCTCACCCATGTGCATTACTTTTTTTCAACTAAGGTTATCTTAAAAATGAAGCAAAATAAATAATAGAAGTAAATTGGATTGTTGTTTAAATTTGTATTCTCTTTCTGAATCATGAAAGAAAAAATTTGGGTTTAGTGTCCCTTTAACCCTAGATAAAGGCACACAAAACCCAATTTTTTCTTTCATGATTCAGATAGAGCATGCAAGTTTAAGCAGCTTAAATCTAATTTACTCGTATTAAAAATTTAGAGCAACTTTTTTGCTCAGCCCAAACTCTTTACATGAGTTTTGAGTTCACGTAAAAAGTCTGAGTCTAAAATGTGATTGCAATCGAAAAAGATTGCAACTTGTAAAACGAGTGCACATTAATGCTCAATGCTGCCCATAGAAAATATGGGAATCGTAAATAATCGTGAGTTTGCGCAAAGGATTTTGCGGTAATTTAAACACTGCAACACTTCCAATACGGAGTTGAGCACAAAAAATACTGCAATCTCTAAATCTTTTCTTGAGCAAATGATTGAGATTAATCCGTAATGTAGCCCAGTATCTGTAAAAGGTGATTCTGCTGTCCTAATTGAATACTGAAATCTACAGCTGACACTTCCTTAAGAAACTTTCCAGACAATGGAAAAAATATATATAATTGTGTACTACACTTAAAAAAATTACACTATTTCTTACGTTCTTATATTAAGAATATTAAAAACAGTTTACCAGGCTATAAATTAGTCACTAATTATTAGTTTGCGTTGAAACTCTCCAGGATTCTAAAGTGTTTTTTCTAGTCTTAAGATTTTGTGATACTCAAATATCATGGATTTCAAAAAATTGGTGCTGTAAATTTGTTTTGCTTTGATAGAATTGTGTTTTTATTCTTTTGAGCTGCTTCTTAAAAAATAAATAAAAAAAAATGTTTTTAGTATCCCTTTAAAGTGAAGGTAAACTTTAATGAATGAAACCCCCTTTTTAAAAAATACTAATTAAAACAGAGGCACTTTCATTCATCAAAGTTTAGAAAGCAGCTGGTTTGTTTAAAAACTTACCTTTCTTCTCTTCACAGTCAGAGCAGCTTCCCCCACCCGGAGATCCTCTCTTCACACGTCAGCAATGACTAATCCAGGTTCCTCCAATCATGGCATGGACTCAGGCAATGACTCCCCTGGGGGGAAAGCTGTGATTGGAGGAAGTCGGATTAGTCATTGCTGACGTGTGAAGAGAGGATCTCCTGGTGGGGGAAGCTGCTCTGGCTATGAAAAGAAGAAAGGTAAGTTTTTAAACAAAACGGCTGCTTTCTAAACTTTAATGAATGAAAGTGCCTCTGTTTTAATTAGTATTTTTTAAAAACGGGGTTTCATTCATTAAAGTTTACCTTCACTTTAAAGGGATACTAAAAACAATTTTTTTTTATTTCATGATTCATATAGAGCATGCAATTTTGAGCAACTTTCTAATTTAATTGTATAATCAAATGTTCTTTATTTTTTTGGTATGTTTATTTGAAAAGCAGGAATGAAAGATTAGGAGCTGGCCCATTTTAGGTTCAGCACCTGGGTAGCGCTTGCTGATTGTTGGCTAAATGTAGCCACCAATCAGCAAGCGCTATCCAGGGTTATGAACCAAAAATTGGACAACTCCTAAGCTTTTGATTTTGCTTTTTCAAATAAAGATACCAAGAGAATGAAGAAAAATTGAAAATAGGAGTAAATTAGAAAGTTGCTTAAAATTGCATGTTCTATTTTGTTGTTTAGTATCAGTTTGTTTCCAAAGCTTTCAAAAACTACTCAAGAATTAGGTCTCATGTTACCCCTAGAAATGGTCAAAAAATACAGCCAATAACTCACTATACAGAAAATCAAATTAAAGACATCTCAATATATCATGCAATAAAATCCAATGAATGGTAGACATTCTAAGAATAGTTTTTGTATCATCTACCTATGTGTAAAGTAATTTTTGCTTTCTTAAAAAAGAAAAAAAAAATAGAAATAAAGTAGGAAAATCAAGATTTTTTATCATTTTTTTTCCACCAATGTAACCGATCATATTAATCAGCTGTTTGGTTAAAAAACACTTTCTAAAATAAAATATTGCAGAGGTTTATTATAATATATGTTATATTTATATTTTTAAATAACATATGAAAATTAAAAATGATCAATAATACATTCAAATGATGTTCTACAAAAACAAGAATAATTAGTTTGGTTGAATACATACATATACAATGATCATTTATGTTTTACTATTTTCATTTTAGATTTATTTTTGTATTTAAATATATATTTTCTTGTTTGTTTGTTTTTGCAATTTTTATTTGTTTTGCTTTTTAGTTTTAATGCTTCAACTGACATAATAAATGTGAAACAAATCACACTGATGGATTTTCTTTATAGCCAGCTCTGTTCTCATTAAAAAAAAAAATAATCTTACTTGGTTGGTGGTATAAAAGAGAATTAGTTGTAAATAACTTTCAAATGGAAATTATGGATCAGTCTATATTAAGTGGTTTAAATAATTTAGTATCCATCTGGGAAAGATTTACTATAATTCACTGTTAAAATTGAAATTAAATCCTGTGGTTTGTGGTTATGTGACTAAAATGAAATTAGGCATAAGAACCACTTAAATCCCATAGTCTATAAATAAGAGGGGCAATTTGTTCTGAGAAAAAAAAAATACACAAATGTGCAAGTACTTTAAAATACTTTTCTTGATCCGCTTTAAAGGGACATATTACTTGACATAAACTAATTTATCTTTGATGCACCTGTGAAAAATAAAACATTTAATTTTGTGGGGTAGATTTAACAAGTGCTGTAACGAATCATGTTTACCCGACAAAGCTAAATGCTGACACCATATGCTGTCGGAATTTAACATTGCACAAGCATTTCTTGTGAAAAGATTGTGCAATGCCGCCCCCTGCACATTTGCGGCTGCTAGCAGGGGGTGTCAATCATCCCCATCGGATCGGATCAGGATTATTGCAAGTTCCCACGGGAATAGGGCCCTAAATTCCTCCTGTATGTGTTTGTAAATTTTGTCCTGTCTCTTACAAGTTTTATATCATTGTTTTATTAAAATTAATTGTACGCATAGACAGTGCTGCGGAATATGTTGGCGTTACAGCAAACAGAAACAGACTGCAACAAACAGTCTGTTGCTGGCCTCTAACCACCACCCTTCCCATCTAAAAAGGGACAGCTCCTGAGGTTAGGCAGGAACTGTTCCTCTAGGGAAAAAATATGAAAGACATGCTGACAAAATGGAACAATGTTTCTTGGAGAGAGGCTACTCAAAAGGAATGTTAACTGAGCTAGAAACATAGCAAGTCAGAGATGCCCTGTTTTATCCTAAAATGAAAGAGACAACCTCCAAAATTCCCCTAATTACTAATTTTAATTGTCATTGGAATGGCTTAAAAGAAGTACTAAAAAAAGAACTGGAATGTACTTCTAAATGATGAAAATGTGGCCCGGGAAGTAGGGGAATATCCTAGCATTACAGCGAGGAGAGCCCCTAGCTTGCAGGACAAATTGGTTAGGAGCCAATACATATCGAAACCTTTAGAAAGAAATTGTCTTGCAAACCACAAAGTGGTAGGCAATTTTTCTTGTGGAAAATGTGTGGCCTGAAAGTTTATGGTAAAACAAAAGAGTTTGGAACAAACAATGGAGAGTTGTATAAATTGAAATATTTTGTAAACTGTAACACAGAAGGGGTGGTCTACCTTCTCTCATGTTCTTGCACCAGCTTTTATGTTGGGAAAACATGAAGAGCCATAAAAGACAGAATTACTGAACATTGTGATGATGTTAAGCACAAAGTCAAGACTAGCAGTGTAGCAAAACACTTTGAACTATTTCATTCAAGTAATCCTGACTCTGCAATTTAAAGACATAGGGCTAGATTACGAGTTTTTCATTTTGAGCTGTGCGGTGCTAACGAGCAGTTTATGCTCACTGCTCACTTACAGACAGCGCTGGTATTACAGGCTTTTACAACCCAGACAAGAAGTGAGCGTTGAGCAAAATTCTGCTCCTTACCGCACTCCAATACCAGCGCTGCTTACGTTAGCGGTGAGCTGGTGTAACATGCTTGTGCACGATTTCCCCATAGGGATCAATGGGGAGAGTCGGATGAAAAAAAGTCTAACACCTGCAAAAAAGCAGCGTAAAGCTCCTTAACGCAGCCCCATTGATTCCTATGGGAAAATAAATTTTATGTCTACACCCTAATATGAACCAAGAGTCTAAACACCCCTAATCTTACACTTATTAACCCCTAATCTGCCGCCCCCGACATCGCCGACACCTACATTATAATTATTAACCCCTAATCTGCTGCTCCGGACACCGCCGCCACCTACATTATACTTATGAACCCCTAATCTGCTGCCCCCAACATCGCCGACATCTACATTATATTTATTAACCCCTAATCTGCCGCCCCCAATGTCACCGCAATTTACCTACATTTATTAACCCCTAATCTGCCGCCCCCAACGTCCCTGCCATTATATTAAAGTTATTAACCCCTAAACTTAAGTCTAACCCTAAACCTAACACCTACTAACTTAAATATAATTAAAAGAAATCTAAATAAAATTACTATAATTAACTAAATTATTCCTATTTAAATCTAAATACTTACCTGTAAAATAAACCCTAAGCTAGCTACAAAATAACTAATAGTTACATTGTATCTAGCTTAGGGTTTATTTTTATTTTACAGGCAAGTTTGTATTTATTTTAACTAGGTAGAACAGTTACTAAATAGTTATTAACTATTTAATAAACTACCTAGCTAAAATAAAGACAAATTTACCTGTAAAATAAAACCTAACCTAAGTTACAATTACACTTAACACTACACTATAATTAAATTATTTCCCTAAACTAAATACAATTAAAATACAATTAAATACAATTAAATACAATTAAATACAATTAGTTAAAGTACAAAAAAACAAAACACTAAATGACAGAAAATAATAAACAAATTACAAGATTTTTTAAACAAATTACACCTAATCTAATCCCCCTAACAAAATAAAAAAGCCCCCCCCAAAATATAAAACCCTACCCTACACTAAATTACAAATAGCCCTTTAAAGGGCCTTTTGCAGGGCATTGCCCCAAAGTAATCAGCTCTTTTACCTGTAAAAAAAATTACAAATCCCCCCCAACATTAAAACCCACCACCCACACAAACAACCCTACTCTAAAACCCACCCAATACCCCCTTAAAAAAACCTAACACTAACCCCTTGAAGATCACCTTACTGGGAGAAGTCTTCCCAACCGGGCTGAAGTCCTCAACGAATCCGGCAGAAGTGGTCCTCCAGACGGGCAGAAGTCTTCATCCAGACGACATCTTCTATCTTCATCCATCCGGCGCGGAGCGGGTCCATCTTCAAGACATCCGACGCGGAGCATCCTCTTTTTTCCACGGCGACTGAAGAATGAAGGTTCCTTTAAGTGACGTCATCCAAGATGGCGTCCCTTAGATTCCGATCGGCTGATAGAATTCTATCAGCCAATCGGAATTAAGGTAGAAAAATCCTATTGGCTGATGCAATCAGCCAATAGGATTGAACTTCAATCCTATTGGCTGATCCAATCAGCCAATAGGATTGAGCTGACATTCTATTGGCTCTTCCAATCAGCCAATAGAATGCCAGCTCAATCCTACTGGATGATTGCATCAGCCAATAGGATTTTTTCTACCTTAATTCCGATTAGCTGAGAGAATTCTATCATCCAATCGGAATTGAATGGACGCCATCTTGGATGACGTCACGTAAAGGTACCTTCATTCTTCAGTCGCCGTGGAAAGAAGAGAATGCTCCGCATTGGATGTCTTGAAGATGGACCCGCTCCACGCCGGATGGATGAAGATAGAAGATGCCATCTGGATGAAGACTTCTGCCCATCTGGAGGACCCCTTCTGCCCGTCTGGAGGACCACTTCTGCCAGATTCGTTGAGGACTTTGGCCCGATTGGGTGAAGACTTCTCCCGGTAAGGTGATCTTCAAGGGGTTAGTGTTAGTTTTTTTAAGGGGGTATTGGGTGTGTTTTAGAGTAGGGTTCGTTGTGTGGGTTGTGAGTTTTAATGTTGGCGGGGGATTTGTATTTTTTTTACAGGTAAAAGAGCTGATTACTTTGGGGCAATGCCCGCAAAAGGCCCTTTTAAGGGCTATTTGTAATTTAGTGTAGGGTAGGGCATTTTTTATTTTGGGGGGCTTTTTTATTTTGTTAGGGGGATTAGATTAGGTGTAATTAGTTTAAAAATCTTGTAATTTTTTATTATTTTCTGTATTTTAGTGTTTGTCTTTTTTGTACTTTAGATAATTTAATTTAATTGTATTTAATTTAGGGAAATAATTTAATTGAAGTGTAGTGTTAGGTGTAATTGTAACTTAGGTTAGGTTTTATTTTACAGGTACTTTTGTGTTTATTTTAACTAGGTAGTTAAATAACTAGTTAATAACTATTGTACCTAGTTAAAATAAATACAAACTTGCCTGTAAAATAAAAATAAACCCTAAGCTAGATACAATGTAACTATTAGTTATATTGTAGCTATCTTAGGGTTTATTTTATAGGTAAGTATTTAGTTTTAAATAGGAATTATTTAGTTAATATAGTAATTGTATTTATATTTATTTTAATTATATTTAAGTTAGGAGGTGTTAGGGTTAATAACTTTAATATAGTGGCGGTGACGTTGTGGGTGGCAGATTAGGTGTTAATAAATGTAGGTAGGTGTCGGCAATGTTAGGGACGGCAGATAGGGGTTAATAATATTTAACTAATGTTTGCGATGCGGGAGTGCGGCGGGTTAGGGGTTAATATATTTATTATAGTGGCGATGATGTCCGGTTCAGCAGATTAGGGGTTAAAAATTTTATTTCAGTGTTTGCGATGTGGGGAACCTCGGTTTAGGGGTTAACAGGTAGTTTATGGGTGTTAGTGTACTTTTTAGCACTTTAGTTAAGAGTTTTATGCTACGGCGTTGTAGTGTAAAACTCTTAACTACTGACTTTAAAATGCGGTACCAGTCTTGACAGGAGAGGGTGTACCGCTTACTTTTTGGTAGACTCGTAATACCGGCACTATGCAAGTCCAATTGAAAATATAGGATACGCAATTGATGTAAGTGGATTTGCGGTATTTCCAAGTCTGGCCAAAAAAGTGAGCGGTACACCTGTACCTTCAAGACTCGTAATACCAGCGGGCGTTAAAAAGCAGTATTGAGACTGGCCAACGCTGCTTTTTAAGCCTAACGCACAACTCGTAATCTAACCGATAGATAGGGGAATTACAAATGGTAGAGGGGGTAACAACAATAAGGCCCTTCTAAGGAAGAAATGTAGATGGATATCCACCCTCTGTACCATGTTCCCTAATGGCATGAATGAGAAACTGGATATGGCATGCTTTCTGTGATTATAAATGCTAATCTTTTCCTGACATTAGACACCTACTTGTCTCTTTCCTGCATTGATGTGTTGTAATTTGTAAATAATTTATTTATGTGTAAACTAAACATGTACTATGCCTATGATAAGGCTTGACATAATTTGTAAACATTGAACCTTTAGATGATGTCTCTTTGCCTGCACATGTCAGGCTTAATGATGTATGGCAAGATGTGTATACTTTCACCAATCGATAGGGGCAGACTGAGCGTGATGCATAAAAAGGAGCACTCTGGTTACCAAGTTTACGCTGTGATGAAGCACCATCCTACCAATAGACGATGGGGTAAAATGCGTGTCGGCATTGGCTGACCGGCTCATTTGACGTGAGCACCTGACTCCAGTGTGTGCAGCTAAACTTTAGTACAGAGTGTTCTTGAAAAAATCCAACAAATGGATGCACAGCGCTAATTACCATGTCTCCAAACACACGCCAGAAAGTGAACCTAAAAAGTTGTGAGTGACAAAAGGAAGGTGCAGTATATACCTTAAAAAAACTTTGGCTGTAACGTATGAAAATACTTTGCCACTACTACTGGAACGGCTCCGGCTTTCCTTGCTATGCGATTTTTCTGCTGATGACTGTAATCCCTACAGACTGTTGAGATTACTGCCTCTAATTTTGGAACCCTGCTGTTGCATACCGTATGAAAATACATACTTTGGACAGACTGTCCTGACTTTTCCACTTCTGAACTGCTTCCACTAACCTACTGTTGCTTATTGCATGTATTATATACTGTGAACAGACTAGTCCTGACATCATTGCATCTTAAAATGCCTTTACTAACCATTGCCATACATGCTTGAAAACAATGAAGTAACTATACATGTGTATGCTCACTTTGCACTATATATGTCTGAGTTTCACAGGCTGGGCCTACTGACAATTTAGATCCCAATTCTGTTTACCTGCCCAGAATATACCTCCCTGATTTGTAGGGATGGGCGAATGTGTAAATTTTCGAATTTCGAATGTAGAACGAATGTTATTACCGAAATTCATATTCTAAATCCGAATGTCGATAAGAACGAATATTCTTAAAAATTCGAAAATCAAATGTTATTTACAGTTTTCGAATGTCACTTTCAAATTCGAATATTTATAATTATATCGAATGTCCACATTCGAAATTTCGAATTTAACATTATATTTAACAAATACTATTCAGAAGTTCAATAGTTCATGTGGTAGGGTGGGAATCTAGTAAATTGATACATAATAGATACAAATATATCATTTCGAATGTTTCCATATAGAATATTGCATAATTCGAATATTACATTTAAAGAAAGCATTAGAAATACTATTACAAACATATAAATTTGAATTTTTCGAATTCGAATATTGCATAATTCAAATATTACATTTAAAGAAAAAGCATTAGAAATACTATTACAATCTAAATTCGAATTTTTCGAATTCGAATACACGTATTGCATAATTCGAATATTACATTTAAAGAAAAAGCATTAGAAATACTATTAAAATCTAAATTCGAATTTTTCGAATTCGAATATTGCATAATTCGAATATTACATTTAAAGAAAAAGCATTAGAAATACTATTACAATCTAAATTCGAATTTTTCGAATTTGATTACACGTATTGCATAATTCGAATATTACATTTAAAGAAAAAGCATTAGAAATACTATTACAATCTAAATTCAAATTTTTCGAATTCGAATATTGCATAATTCGAATATTACATTTAAAGAAAAAGCATTAGAAATACTATTACAATCTAAATTCGAATTTTTCGAATTCGAATACACGTATTGCATAATTCGAATATTACATTTAAAGAAAAAGCATTAGAAATACTATTACAATCTAAATTCGAATTTTTCGAATTCGAATATTGCATAATTCGAATATTACATTTAAAGAAAAAGCATTAGAAATACTATTACAATCTAAATTCAAATTTTTGGAAAAGAGTATTTTCGAATGTAAACGTAAAATTCGAAACCGAACATTCGAAAATCAAATGTTAGAATGTTATTTAAACATTCGAAATTCGATTCGAATGAACGAATGTGTTAAAATTCGTGCCGTTTTTCGAATGTTTCGAAACATTTGCCCATCCCTACTGATTTGCTCTGGGGGGTTCTGTGAGCAGCAAGGGTGTAGTTGATCAGGAAACTATCCTATGCAACTTCAAATAACATTTCTGCATGCAGTTACACTGGCGCCCTGTGCTTGCTTTGACCGGTCAGAGTTTTAATATGAATGTTTTGTCGTTCATTTTTGAGGCGTGATTTTCTTGCAGTCTTTTAAAAAGGAGACATTGGATATCTTTTTGAATTATTTTGATACTAATAAATTATTTTTTTTAATATATTTTCTTGAGCTGTCTGACTATTTGTCTAAAAGAGTTCTGCTTTCCCTGTCTTTTGATTGAAATGGCAATATGTATATAATTTCCCCTCTCTTCCTTTTGCAAAATTATATATATAACATTTTTAATGGTCTGCAAAAAATAGCCGAACAGGCACACTATAGGGTATATGCGAATATATATCTCTTTCTTTCCTAAGATATGGAGAGTCCATGACGTCATTCAATTACTAGTTGGAATATCACTCCTGGCCAGCAGGAGGAGGCAAAGAGCACCACAGCAAAGCTGTTAAGTGTCACTCCCCTACCCATAATCCCCAGTCATTCTCTTTGCCTCTGTCAATGGAGGAGGTGACGTTTGGTGTCTGAAGAAATTAATTCCTTTTTCGGGTACTTTTCCCTGCAAGCCAAGATTTTGGTTTAGCTGAGTCCACTTCAATCTCTTCAGTAGAGTAGTGCTGGCTTTTAAGCAGTTAGGACATTGTGAGGTAGTCCTTGCTTTGTTTCGTAAAACATTGCTGCCCATGGTACAGCAAGCCAGAGTTGGTTACTCTGTTCTTTCTTTTTCTACAGGTCTCTGTAATGAGTAAGTGTCCTTTCACGCCTCGTGAGCTGTCTTCCTGCTGGACAGCTAGACTACAGGTAAGTGCTTTCATATTCTAGGTCTTGGAGACTTGCACTTCAGAAGAATATGGTTTAAACATATGATTTATTACAAATTTAAAACAAATATAAAAACAGATTTAAAACATAAATTCTTTACAATACTTTCAGGATTGTTTTGAAGTATACGTATCTAAACTTGGTACATATATAAAGTGGTTTTTGTTGTGCACAATACTTGATGAGAATAAAAATGCCTTGTTATAATACAAAAATACCAAAAGCAGTCTGTTTTTCTATGTTATATGAAATCCTTAGGTATGTTAAAAAATGAATCCCTCAAATTTGATAGCTTGAAATCCTCCGAAGGCTTAATATAAAATTGTTAATAAATGGAAATAGACATAATCGGAGACCAATCCTAAACTGGTGCTTATCAGATAAAATAATTTAACCGGATGGACAAGGTATATATCACACTTCTGTAGGAGTATACACCGATCTTATAGTAGCGTTACCCACTATATTTATCAGAACAACCCACAATAGTTATCAAAACAATCCACAGGTTATGCATAAAATTACGTGATTATATAGCAATATTAGCTTCCATACATGTTTGTGTATTATAGTGTTCGTTAGACACTTGTATCAGATCCCTAAGGTTATAAGTGACCAGAGTGAGACCGGTCAACTGTACCTTTAAAGGATCAGTGACCGTTCTCCGCTAGCGAAGAAGATAAAGGATGCGTGTTCTATTTGGGTGACTGTGTGACAGGTCAAATTGTGAAAACAAAAGAATGAAAAATCAAAAGAATGAAAAATCAACAAAGGAATTATACGTCGCTGTGCTGATTTTAACAGTACAAAACTTCTAAAATAAAAATATCAAATCCGTGTTCACGTGATATCACATAGGTGTAGGGTGCAGAAATTTCAATACAAACTGCAAGGTTTCTTGAATATGAACTGTGCCGTACAGTCCCAGTAGCTAGCTCCGCTAGCGGAGAACGGTCACTGATCCTTTAAAGGTACAGTTGACCGGTCTCACTCTGGTCACTTATAACCTTAGGGATCTGATACAAGTGTCTAACGAACACTATAATACACAAACATGTATGGAAGCTAATATTGCTATATAATCACATAATTTTATGCATAACCTGTGGATTGTTTTGATAACTATTGTGGGTTGTTCTGATAAATATAGTGGGTAACGCTACTATAAGATCGGTGTATACTCCTACAGAAGTGTGATATATACCTTGTCCATCCGGTTAAATTATTTTATCTGATAAGCACCAGTTTAGGATTGGTCTCCGATTATGTCTATTTCCATTTATTAACAATTTTATATTAAGCCTTCGGAGGATTTCAAGCTATCAAATTTGAGGGATTCATTTTTTAACATACCTAAGGATTTCATATAACATAGAAAAACAGACTGCTTTTGGTATTTTTGTATTATAACAAGGCATTTTTATTCTCATCAAGTATTGTGCACAACAAAAACCACTTTATATATGTACCAAGTTTAGATACGTATACTTCAAAACAATCCTGAAAGTATTGTAAAGAATTTATGTTTTAAATCTGTTTTTATATTTGTTTTAAATTTGTAATAAATCATATGTTTAAACCACATTGTAAAGGATTTGGTTTTACATTCTGAACCCAGCCGGTCCGCTGGCGCTTTGATAATTTCTGATTTTGCTTATAACTCATTTGACTACTAGGGGTCACATATCAAAGCCAAGGGTCCTTCTGGTAGTAGGCGCTAAGTGATTTCTTCTTTTTTTTCCTTCAGAAGAATATGTCATATGCAGTAGATGGTGACATTTTTAAAATCCTTTATACAGGATTTTCTTTAGCAGTGGGCAGGCACATTATGTATGTTGAGACTTTTGTTTCCGGCGAGTCTAAAGACCGCTACTACATAACTTGTCCGCCTGCTCTGAGGCAGTGGACAGAAATCAACCCAATTGAATATGATCGGTTGATTGACACCCACTGCTAGCGGCCGATTGGCGTGAATCTGCAGGGGGCGGCATTGCACCAGCAGTTCACAAGAACTGCATGTGCAAAGATAAATGCAGATAGCATATGCTGTTGGCATTTATCGATGTGCGGCGGACATGATATGCTACATCATATCAAGTCCGCTCGCACATTAAAAAATAGGCCCCTAAGGGCTAATCTTCCCTTTATTGGGACGTTTTTCCTCTTTGGGATAATTTTGTTGAAATACTTAGTATGTGTGTGGCTTATGTTTTATACAGGGATTTATGTATAAACTTAAAAT
The DNA here is from genome assembly GCF_027579735.1 of Bombina bombina. Taxonomy (NCBI): domain Eukaryota; kingdom Metazoa; phylum Chordata; class Amphibia; order Anura; family Bombinatoridae; genus Bombina; species Bombina bombina. The sequence continues at coordinate 143,880,416 of NC_069509.1, read as the reverse complement.
TTGTCAGTTGGTTTTCTTTGCTTGCTTAGCTATAACAGGCTAACTGACAAATTGCTTGAGTTTGAAACCAGCTGCAGCAACTTGCTTATGTTGTAGGCTTATGTTGTAGGCAGAGGGAAACGTGCGCCTTTTACTTGCTGCATAGTTTCCTCTCTCTGCTGGTCATGTGACTTCTCTCTGCTGTCGGATATTCATGGAGTGGAGCAGCGTCATTGAATTTCAGTCTCTTCAGTGTCGATCTACTATACCAGTGTTTCCCAACCGCGGTCCCCAAGTACCCCCAACAGTCCTGGTTTTCATTATAGCTGAACTAGAACACAGGTGAAATAACCAACTGATGGATGAGAGCAGGTTCATTACTAATCAGCTGATTACTTCACCTGTGCACTGGTTCAGCTTAAATGAAAACCAGGACTGCTGGGGGTACTTGAGGACTGCGGTTGGGAAGCACTGTACTATACAATCATTTTAGAGACTTCTGGCAGCCAAATTGTGGTATTAAAAATTCTTAAAGTGACAGTGTATTTAAAAAATTTCTACAATTATTTTTTATTTAGTATTATGGACATGGACCAAGACTCTGTGTTTTTTGACAAATGCTTGCTATGCCTAGAGGCACAAATTGTTTTGCCTATGCAATTCTGTGCTGCGTGCTTAGCTAGAACACTTCCATTTAAAGATAAATTGTTGCCTCTCTTTTTACACAGCTCTGATACTAGCAATTACTTCCCACTGTGCTATCTTTCTTGATTGACTTCATAAATAAAGTATAATAATAATTGCAGTCCACTACCTAAAAGGTGGCGTAGAAGTTAAAGTCTTATAACCGCTGCTTCTTAACTTGATCCTGAAACTTCAGGCGTAGAAAGCAGCATCCGTAGCTTGTTAAATCTACCCCTATATGTCTGGATTTTTATTATTTTTTTTTATTTATTTTTTTTTAGCTTGAGAGCTGTTTATCTTGCTATGCAGGTTCTGGATATGAAGAAAGGACATATGTATTACAATATAATGCTAACATAAAACCTGACAAAATGTTGTGTGATTTCTCTCCACTCCAGAGAGTTTTTTTTTTTTTTTGTTTTTTTTATAAAACAATTTTTATTAGTTTTCCATATAGATAATACAGTAGTGTAAAGGGTTTCCACAAAGTATATCATACAATGGTACAGTGGATGAGCATTTTTCAGTCCATTCTTTAGTGTCCTGTGCAATCTCGTTATGAGACTGGGAGAGCAAAGTTCTTGCATGGACTGTGGAGTGATGGGAGTGGAAAACCGTATAGTTGGGTTTTGACAAAGACAAAATATAACTTATCAAACTATAACATAAATATAAAGGTAACAACTGGAGTCTGGTTTTTGTGACTATAAGGTGGTCAGTCTTCGAATTGTTTTCGTGGCTAGGAGGTTTAGCTGGGGTCTTGATAATGGTCTGCATGTCAGATCTGTCTTAGTGTTAAGTCCTAACTATAGTCAAAGGTGTCTCAATGTTTGAGGGTTTTATCGAGCGTTGAGAGTGTTGAGGTGTGTCTCCCAATAAAACCTGACATCTAGGAATAGGTCTAGTTGGTTGCGTCTATAGTATCCGTACTGTTCTAATTGTATAGTTTCTGATACTTTTGATAACCATTGCTGGCTCGATGGCACGGAAAGAGATTTCCAATTTTGTGCTATTAAGGCTTTCGCACTGTTTAGGCATATTGTCAACAGTGTCGATCGTATCTTACATGAGATCCCTGGTTTTAGGTTAAACAGCGCTAGTGTGGGGGGTAATGTAAATTCGTTGCCTAGGATGTGTTTTAGATGAGATTCTATCGACTTCCAATAAGGTCTTATCTTGTCACAATGCCACCATATATGCGCCATTGTTCCCAGATCTCTACATCCTCTCCAGCATGATGCTGTAGAGGAGGGGTAGATTTTATGCAGTCTATGTGGTGTCAGATACCACCGTGTTAGTATTTTAAAGTTTAGTTCTATAAATCTGGTGGAAGTTGATGACTTTCGGGCATTGTTAAAGATTTTCCTCCATTCCTTCTCATCTAGCTGTATCTTTAGGTCTTGTTGCCAATGAGCAATATATAAAAGGAGGGGGGTCAGTTCTGCATTTTCTAGCATTTTTTTTGCAAGTGATAAGGTACCTCTAGTGGGAATTGCTGATAGGCAGCATTGTTCGAAGGGAGTGGGTGACCTTATCAAGTTCTCCCTAGCTTGATTATTGCATATAAAATTGTTGAGTTGGGAATATTTTAACCAGGAGGAGAATGTACCACCCAGCACATCTGTCAAGCTGTGTCTGGGCTTAAGTGATCGTTTGTCTAAAAGTGTTATTATGGGAACAGAGTCCTGTAATTCCCAAGTGACTTTAGTGTTCTTAAGTGGCTCATACCCTCCGGAGAGTTCCATATTCTGTGATATTGGCGTTAAAGGGGAGTGTTGTGAAGATAGTTTTGGGTATTTGCGTACTAGGTAGTCCCAGGTATCGAAAATGTGTCTAAGGGTTGGGGAGGTCTGGCATACCGCAGGTCTTAAGGTTTTGGGGATCCAGCACACTGAACCGGGTTTGGGCGCTTTTAATATTTGAGAGTCTAGGGAAATCCATGCTTTAGCTTGCTTTTGCTATGCCAGTCAAGGATGTGTTGTAAGGTTACTGAGTAGTAATACGTTTCTAACTTCGGTACCCCTAGCCCCCCCCCTCTGGTCGCTCTGTGTAATGTGGTAGCGTTTACGCGAGGCTTTTGTTTTCCCCAAATGAATGTGTTGATACTTTTTTGGAGTTGTTGGACGTAGTGTTTGGGGAGGGATATAGGTACGATTTGGAAGATATAAATGATTCTCGGGAGAATCGTCATTTTTATGGCCTGTATTCTCCCCCACCAAGATAAGGGTTTATCACTCCAAGTCTTTAGGGTGTGTTGGGTAGCGGTTAGTAGGGTTTTGTAGTTGGCGTCAAATAGTTGTGAGATTTTTGGGGTCAGCTGGACTCCCAAGTATTTTAGTTGGGAGTTCTTTACTTTATATGGGCATATGTTCTTAATGTGTTGTAGGTCTCTTTGGGGGAGGGAGATGTTTAGGATCTCTGATTTCTGTTTATTGATTAAGAAATTGGATAGGTGGCTAAAGGTGTCAAATTCCTCCATTAGGGCAACTAGGGAGCGTGTGGGGGAAGTCAATGTGAGGAGAATGTTGTCGGCGAACATTGAGATTTTATAATGATTTGGGCCAATATTTACTCCCTTTGGGCGCGATCCGATATAGATCGCAGTTTGCGGCGCAAGCGAGGGAACCGGCGTCGCCCGCAGTTTTAGCTCGCAACTCGAGCTATCCCATATAAGTCGCCGTCAGATGCTAACGTGCCGTAAGTCTGACAAACCAGCGATGTCCAGAAATCTGCGTAAGTACAAATTTCTGGCGTCGCCAGTGACTTGCGGCACGTTAGAAACTGCCGGCGCCTATAAAACCTGACTAAATTCTAAAACACCCGCACTGTCTAACACGCCTCCCTAACATAGCCCGACAAGTCTAACACGCCTCCCTAACATAGCCCGACACGTCTAACCCTCTATCCCCCCTCACTATCCTAACAATAAAAAAGCTATTAACCCCTAAACCGCCGCTCCCGTACCCCGCCGCAACCTAATAAAGTTATTAACCCCTAAACCGCCGCTCCCATACCCCGCCGCCAGCTATATTATATCTATAACCCCCTAAAGTGAGCCCCTAACACCGCCGCCATCTATATTAAAATGATTAACCCCCAATGTAAGCCCCTTACACCGCCGCCATCTCTATTAAAATGATTAACCCCTAATTTAATCTACCTACCCCGCCGCCAGCTATATTATCTATGTTAACCCTAAGTATATTATAGTTAATATAGGTATTACATTATATATATTAACTATATTAACCCTAATTATATTAGGGTTAATATAGTTAAAATAGTTACTATAGTATTTATATTAACTATATTAACTCTATCTAACCCTAACACCCCTAACTAAATTTATATTAAATTAATCTAATTCATTTATAAACTAAAATATTCCTATTTAAATCTAAATACTTACCTATAAAATAAACCCTAAGATAGCTACAATATAATTAATAATTACATTGTAGCTATGTTAGGGTTAATATTTATTTTACAGGTAAATTGTTAATTATTTTAACTAGGTATAATAGCTATTAAATAGTTATTAACTATTTAATATCTACCTAGTTAAAATAATTACCCAATTACCTGTAAAATAAATCCTAACCTAAGTTACAAATACACCTACACTATCAATAAATTAAATAAACTACAAACATCTATCTAAAAATACAATTAAATTAACTAAACTAAATTACAAAAAAAAACAAACACTAAATTACAAAAAATAAAAAAAGATTACAAGATTTTTAAGCTAATTACACCTATTCTAAGCCCTCTAATAAAATAATAAACCCCCAAAATAAAAAAAATTCCCTGCCCTATTCTAAATTAAACAAATTTCAAAGCTCTTTACCTTACCAGCCCTTAAAAGGGCCTTTTGTGGGGCATGCCCCAATGAATTCAGCTCTTTTGCATACAAATACAATACCCCCCCCCATTACAACCCACCACCCACATACCCCTATTCTAAAACCACCCAAACCCCCCTTAAAAAAGCCTAACACTACCCCCCTGAAGATCTCCCTACCTTGTCTTCACCACACCGGGCTGAACTCCTGATCCGATCCGGGCGATGTCTTCCTCCAAGCGGCAAAGAAGAATTCCTCCTCCGGCGATGTCTTCCTCCAAGCGGCAAAGAATTCCTCCTCCGGCGATGTCTTCCTCCAAGCGGCAAAGAAGAATTCTTCCTCCGGCGACGTCTTCCTCCAAGCGGCAGCAAAGTCTTCATTCTTCCGGTGGCATCTTCAATCTTCTTTCTTCGCTCCGCCGCCGCGGAGCATCCATCCCGGCCGACTACTGAACTTGGAATGAGGTACCTTTAAATGACGTCATCCAAGATGGCGTCCGCTGAATTCCGATTGGCTGATAGGATTCTATCAGCCAATCGGAATTAAGTTAAAAAAATCTGATTGGCTGATTGAATCAGCCAATCAGATTCAAGTTCAATCCGATTGGCTGATCCAATCAGCCAATCAGATTGAGCTCGCATTCTATTGGCTGATTCTTTGCCGCTTGGAGGAAGACATCGCCGGAGGAGGAATTCTTCTTTGCCGCTTGGAGGAAGACATCGCCGGAGGAGGAATTCTTCTTTGCCGCTTGGAGGAAGACATCGCCGGAGGAGGAATTCTTCTTTGCCGCTTGGAGGAAGACATCGCCGGAGGAGGAATTCTTCTTTGCCGCTTGGAGGAAGACATCGCCGGAGGAGGAATTCTTCTTTGCCGCTTGGAGGAAGACATCGCCGGAGGAGGAATTCTTCTTTGCTGCTTGGAGGAAGACATCGCCCGGATCGGATAAGGAGTTCGGCCCGGTGTGGTGAAGACAAGGTAGGGAGATCTTCAGGGGGGTAGTGTTAGGCTTTTTTAAGGGGGGTTTGGGTGGTTTTAGAATAGGGGTATGTGGGTGGTGGGTTGTAATGGGGGGGTATTGTATTTGTATGCAAAAGAGCTGAATTCTTTGGGGCATGCCCCACAAAAGGCCCTTTTAAGGGCTGGTAAGGTAAAGAACTTTGAGATTTGTTTAATTTAGAATAGGGCAGGGAATTTTTTTTATTTTGGGGGTTTATTATTTTATTAGGGGGCTTAGAATAGGTGTAATTAGCTTAAAAATCTTGTAATCTTTTTTATTTTTTGTAATTTAGTGTTTGTTTTTTTTGTAATTTAGTTTAGTTAATTTAATTGTATTTTTAGATAGATGTTTGTAGTTTATTTAATTTATTGATAGTGTAGGTGTATTTGTAACTTAGGTTAGGATTTATTTTACAGGTAATTGGGTAATTATTTTAACTAGGTAGATATTAAATAGTTAATAACTATTTAATAGCTATTATACCTAGTTAAAATAATTAACAATTTACCTGTAAAATAAATATTAACCCTAACATAGCTACAATGTAATTATTAATTATATTGTAGCTATCTTAGGGTTTATGTTATAGGTAAGTATTTAGATTTAAATAGGAACATTTTAGTTTATAAATGAATTAGATTAATTTAATATAAATTTAGTTAGGGGTGTTAGGGTTAGATAGAGTTAATATAGTTAATATAAATACTATAGTAACTATATTAACTATATTAACCCTAATATAATTAGGGTTAATATAGTTAATATATATAATGTAATACCTATATTAACTATAATATACTTAGGGTTAATATAGATAATATAGCTGGCGGCGGGGTAGGTAGATTAAATAAGGGGTTAATCATTTTAATAGAGATGGCGGCGGTGTAAGTGGCTTACATTAGGGGTTAATAATATTAATATAGCTGGCGGCGGTATAGGGGGATTAGGTTAGGGGTTAATAATTTTTATATAGGTAGCGGCGGTGTAAGGGGTCAGATTAGGGGATAGATAAGGTAGATGGCGGCGGTTTTAAGGGCTCACAGTAGGGGGTTAGTTTATGTAGATGGCGGCGGGGTCCGTGAGCGGCGGTTTAGGGGTTAATAACTTTATTAGGGATTTCGGGGGGGGGATCGCGGTTGACAGGTAGATAGACATTGCGCATGCGTTAGGTGTTAGGTTTATTTTAGCAGCCAGTTTAGGGAGTTACGGGGCTCCAATAGTCAGCGTAAGGCTTCTTACGGCTGCTTTTTGTGGCGAGGTGAAAATGGAGTAAGTTTTCTCCATTTTCGCCACATAAGTCCTTACGCTGCATATTGGATACCAAACTGCGCGGGTTTGGTATACCTGCCTATGGCCCAAAAAACTACGGGCGACGGCAGAAATATACGCGCGTAACTTCTAGGTTACGCCGTATATAGGATACCAAACCCGCGCAAATATTGGCGTCGCCGGCTTTTGCGGGCGACGATTTATATCGGATCGACGCCCTGATGTTTGGGTTAGCTCGAATATGAGCCGCTAAGGCTTCCATGGTTAGCACAAATAGGAGTGGGGAGAGAGGGCAGCCCTGTCTTGTTCCATTTGCAATTTTGAATGGGTGGGATAATACTCCATTAACTTTGACTCTTGCTGAGGGAGCTGAATATAGTTGGAAGATTCTACCTATTATTCCATCTCCAAATCCATAACTGTGAAGTGCACTTCGAAGGAATGGCCAGGCCACCCTATCGAAGGCCTTCTCTGCATCTGTGGCTACTGTGATCATAGGGATTTTGTGGGTGTTGGCATAATCTATAAGCTGGGTAGTTCTAATGGTGTTATCTCTTGTCTCTCTAAGTGGGATAAACCCCGCCTGGTCTAAGTGGATCAAGTCATGTAGGACCGAGTTAATTCTTAGTGCTAGAATTTTTGCATACATTTTTATATCTCTGTTTAGCAGTGAGATTGGTCGGTAGCTGCTAGGCTCTGTTATCGGTTTGCCCTCTTTGTGTATTACAGTGATATGTGCTTCGAGTAGTTGTGGAGATATGGGAGTATTTTCTTCTAGGGAGTTAAATAGATTTGTTAAGTGGGGTGTTAGTATTTGCTTAAATTGTTTATAGTAGGCGTTCGTCAGACCATCTGGGCCAGGGCTCTTATGGGTAGGTAAGCTATTGATTGCTTTAGCTACTTCCTGCTCAGAGAAGGGGTCATCTAGGGCGACTCTAAGGGGTTTGTCTAATTTGGGTAAATTTGCTTCTTCTAGGTATTTATCTATAAGGGTCTTCTTGTGGATGCTATTATCTGTAGGGATGTTGTAGAGAAGACTATAATATCTGCTGAATGTGTTTGCTATGTCCTTGCAGTCATATTTTTCTGTATTTGTGCTGTCTTGGATTTTATTTATATAATTGGCGTATCTCTTCCGTTTCAGTGCTTTAGCTAGTATGGGTCCTGCTCTGTTGCTTTCAACAAAATATAGTTTCTTTAGATAATAAGCTTTTCTATGTACTTCAGATGTTAGTAAGTTATTCAGGTTTTGTCTAATCTTAGTGAGAGTGTTAAGGGTTTCATTCGATTCAGGGTTGTGCATGTGATTAAATTCTGCCACCTTAAGTTGGTCTAGTAATTGTTTATATTCTGAGTTGTATTTTTTTTTGAGGATGGCTTTCTGTTTAATAAGTTCTCCCCTAACTACCGCTTTATGTGCTTCCCAGATCGTTATGGGATGGGATTGGGGGGGTTTGTTGAAATGAAAGTATTCAGTGAGTGTTTTGTCTATTTTCTTTTTGATTTGAGGCTGTATAAGCAGTGTATCATCCAACCTCCAGTTAAAATCTGTAATAGGTTTGTCAGGCCAATCTAGGGTCAGTGATACTGACGAATGGTCGGACCATGGGGTTGGGGTGATGTCTGAATCTCTATTAAGTGATAGGCCTAATTGATCAATGCAAATGTAATCTAATCTGGAGTAAGATTTCTTGGGGTTCGAGTAAAAGGAGTAGGTTTTCTGTGTCGGGTGGTGAACCCTCCAGGCGTCTAGGAGAGATAGGGATTTCAGACTTTGTGTGACTGTTTTGATAGTGTTTATGGTCTGGGAGCTTTTGGTCGTTGAGCAGTCTAATCTGGGGTTGAGTGCTATGTTAAAGTCTCCTGCTATAATGGTAGTTCCTTTTGCTATTTCTAATAGTTTCCCTGTGACTTTTTTGAAGAATTTCGCTTGACCGGTGTTGGGTGCGTATATGTTCTCTAACGTGATTGGTCTGTTGAAAAGGTCTCCAACCAAAATTAAATATCTGCCCTCTGGGTCAGTGTGTGTGGTAATATTTTGGAGATGTATGGATTTATGGAGTAGGATTCCCACTCCATTTTTCTTTTTCTGTGTGTGCGAACAGAAGTATCCAGTTGGGAAGTTTTTAGAGTGGAACTTCGGCTCCTCCTTGTGCTTAAAATGGGTTTCTTGTAAGAAGATAATCTCATTTTTAGATTTAGAAAACCAATTGAGAGCTAACGATCTTTTTGTGGGAGAGTTTAGACCCTTTGTATTTTGTGTCATGATCTTGAGTTGTGGTGCACTCATTAGAGTATATGTTTGGGTTTTAGCTGTCTTCTAAGTTGAGTAGTAGTAAAGGGGTGTGTGTGCTGTAATTTACTCAGTGGGTTCTGTTCGTCAGTAAGTGTTACTTGCCAAGTTAGCATAGACATAGCAGTTGTTAAAGTCAAATTTCCAGTTCCAGTATAACAAACATTAACAAACTTCATAACATATAACTTATATACAACAATTGCATATATACATATACAATACCAAGTGTTTAAGGGTATACTACCCCGTTCACAAAATTTTATGAACATGAGAGTATAGACTGCTTCCTATAGTGTTAAACAAGGTGTTTCAATTATATTAGACAAATTAGGATTACTTCGAAATTCTAAACAACTTTAGAGTTAGGTGTACTCACTCACTTGCTTTACCTGCAGGCATTCTGAGTCAAGTTTCTATACCTGTATAAGGGGAAAGTCTTGGTGCTGGTATATCTGCAAGGTAAACAATTATTAAGAGCGATACAGGCTAAAACAGGTAATAGTAGTCATGCATGTTCATGTGGGGTTAGTTTCTGGGTTGAATTGGCTACTGGATGGTTGTGTCCTTTTCCTGTTTATTCTGTTCCATGTCGGCCTCTGAGGTTTCGGTATGCTGGAAGAGGTTGTTGGTTTCTCAGGTGCTGATCCTCCTAGAAGCTGTGGTGTGGGTTGTGGGATATTCAATTTGCTACAGAACTCTTCTAGGTCGTCTGGTAATCTGTATATTGCAATGTTCGTACCTTGCAGAACTTTGATGCAAAAAGGAAAGCCCCATCTGTAGGGAATCTTCAGATTTTGTAGATGAAGGGTTAGGTATCTGGCTTCTCGCCTTCTGTTAAGGGTGATACTACTTAGATCTGCGTAGATTTGAATGTTATCCCCTTCGTATGTGATCTGGCGTAGTTTCCTAGAGGCTTCCATGATTTTCTCCTTATCTGTGAATGTTTGCATTTTTAAAACAATGTCCCTAGGAGGTTTGTTATCTTGCGGCTTCGGTCTCAGTGCCCTGTGGGCTCTTTCTATGGGCATGTCTGGTAATTCTTCATCCCTCAGCAGAAATTTAAAAAGTCCTTGTAGATGTTGTGGAATTTGGTTGGGGACAATTTTCTCTGATACACCTCTCACTCTGATATTATTGCAGCGAATACGGTTGTCCAGATCTTCTAATTGTAATTGCATTTGTTGAATTAGTGAGTCGTGGGATTCAAAAGATCTGTTTTGAATATCAGTATTATTGTAGATTTGGTCTATGTCCTCCTCGAGGTGCACCACTCTTTCTCCTAGCTCTGATAGTTCTTTTTTAACCTCTCTTAGGCCATCTTTTATCATTTTTCCCACTTGTGAGATTAAGGTTGCAAAATCTGCCTTAGTAGGGAGGTTGTCAATGTCTGCCCTTGTAAGGGGTTCTTCTAGCTGGGTGCCTTGAGCATTAGTAGTAGCTGGTGGCATGTCATCTGAGTCTTGTGATGTGGGTGATTCTGGATCCAGAGTTTCCAGCACTTTGAAAAAGTTAAGTTTAGTTGCTGCGGCTGTCAGGGTTTTCGCTGGCTTGTCTGACTTTGAGATCCTTTTGGATGTCATTTTTATATGTTGTTCGGGGGATGAGTATCTCTCTCTGGGAGAAGCTTAAAGTGGTGTCTGGTGCCTGGGTGGTGTGCTGCGTGCAGTGGTGCAGCGTTTTAAGCCTAGGCCTGCTCACGTGTGATGATGGCGGTGCTCCGCTATAGTAAGGTGCCCAGTGATCTGTAGGTTATGGTTTCTCCTCAGTAATTGCGCATTTAGTAAGGTTATATTGCCTATATAAGGAGGGGATAGTGGTATAAGATTAGGCGTTGTTCAAAGTCTCTTCCCTCGTGGCAATATGTTAGGCCTGAGTATGGTGCTTTGTACGGTAGTGCCGTAGCTCTTAGGGCTTAGTGTGTTTCTATATAGTATGCTATGCCATTGCTTTTAAATTGGTGTTGAAGTTGTCATACCTTCGGCTTTTCAGGAGTCGGTCGTTCACCAGTGTCTTTATGTTTTAACCGCATCTGTGCAGGCTTGTGACGTGCGTCGTACATCTAGGCCGAAGTAAATATGCTGTCCGTTTTCATGTGCCGCTTTGCGCAGTTTTCCGTTATTTTAGCTCGCCCGGGGTTTGATCATTGTGTTCCGGGTGAGTTCCGGTGTAAATATCGGTTGTTAGAATTCGGCTAGCACCTTTGCAGTGGTGAAGGTGCTGCTTGGAAGCGTCTGGTAACACGGAGCTTTAGCTTTTTGCAGCCATACTGTGCGATGGCTGGCTCCGCCCCCCCTATATGTCTGGATTTTAATTAAATTAATACGTATTGCTCTGTAAGCAGTTATCATTTAGCTGCCAGGTTAAAAATAAACCGCTACCCCCCCCCAAAAAAAACAAAAAAAACCAGCCGATCTGCATAATAAGTATTGAGTTTGCAAGAATGTCTGGTGGGTAAGGTTAACTCTTGGCAACCTGTTAGTCCGGCATCACAGTAATCCAGTAGCATCCACTGCCTTCAGTGCAACTAATGGTCAAGCAGCAAATACTGTGAGAGCAGGGCTTGTCAATCATCCTGAGGTTAAGTGGCAGCAGTATTAAGACCGCAGCTAATTAACTAGGCATTCAGGCCCACTCGCGCAAGTCTAAAATGCTCAGGCTCCAAAGTTGTTTCTGCAGCTTTGTAAGTGGAGCCCATTAAGGTCAGCATAGCTATCAACTTTACATTACTGCACAAATTATAAAATATAAATACACCATTTAAACCCTTTTAATAATAATTTAAAGTGTTTCTTCTTTAATCTCTGGGGTCTTCTCCTATGTATTAAAGGGATATTAAACTGCTGGGCCTAACTATCAGCATGGTTACTACTCACTGTGCTTTTTCACGATGGGCATTATCATCTTGGAGCTTAGGCATTCTTGCACCCTGACATAGAAGTACATTCAAAGATTAGTAATGCTTCTGACTTTGTCTTATCTATATTGTACGTTTTGGTTTACATAATACAGAGTGTGAGCTTTACATTTGTGCAGTGGTTACATTGCTGTATGTTATCTATTTTATGTTATATATGTTATGACACTTTTACACTGTGTATAAAAACTCCAAAAATGGAAACCTCCCACTCTATATTGTTGTTGCTAACTCAAAACCAACAATACAGCTGTTAAAAAGCTGGCACCATCACTGATCTGTGAATGTTCATCAGTTCTATCTCAGGGTGCAAGAATACGTGAGCTCCAAAATGGTGGCACTCTATATGATAATGACTAGTTTACCAACTAGCACCTGCAAAGGGTTAAAAGAGGAGATTGTTTCTGAAGAAAGCTGCATGCACAGAAAAAAAAAAAAAAACAATAGCAAGTTAAGTAGTAACCATACTGTTGAAGTTGTGTCCAGCAATTTGATGTCAGGTTAAAATCATTAAAATGTTATAGTTTTGTGTGACTTTGAAAGGCTACACACATCCTAAATTCCATCAATACTTTACACTGAGAGAATATGACAGCAACACTCCAATCTACTAAATGAAAAAAAGAGGTAGTCTGATGATTTCCAAGATTTGTCTAATTCTAAATTCTTGAATTCTTAAAAATGTATTTGGTCTTCTTTTGAATGGTGCACCTTGCTTGTTTGCACATTCTTTTTCCTCTATAAATATTTGCACTTATGCTCAGTTGATATGTTTATGAGTATGGCAATTGTCTAATTAAATGGAAAGTTAAAAAAATATAGGCCAAATCACATTTTATATCATGAAACATATACACAAAATTAATTATATCATAGTAATCCTATTCTTGGTTATTTTGTGCCTGGATATTATAAATATGTTCATTAAAAAAATAAAATGATATGAAATTCTTAGGCCTAGATTTAGAGTTGGGCGGTAGCCGTCAAAACCAGCGTTAGAGGCTCCTAACGCTGGTTTTGGGCTACCGCCGATATTTGGAGTCAGTCAGGAAAGGGTCTAACGCTCACTTTGCAGCCGTGACTTTTCCATACCGCAGATCCCCTTACGTCAATTGCGTATCCTATCTTTTCAATGGGATCTTTCTAACGCCGGTATTTAGAGTCGTGGCTGAAGTGAGCGTTAGAAATATAACGACAAAACTCCAGCCGCAGAAAAAAGTCAGTAGTTAAGAGCTTTCTGGGCTAACGCCGGTTTATAAAGCTCTTAACTACTGTGCTCTAAAGTACACTAACACCCATAAACTACCTATGTACCCCTAAACCGAGGTCCCCCCACATCGCCGCCACTCAATTAAATTTTTTTAACCCCTAATCTGCCGACCGCCACCTACGTTATACTTATGTACCCCTAATCTGCTGCCCCTAACACCGCCGACCCCTATATTATATTTATTAACCCCTAATCTGCCCCCCACAACGTCGCCGCCAGCTACCTACAATAATTAACCCCTAATCTGCCGACCGCAAAGCGCCGCCACCTACGTTATCCTTATGTACCCCTAAACTGCTGCCCCTAACACCGCCGACCCCTATATTATATTTATTAACCCCTAATCTGCCCCCCTCAACGTCGCCTCCACCTGCCTACACTTATTAACCCCTAATCTGCCGAGCGGACCGCACCGCTACTATAATAAAGTTATTAACCACTAATCCGCCTCACTCCCGCCTCAATAACCCTATAATAAATAGTATTAACCCCTAGTCTGCCCTCCCTAACATCGCCGACACCTAACTTCAATTATTAACCCCTAATCTGTCGACCGAATCTCGCCGCTACTGTAATAAATGGATTAACCCCTAAAGCTAAGTCTAACCCTAACACTAACACCCCCCTAAGTTAAATATAATTTAAATCTAACGAAATAAATTAACTCTTATTAAATAAATTATTCCTATTTAAAGCTAAATACTTACCTGTAAAATAAACCCTAATATAGCTACAATATAAATTATAATTATATTATAGCTATTTTAGGATTTATATTTATTTTACGGGTAACTTTGTATTTATTTTAACCAGGTACAATAGCTATTAAATAGTTAAGAACTATTTAATAGCTAAAATAGTTAAAATAATTACAAAATTATCTGTAAAATAAATCCTAACCTAAGTTACAATTAAACCTAACACTACACTAAACAATAAATTAATTAAATACAATTCCTACAAATAAATACAATTAAATAAACTAACTAAAGTACAAAAAAATAAAAAAGAACTAAGTTACAAAAAATAAAAAAATATTTACAAACATTAGAAAAAAATTACAACAATTTTAAACTAATTACACCTACTCTAAGCCCCCTAATAAAATAACAAAGACGCCCAAAATAAAAAAAAATGCCCTACCCTATTCTAAATTACAAAAGTTCAAAGCTCTTTTACCTTACCAGCCCTTAAAAGGACCTTTTGTGGGGCATGCCCCAAAGAATTCAGCTCTTTTGCCTGTAAAAAAAAAAATACAATACCCCCCACAACATTACAACCCACCACCCACATACCCCTAATCTAACCCAAACCCCCTTAAATAAACCTAACACTAAGCCCCTGAAGATCTTCCTACCTTATCTTCACCTCGCCGGGTATCACACCGATCCGTCCTGGCTCCGATGTCTTGATCCAAGCCCAAGCGGGGGGCAGAAGATGTCCATGATACGGCTGAAGTCTTCATCCAGATTGAGCTCGCATTCTATTGGCTGATCGGAGCAGCCAATAGAATGCGAGCTCAATCTGATTGGCTGATTGAATCAGCCAATCGGATTGAACTTGATTCTGATTGGCTGATTCCATCAGCCAATCAGAATTTTCCTACCTTAATTCCGATTGGCTGATAGAATCCTATCAGCCACTCAGAATTCGAGGGACGCCATCTTGGATGACGTCCCTTAAAGGAACCTTCATTCGTCGGGAAGTCGTCGGTGAAGATGGATGTTCCGCGTCGGCGGGATGAACATGGATCCGGAAGAAAGAAGACTGAAGATGCCGTTGATAGAAGACTTCAGCTGGATCATGGACCTCTTCAGCTCCCGCTTGGATGAAGACTTCAGCCGGATCATGGACCTCTTCAGCTCCCGCTTGGATGAAGACTTCAGCCGTATCATGGACATCTTCAGCCCCCCGCTTGGGCTTGGATCAAGACATCGGAGCCAGGACGGATCGGTGTGATACCCGGCGAGGTGAAGATAAGGTCCTTTTAAGGGCTGGTAAGGTAAAAGAGATTTGAACTTTTGTAATTTAGAATAGGGTAGGGCATTTTTTTATTTTGGGGGTCTTTGTTATTTTATTAGGGGGCTTAGAGTAGGTGTAATTAGTTTAAAATTGTTGTAATTTTTTTCTAATGTTTGTAAATATTTTTTTATTTTTTGTAACAGTTCTTTTTTATTTTTTGTACTTTAGTTAGTTTATTTAATTGTATTTATTTGTAGGAATTGTATTTAATTTATTTATTGATAGTGTAGTGTTAGGTTTAATTGTAGATAATTGTAGGTAGTTTATTTAATTTATTTATTGATAGTGTAGTGTTAGATTTAATTGTAACTTAGGTTAGGATTTATTTTACAGGTAATTTTGTAATTATTTTAACTAGGTAACTATTAAATAGTTCTTAACTATTTAATAGCTATTGTACCTGGTTAAAATAATTACAAAGTTACCTGTAAAATAAATATTAATCCTAAAATAGCTACAATATAATTATAATTTATATTGTAGCTATATTAGGGTTTATTTTACAGGTAAGTATTTAGCTTTAAATAGGAATAATTTATTTAATAAGAGTTAATTTATTTTGTTAGATTTAAATTATATTTAACTTAGGGGGGTGTTAGGGTTAAAGTTAGACTTAGCTTTAGGGGTTAATAAATTTATTAGAGTAGCGGTGAGCTCCTGTCGACAGATTAGGGGTTAATACTTGAAGTTAGGTGTCGGCAATGTTAAGGAGGGCAGATTAGGGGTTAATACTATTTATTATAGGGTTATTGAGGCGGGAGTGAGGCGGATTAGGGGTTAATACATTTATTATAGTAGCGCTCAGGTCCGGTCGGCAGATTAGGGGTTAATAAGTGTAGTTAGGTGGAGGCGACGTTGGGGGCGGCAGATTAGGGGTTAATAAATATAATATAGGGGTCGGCGATGTTAGGGCAGCAGATTAGGGGTACATAGGGATGATGTAGGTGGCGGGGGTGTACGGAGCGGCAGATTAGGGGTTAAAAATAATATGCAGGGGTCAGAGATAGCGGGGCGGCAGATTAGGGGTTAATAAGTGTAAGGTCAGGGGTGTTTAGACTCGGGGTACATGTTAGAGTGTTAGGTGCAGACGTAGGAAGTGTTTCCCCATAGAAAACAATGGGGCTGCGTTAGGAGCTGAACGCAGCTTTTTTGCAGGTGTTAGGTTTTTTTTCAGCTCAAACAGCCCCATTGTTTTCTATGGGGGAATCGTGCACGAGCACGTTTTTGAAGCTGGCCGCGTCCGTAAGCACCGCTGGTATCGAGAGTTGAAGTTGCGGTAAATATGCTCTACGCTCCTTTTTTGGAGCCTAACGCAGCCATTCTGTGAACTCTAAATACCAGCGGTATTTAAAAGGTGCGGCCAGAAAAAAGCCAGCGTAGCTAACGCACCCCTTTGGCCGCAAAACTCTAAATCTAGGCGTTAATTTTTACACTGACACACAATGAAACCTATTATAGCTGTGGCCTCTGTTATCTGTATGTGTTTATTAAACATGTGCATGGACAACATTTTGTTTTTGACAAATGCTTCATTAAAAAAAATTGTTTTATGCAGTATTCATTCATCGGGTTGCTTAGAATTCAATAGTCTGTAAGCTCACTACTTCCTTTGGGAAACATCTACAGGGCAGCAAATGAGTAGCTGTTTAGCAACCTAAATTTAAATAACATAGAACCTAGTGCTACATTTACAAGCAAGCAGCTGCATTAAAAAAATCTTGAATTTTCTTTTTCTTTAAAGGGACACTAAAATTAAAATAAAACACTTGTGATTCAGATAGAGCATACAATTTTAAAACACTATCCAATTTACTTCTACTATCAAAATCGACATAATAATTTTATATGTTTACTTTCTGAGGCATCAGCTCATACTAAAGGGCCAATTTAACAAGGGCTGAATGGCCCCTAATCACCCTCTTTCTGCGCAAGCCTTCAGCCTCCCAGGATACAGGAGTTAAGAAGCAGCGGTTATAAGACTGCTGCCTCTTAACTCATACGCCTCCTTTGAGGCTGCAGACATCAATCCGCCCGATATCATATGATCAGAATGATTGACACCCCCTGCTAACGGCCGATTGGCCGCAAATCTACAGGAGGTGGCATTGCACTAGCAGTTAACCAGAACTGCTTGTGCAATGTTAAATTGCGACAGCGTATGCTGTCAGCATTTAGCGATGTCTGGCAGACATGATCCGCTACAGCGGATCATGTCCACCAGACATTGATAAATCGACCCCTAAGCATGTACAAAAGTACACAGTATATACGTTTATGCATTTTGTGATTGGCTGATGGCTATCACATGATAAAAGGGGAGGAACATTTGAATTAACTTTAAAATTTATCAGAATCAAATCTAATAGTAATTTGAAATGAAAAGTGCTATTGCGTTGTCTTTTTATTATGACACATGAATCAATTAAGTGACAAGAACATTGCAGGATTGTTAATGAATAATGTAAATTTGAAGACTTTCCCACCTTTAATGGTAATAGTTTAACTGCATGAATGATTTTTTGTTTGATGCATTCAATCACTTGTTCATTTTTTCGCTAAGGAACATTTGTTTATGGGAAATTCTGTATATGTTTTTGACATTTACTGAATACAAAGTCCAATGCTATGATTCCATACTTTATTAGGGGGGAAGAGGTAAACATGGGAATAAAGGGCACTTAGAAACTACTAAGCCAAAATTGTAGACAAAGTACAACCTAAGTAAAAAAAAATAATGTATATATTTTTTTCCATGCTTTTTGAACTTTGAGTTTTACGTTTAAAACATTTAGGCTAGATTACAAGTAGCTCTAAAACTCTGCTAGAGTTAAAGGGACACACAACTCAATTTTTTTCTTTCACAATTCAGACAGAGCACGCAATTTTAAGCAACTTTCTAATTTACTCCTATACTAATTTTCCTTGTTAATTTGATATCTTTATTTAAAAAAGCAGGAATGTAAGCATAGGGGCAGGCTTATTTTTGGTTCAGCACCTAGGTAGCGCTTGCTGATTGGTGGCTACATTTAGCATTAGCATTTGGTATTGCTTAACTGCCTGAATTCTCAAATTTTTCCCCAAAACTATATATATATATATATATATATATATATATATATATATATATATATATATATATATATATATATATATATATATATATATATATATATATATTTAAAGAAGACAACCCAGGTAATTGATCTAGGCCCATTTAGTTACATTTAATGCCACCAGTTGGCAGTCAGATGTATGCCAAATGTGATCATAAAAGAAAATCATTAACTTTTTTACAAACTTTAAGTTTTCATTGAAATTATGTTCACACAACTTGTTCAGTCATAAGACAAAAAGTTGTAAAAGCTTCTTTAGGATTTCCTGTGCACAGAGTTACCAGACATTTTTGGTTTGTCATTGGTTTTGGTAATTAGAAGGCTGCTAATTGCAGCTGTGCACCATACTTTTGGAAGAAGATTTTTAGTCATATTATGACAATGGGTCTAGGGTCCATTCGGTATGGCTTAACTGCCTGAATTCTCAAAATTCCCCTACAAAGCTGCATATAATTTTAAAGTAGACAGCCCTGAGTGTTGATTTAGGTCCATTTTATTATATTTCACCCCACCTTTTTGCAGTCAGATGTATGCCAAATATGATCACAAAAAAAATCAAATTTTGTATTTCCCACTGAAATTATTCTCACATAACTTGTGCAGTCATAAGAAAATGGGTTGTAAAAGCGCCTCTAGAATTCCTTGTGTACAGAAATAACAGACATGTATGGCTTTATCATTGTTTTGGTAATTAGAAGGCCATTATTTGCAGCGGCACACCACACTTCTGAAAGAGGCTTTTTAGATACATTATAGCAATGCGTCTAGTGCCTATTACGTATAGCATAACTACCATGGTTCTTAAAATTGGTCTCAAAACTATAAATATTTTTAAAGTAGACAACCCAAGTGTTCAAAGGTCACTCAGTGTTCACTCAGCGATCACCAGTCACTCAGTGGTCACAGGTCATTCAGTGGTCACTGGTCACTCAGCAGTCACCAGTCACTTATTACTCAGTAGTAACTCAGTGGTAACTCAGTGATCCCTGGTTACTCTGTGGTCACTCAGTGATCATTGGTTACTCAGTGGTCACTCAGTGGTAAAAGGTCACCAGTCACTCAGTGGTCACCGGTCATTCAGTGTATATATATGTTGGTAAATAAATAAATATACACATATAAATACACAAATACGTATGTCTCTCTATGTTAAAGTCCTTTGCAGCCTTTCTAACACCTGAGACCTGATTGTTAAAGTGAATGTGAAGTTTAATCAATTAGTGCCCGGTTTTTAAAAATACTATTAAAAACAGGGGCCGGATCGTTGATCCCCTGCCTCAACTACTTTGTACTTATGTCAGAAATGATGAAACGGGCATCCTTCAAATATTGTTTCCCCCCCCCCCCCCCCACGAGCGTCCTCCTTGTGATGCCCTGCTGTGATTGGAGGAAGCCGGTTTCATCATTGCTGAGTAAGTGCGGTAGGAAGAAGCAGGCGTGGTATCGGAGATCTGGCTTTGGAGAAGTAAAAGGTATTTCGACAAATACGGTGCAATGTAAAGTTTCATCAATGAAAGTGTTTTTAATAGTATTTTTAAAAACTGGGCACTAATTGATGAAACTTTACAGTCACTTTAAGCAATTTTTTAAATTGATTTTTTATGGTGTTTTGTGCAACTTTTTTGACTTGCGTAACAGTTAACCAGAGCTCTGAAGCTGTGACGCATGTTAAAGGCACAGCCTACTGCAAAAATGTTATTGTTTACAAAGATATATAATTCCTTTAATACCCATTTCCCAGTTTTGCACAGCCAACATGGTTATATTATTATGCCATTAACTTCTGTGATTACCTTGTATCTAAGCCCCTTTTGACAGCCCCCTAATAACATGGCTATTTATTTATTATCTATTGACTTGCATCTATCTATCTATCTATCTATCTATCTATCTATCTATAGAATTCTATCAGTCAATCGGAATTAAGGTAGGATTGAAGTTCAATCCTATTGGCTGATCCAATCAGCCAATAGGATTGAGCTCACATTCTATTGGCTGATTGGAACAGCCAATAGAATGCAAGCTCAATCCTATTGGCTGATTGCATCAGCCAATAGTATTGAACTTCAATCCTATTGGCTGATTGCATCAGCCAATAGGATTTTTCCTACCTTAATTCTGATTGGCTGATAGAATTCTATCAGCCAATAGGAATTGAAGGGACGCCATCTTGGATGACATCACTTAAAGGAACCCTTATTGTTTAAGAAGACGTCGGATGAAGAGGATGCTCCGCGTCAGATGTCTAGAAGATGGAGCTGCTCCACGTCGGATGAATGAATATAGAAGATGCCATCTGGATGAAGACTTCTGCCCATCAGGAGGATTACTTCAGCCCGTCTGGAGGACCACTTCTGTCCGTTTGGAGGACCACTTCTGCCGGATTCGTTGAGGACTTCGGCCCGGTTGGGTGAAGACTTCTCACGTTAGGGTGATCTTCAAGGGGTTAGCGTTAGGTTTTTTAAGGGGGGATTGGGTGGGTTTTAGAGTAGGGTTGGTTGTGTGGGTGGTGGATTTTAATGTTGGGGGGGTTATTTTTTTTTACAAGTAAAAGTGCTGATTACTTTGGGGCAATGCCCCGCAAAAGGCCCTTTTAAGGGCTATTTGTAATTTAGTGTAGGGTAGGGCTTTTTTTATTTTGGGGGGCTTTTTTATTTTGTTAGGGGAATTAGATTAGGTGTAATTAGTTTAAAAATCTTGTAATTTGTTTATTATTTTCTGTAATTTAGTTTTTGTTGTTTTTTTGTACTTTAGATAATTTTATTTAATTGTATTTCATTGTATTTAGTTTATGGAATTTATTTAATTATAGTGTAGTGTTAGGTGTAATTGTAACTTTTACATGTATTGTAATATTTTACAGGTATATTTGTATTTATTTTAACTAGGAAGTTATTAAATAGTTAATAGTTGTACCTAGTTAAAATAAATACAAACTTGCCTGTAAAATAAGAATAAACCCTAAGTTAGATACAATGTAACTATTAGTTATATTGTAGCTAGCTTAGGGTTTATTTTATAGGTAAGTATTTAGTTTTAAATAGGAATAATTTATTTAATGATAGGAATATTTATTTAGATTTATTTAAATTATATTTAAGTTAGGGGGTGTTAGGGTTAGACTTAGGTTTAGGGGTTAATAAATTTGATTTAGTGGCGGCGGTGTAGTGGGGGCAGATTAGCAGTTAATATATATAATGTAGGTGGCCGCGGTGTAGGGGACGGCAGATTAGGGGTTAATAAGTATAATGTAGGTGGCGGTGGGCTCCGTGAGCGGCGGTTTAGGGGTTAAAAACTTTATTTAGTTGTGGTGGGGTCCGTGAGAGGCGGTTTAGGGGTTAATACATTTATTAGAGCTGCGGCGGGGTCCGGGAGCAGCGATATAGGGGGTAAAACAGTATAGTATAGTGGCGGTGTTTAGTGACAGTATACAAATAAAGCTGTGAAAAAGCTGAAGAGCAGCAAGATCGATGACTGTTAGTTGACAACAGTCCGCTGCTCATCGCTCCGTACTTGGTGCGTGGCTTTTTGACAGCTTTTTTGGTAACTTTGGAGAACGTATTCAGGTCCGCAGCAGCGATGTTAGGCAATCTTAGGCGAGCGTATTGGTGCCGACGAATGCAAGTAAGTTGACGGGTTGATAAATAGGGGCCTAGATGGAGGAAGATCAACAATAAAATCAATAGAGCTATGTGACCAATGTTTCTGGGGAACAGGTAATGGCTCTAATATCGCTGCAGCTTTGGGGCTACTATCTTATGTCTTGCACATACCTCACAGAACAGAACAAAGTCCTCCACCATCTCCTGCACTTAAAGCGATAGTAAACACCAAAAATGTTATTGTTTAAAAAGATAGATAATCCCTTTATTTACCATTCCCCAGTTTTGTATCTAAGCTTCTGCTAACTGCCTCCTTATCTCAGATCTTTTGACAGACGGGCTTAGAAATTAGCATATGAGCCTACCTAGGTTTAGCTTTCAACTAAGAAGAACAAGAGAACAAAGCAAATTTGATGATAAAAGTAAATTGGAAAGTTGTTTAAAAGGACATGCCCTATCTGAATCATGAAAGTTTAAATGTGGACTTTACTATCCCTTTAAGCCACCAAATATAGCAAGAAATTAATTGATTTGTCTTCCTAGAACCCCCATGACCAGCTGACATAACTGGAAGAGTTATTTACTGCATTTGGCCAAATGGGACAAGCTCAGGCACCACGTCAAGGTCTCTTGCAAGTGCCTGAGTCCCTAATACAGCCACACAACTGAAGCCATGCACACAAATGCAAGCTAATAATCAAACAAATTGGGAACAGGTCAGGGTTCACAGACTCTTCCAGTTTTGCTTTTTAATCCTAGCTGAGAGCTTGTGAGTGAGTACTGGACTTTATATGTGTTGTATTGTCTGTTTTTGTAATTCTCCCTAAAGGACTTGCACCCTGGCAGGCCCGGGGTTAACTGCCTGTGACTCTGTAGATAGTGGAGCTTTATGTGAGTGCGATAGCAACCAAAGCTGGGCCTGTTTATGAGTCATGGGATGTGTACCCGGTCCAGTCTAGATGTGCTGTTCTTTCTCCTGATATTTTGCTTATGCCCAGGGTGATTACATAAGTCTGTGAACCCTGACCTGTTCCCAGTTTGTTTGATTATTAGCTTGCATTTGTGTGCATGGCTGCAGTTGTGTGGCTGTATTAGGGACTCAGGCACTTGGAAGAGACCTTGACGTGGTGCCTGAGCGTGTCCCATTTGGCCAAATGCGGTAACTAACTCTTCCAGATTTGCTTTTTAATTCTAGCTGAGAGCTTGTGAGTGAGTACTGGACTTTATATGTGTTGTATATTATATATATATATATATATATATATATATATATATATATATATATATATATATATATATATATATATATATATATATATATATATAAAAATAATGATTTAATTAATGTATTTGTTTGCAGCAAAATTCCAACAACATTTCTCATTGTTATGTATAAGAGCAAAACAAATGATTCAACACAAACCTTTCTATTACTTTTTTTATTGATTATGTTCTTTATGATTCATTACAGCAGTTCAGAGATGATCACACAGCAGACTGGACACATTTGTAGTCACAGAAGTTGTCACTGAGACTCTTAATTCAAGGAATGGACATTAATCACCGTATAAGGGCAAACAACATTCTGACATTTCATTTGCCTTCTTTGTCTTGTGTGTGCAGGACATTTACATCAGGTTTTAGATGAAAAACACTGTTTTGCTTGATCATACAATAAATACTATTTTAGAACATCATTTAAGGTGTTTATGTTGGTTAAATGAAATGTGGATTTAAAGAAACATATGGCTAATAAACTAACCTACACGTGCCGGAGGGCGCGCTAACCAGCTCCTCTTCATAACAGAGCCCGGAGTCTTAGCGCTCGGCTCTGATTGTATAAAAAATATTATTTTCTGTTAACACCCAAAGTGTCCTGCCTCTATGTATGGTGGAACTAATCATCAAATGACAGCATCGGAAAAAAGGTTGCAGTCATCTCGCACTACAGAAATTAATGTGTTAACGAGAATACAATTTTTTATACAATCAGAACTCGGCAAGACAAAATTATATCTTAGCTTAAGATAAAATAGAGTGATTATTACTTTGTGAGTATCACTATTTGGGGATCATATGGGGAATAATCTGCACTAGGAAGTGCCCTGCTTTTCTGTTTGTGTTTTCAACTTTAGTGGAGGCCCCAGGATCCGAGCGTGCAAAGCCTCCAGTTAGCGTGGGATGGTCTCTGGAATGAAAATGAGCTGGTTAGTGTGCCTTATGGCGTGTGTAGGAAGTATTTTAAGTATAGGTGATTTTTTTAGCTGTACTTTTCAACATTTATATTCATTTAACAAAAACAAATGTAAATGTTTAAAGAATATTCAGAATTTGTTTTGTTCAAAACTAAATGAATACCGAATAGTGAAGTCACAGAATATTCAGGGCAACGAATTTTCTTGAATATTCGTAAGCAATTTTTTTCCGAACCGACAATTTCCTGGCAGCACATGTTAAGAAGCCAGTACGAAATTGGGGACTCTCCCCACTGGTGCATGTACAGCGACAAAATAAGATCCCTAATACTACAATGTAAGATGACTATTAATCCCTGAAGAGGCAAATCGGAATGGGCACTATCTAATCTGTCACTGTACAGCTGCATCAATTAAAAAGACTGCGTGCCCCCATACTTGGCTTTCTAGAAAAACAGATATGTACCATCAATATTCTCAATAAACACAATTAATTCTTAATAAACTCAAAGCATAAAAGCTCCACAACAAATTCATCACTACATAATGAAGCCGCACTGAAACGCCTGGCAAATGCTTTTTCAAAGGCCAATTTGATATTTGGCATGACACCAAAAATGGCTGTCACCATTATTGGCATTGGCACCATCATCTTGTTTTTCAGATCCAAGCAAAGATTGGTGGCCTATATCATTATTGCTCATCCAATATGTGTGATCTGTCAATCTGACTATTAGGCAATAAAGTGCCTTTGGCCGTTGAATTTGATGTGCCCATTTTGTTGTTGATATTTACTGGATCATTTGTGGTCAGTGGATTGTGCTAGCAAAGTTCATGTTGTCCATGCATTGTATAGGTGACTTTTCCAACATCTAATTCAATATTTATCCAACCCTATAATTTTGTTATTGATTGTATTATGATGATTGCTATGTAGAAAAAGGTGAATCAATACCCAAAATACATAATCGTCTAGACTGGAATCAACTCCATAGAGTGTGGCTGATATCATTAAAGAAAAAATTATAATTGTTAAATAAAACATATTTCCCAATAGTCAATTGAAGTTGAGGGTAATACTCGGCTAGATTTGGAGTTTTGTCAGTAACGACCCAAAAATCTAACGCTGGCTTTTTTCTGGCCGCACCATAAAAATAACTCTGGTATTGAGAGTCCACATAAAGGCTGCGTTAGGCTCCAAAAAAGGAGCGTAGAGCATTTTTAACGCAGCTTCAACTCTCGATACCAGAGTTGCTTACGCAAGCGGCCAGCCTCAAAAACGTGCTCGTGCACGATTCCCCCATAGAAAACAATGGGGCTGTTTGAGCTGAAAAAAAACACCTGCAAAAAAGCCGCGTTCAGCTCTTAACGCAGCCCCATTGTTTGCTATGCGGAAACACCTCCTAAGTCTGCACCTAACACCCTAACATGTACCCCGAGTCTAAACACCCCTAACCTTACACTTATTAACCCCTAATCTGCCGCCCCCGCTATCGCTGACACCTGCATTTTATTGGCTGTTCCGATCAGCCAATAGAATGCAAGCTCAATCTGATTGGCTGATTGGATCAGCCAATCGGATTGAACTTGATTCTGATTGGCTGATTCCATCAGCCAATCAGAATATTCCTACCTTAATTCTGATTGGCTGATAGAATCCTATCAGCCAATCGGAATTCGAGGGACGCCATCTTGGATGACGTCCCTTAAAGGAACCTTCATTCTTCAGTTGGACGTCGCCGGATGAAGATGGGTCCGCGTCGGAGGTCTTCAGGATGGAGCCGGTCCTCATCGGATGAAGATAGAAGATGCCGCTTGGAAGATGATGGTTGCCGGTCCGGATCTACTCTTCTTCCCGGATAGGATGAAGACTTTGGAGCCTCTTCTGGACCTCTTCAGCCACCGGATGATGGATCGCCAGCCCCCACTTGGGCTGGATGAAGATTTTGGAGCCAGGACGGATCGGTGATACCTGGTGAGGTGAAGACAAGGTAGGATGATCTTCAGGGGCTTAGTGTTAGGTTTATTTAAGGGGGGTTTGGGTTAGATTAGGGGTATGTGGGTGGTGGATTGTAATGTTGGGGGGGGGGTATTGTATGTTTTTTTTACAGGCAAAAGAGCTGAACTTCTTGGGGCATGCCCCGCAAAGGGCCCTGTTCAGGGCTGGTAAGGTAAAAGAGCTTTGAACTTTAGTAATTTAGAATAGGGTAGGGCATTTTTTATTTTGGGGGTCTTTGTTATTTTATTAGGGGGCTTAGAGTAGGTGTAATTAGTTTAAAATTGTTGTAATATTTTTCTGATGTTTGTAAATATTTTTTTATTTTTTGTAACTTAGTTCTTTTTTATTTTTTGTACTTTAGTTAGTTTATTTCATTGTAGTTATTTGTAGGAATTGTATTTAATTTATTTATTGATAGTGTAGTGTTAGGTTTAATTGTAGGTAATTGTAGGTATTTTATTTAATTAATTTAATGATAGTATAGTGTTAGGTTTAATTGTAATTTAGGTTAGGATTTATTTTACAGGTAATTTTGAAATTATTTTAACTAGGTAGCTATTAAATAGTTCTTAACTATTTAATAGCTATTGTACCTGGTTAAAATAATTACAAAGTTGCCTGTAAAATAAATATTAATCCTAAAATAGCTATAATATAATTATAATTTATATTGTAGCTATATTAGGATTTATTTTACAGGTAAGTATTTAGCTTTAAATAGGAATAATTTATTTAATAAGAGTTAATTAATTTCGTTAGATTAAAATTATATTTAACTTAGGGGGGTGTTAGTGTTAGGGTTAGACTTAGCTTTAGGGGTTAATACATTTATTAGAATAGCGGTGAGCTCTGTTCGTCAGATTAGGGGTTAATAATTGAATTTAGGTGTCGGCGATGTTAGGGAGGGCAGATTAGGGGTTAATACTATTTATTATAGGGTTAGTGAGGCGGATTAGGGGTTAATAACTTAATTATAGTAGCGGTGCGGTCCGCTCGGCAGATTAGGGGTTAATAAGTGTAGGCAGGTGGAGGCGATGTTGAGGGGGGCAGATTAGGGGTTAATAAATATAATATAGGGGTCGGCGGTGTTAGGGGCAGCAGATTAGGGGTACATAAGGATAACGTAGGTGGCGGCGCTTTGCGGTCGGCAGATTAGGGGTTAATAAGTGTAGGTAGCTGGCGGCGACGTTGGGGACGGCAGATTAGGGGTTAATAAATATAATATAGGGGTCGACGGTGTTAGGGGCAGCAGATTAGGGGTACATAAGTATAACGTAGGTGGCGGTCGGCAGATTAGGGGTTAAAATAATTTAATAGAGTGTCGGCGATGTGGGGGGACCTCGGTTTAGGGGTTAATAGGTAGTTTATGGGTGTTAGTGTACTTTAGAGTACAGTAGTTAAGAGCTTTATAAACCGGCGTTAGCCCAGAAAGCTCTAAACTACTGACTTTTTTCCTGCGGCTGGAGTTTTGTCGTTAGATGTCTAACGCTCACTTCAGACACGACTCTAAATACTGGAGTTAGAAAGATCCCATTGAAAAGATAGGATACGCAATTGACGTAAGGGGATCTGCGGTATGGAAAAGTCGCGGCTGAAAAGTGAGCGTTAGACCCTATTTTGAGTGACTCCAAATACCGGAGGTAGCCTAAAACCAGCGTTAGGAGCCTCTAACGCTGGTTTTCACGGCTAACGCCAAACTCCAAATCTAGGCCACTGTGTTTCAGCCCTATCTGGAAGTTATATAGATACATTTATGAATAATAGCTCCTCTAAATACTTGTTTTAGTTTGTTGAAAAAATATATCCAATTTTAATTTCAAACTATAATAGGCAATTATCAAAATATAGAGTTACTGCAGGCAAGAATTAAAATTAAATTTAAAATGTAGAGTCTTCTTTTGATTTTTTTTGTTTCTGAGAAAAGTTTGATACACTTTTCAACGACACTGAAATTGATACCTCTGATATAGAGAAATATGCTAATTAGAAGAGATGAATATTGCTGCTGTAAACAATTTTACTTAAAATATCATTTTTTGGTTTTATTTATAAAGATTTATCAGTTTTGCAACCCTTCTCAGGAGTGCAGTAGTTATTATAATACATATTTATGAATATTGTCTGCAAGGTATTAATGCTCTGTTTGTAAGGGATTATAATTTTCATAAATAAATATTTATATGATCAGATTTAAGTTTTATAAAAAAAAAAAGGCCTTACTGCTTTTAAAAAGTTTTATGTTTATTGCTAATAGTATAATCAAGCACATTTTTAATTATATATATATATATATATATATATATATATACAATTGTAGCTCTAACTGTGTGTGTGCTTATATATATAAATATATATATATTTATGTGCTACTATGTATATATACACATTATTATTATTATTTTATTTGTATAGCGACGCCAAATTCCGTAGCGCTGGGTACAATGATAGGGGTATACAATGACAAGGATTTGCGATAAAATACAAAACATAACAAAATTAAATAAATCTAGTACAGGAGGAAGAGGGCGCCTGCTCCGGAGAGCTCATAGCCTACAGGTTTAGGGTGCAGAGACAAGAGCAGCACGTGCAAAGTCTTGGAGACGGGAGTGGGACGAGAGATAACAGGAGTAGAGAGACGTAGGTCAGAGGTTGATCGAAGAGGACGGGATGGGGGTTAGTTAATATATAAATGCATACAAAGAGAGAAGCGCTCCCCCAGGAATTAACAACAGCTCAATAGCCTGTTCTATGGCAAGCTACTACCTAGGAGCAGCCTCTTCCAGCCCAGTTCCGCCTTTCACAAAGGAAAACTCTCCTTAGGAATATCAGTCTGATCCCGCCAATCAAGGTCAGTCCAGCCCCGAAATACCAGGCAAAATTATCCTTTGAACAAGGAACATGACAACCCCAGATGATCGTTTCGGCCTCCTATGGGCCTCGTCATTGAGGTGCAGCCATATTCCTCTAAGCTTCACTGGGCAAGGAGTCCATGCCTGGCCTCTCCCACCACCCCCAGGGAGACTTCCCCAGGGTCACCACTCAAATGCATACAAAGAGAGAGGGTGATAGGGGGTTGTCATGTTCCTTGTTCAAAGGAGAAGTGCCTGGTATTTCTGGGCTGGTACATATTAACACATAAATATATACGTATATAAGCATATACATATCTGTTAAAATTTGCTGCCCATCGTTGTACGACTTACCTTCTTCGCTGCGCTTAGGCTCTGTGCTGTGTATTACGGCATCAGAACAAGGCTCCCATTGGAGCAGATGGAAGCACGCTCTTGTGAGCATGCTCATGTTCACATTGCACTCACTTGTAATACCAGCACATATTTGTGTGCACTGGTATTACTAAGTGGAGCGCAAATGTCACTTGTAATCTGACCCATAGAAGTTGACTTCACTCTTAGAATGAGTGCCACTATCAAAATTCATAATTCTGGGTGGTCACCTGGTACTCACAAAAAGCTGGGCTTGCATTCAATGATTCATACATATAAATATGTAAGCCATGGAGTTTTAAGGGTTAAAGTGATTGTAAACTTGAACATAGTCGCTCAAGTCATAGGGGCCTATTTATGAAAGGCCTGTAGGACATGATCCGTCATTGCGGATCATGTCCGACAGACCTCGCTGAATGCAGAGAGCAATACGCTCTCTGCATTTAGCATTGCGCCAGCAGCTCTTGTGAACTGCTGGTGCAACGCGGCCACCTGCAGATTTGCGGCCAATCGGCCGCTAGCAGGGGGTGTCAATCAACCCGATCGTATTCGATTGGGTTGAATTGCGGCGATGTCTGTCCGCCTCCTCAGAGCAGGTGGACAGGTTTGGAGCAGCAGTCTTTAGACCGCTGCTTCATAACTGGTGTTTCTGACGAGTCTGAAGGCTCACCAGGAACATGGGGCTTCAAGCTTCATACGGAGCTTGATAGATAGGTCCCATAGGATAGAATTTAAAAAAATTATGAGACTTTCATTCATCAAATGTGTAGTATATACTTATCTTCTGAGATTTTTACCTTGTAATGTCAGAACGATAAGCACCATTCCTCCACCTGCCATATCCTATCACTTGAGCGACTATGATCAAGTTTACATTCACTTTAAGGACATGCGTACAGTGCGTAAGGGCTCAGAAGGAGCCTGTGATGCACAGGACTGGGTTGAGAATAAAGCTATTTTCCTATCTGGGATTGAAGTAGGCATCAGCCATGGGTCTACCACATCAGAAGTCTTAAAGATGCACTCAAAAATGTGAAACAGGTGTATGAGGAACCGGCTCCCTTAAGATAACGTTATACCCATAGCAAGAAGCTGGTGTCTCCAGCCTCTAGGGTGCAAAGTCTACATGTTCCTATGTTTTGAGAGTTACAGTAGTTAGACTTCCTGGCCCAAGAGAAAGAAGCTAGTGTTTCAGCCTATTGGTGTGCAACCAATATCTTATTAAAAGTTGGAGTATTCTGCACTGCACCTTTAAAAGATTGTATGGTGAGTCTATGGGGTAGATTCGCTGTAACAGTTAATGTCCTCCCGACATTGATAAATGCAGACAGCAGACGCTGTAGGCATTTATCATTGCACAAGCATTTTTAGTTAAATGCTTGTGCAATGCCGCCCCCTCCACATTCGCGGCCAATCTGCCGCAAGCAAGTGGTGTCAATCATCCCGATCGTATCCAATTAGGTTGATTGCCTTTATTAGATTGCATGGTGAGAGACTACACCTTATGGCTCACAAAATTTTATTTTTACTAATAGTGTGTAGATCTGAACATCATTCTGATGTGAACACTATTATACCGGCACAAAGGGATTAACTAGTACAGGTGTTTGAAAATCCAGGCCTTAGTCTTCACTAACATACTAGATTTGCAAAATTTCCTTGAATGTTAAAAAACAGCAATGTAGTTAAGCCATGGAGGCCGATTTATCACGGCCCGAATGGTGCCATATAGCCCTGTTTCCGTGCAAGCCTTCAGGCTCACCAGAAACAGGAGTTAAGAAGCAGCGGTCTTAAGACTGCTGATCCTTAACTCGTCCGCCACCTCTGAGGCTGTGGACATCAATCCGCCCGATCGAATACGATCGTGTTGATTGACACCCCCTGCTAGTGGCCAATAATGGCTGCGAATCTACAGAGGGCGGCATTGCACAAGCAGTTGACTAGAACTGCTTGTGCAATGTTAAATGCATATGCTGTCGGCATTCAGCGATGTCTGGTTAATATGATACACTACAGTGTATCATGTCTGCCAGACATTGATAAATCGGCCCCATGGTGTTTTCTTATAAGTAATATAGCATTGGGTTAGGTATAAGTGGAGTTTGTCATTACAGAATATTTTAAAAATGATTTACATATATCATATTTGAAAAAATCGTATTGTTAACTTTTAATATATTAAATGTATGTTTTCAAATTTCATATTTAAATCTTTGATTGCCCTTATGAGAGCTTTATGAAGAATGCCAAGACTGCAAAAGCTTCAGAGACAGTTTAATGCAGCACTTTAGTACTTGAATGAAATTATGATATCAATAATTCATTTTAAAGGGACATAAAAGTCTAATGTTTCTATTAATGAATCATAGATTATCATTACATACAATTTACTGATTACACAGTGCACCATTATTACCATTTAAAAATCAAAACTCAATAATAAGGCAAACAAACAAATATATTTTCATAATGGTGACTTTTATTATTACATAATTATCATTATTATTATATGTAATTTTCAATGTGAAAATGTGTTAAAGGGACAGTCTACACCAGAATTTTTATTGTTTTAAAAGATATCTAATCCATTTATTACCCGTTCCCTAGTTTTGCATACCCAGCACAGTTATATTAATACACTTTTTACCTCTGTGATTACCTTGTATCTAAGCCTCTGCAAACTGCCCCCTTATTTCAGTTCTTTTAACAGACTTGCATTTTAGCCAATCAGTGCTAGGTAACTCCACGTGCAGGAGCACAATGTTATCTATATGACACACATGAACTAACACCCTCTAGTGGTGAAAAACTGTCAAAATGCCTTCAGATAAGAGGCAGCCTTCAAGGTCTAAGAAATTATCATATGAACCTCCTAGCTTTAGCTTTCAGCTAAGAATACAAAGAGAACAAAGCAAAATTAGTGATAAAATTCAATTGGAAAGTTGTTTAAAATTACATGTCCTATCTCAATCATGAAAGTTTATTTTGGACTAGACTGTCCCTTCAATATTTATTTGATTAAAAAATAAATCATGACACAATAAAGTATTATGTGTCATAGGAATAATATTTTGAATAGATATATTTAACAATATGGCCTCTAGTTATTAAGGTCTGTCTGACCTGATCCGACAGTGCGGATCAGGTCCGACAGACCTCGCTGAATACGGCGAGCAATAGGCTCGCCGTTTTCAGCATTGCACCAGCAGCTCACAAGAGCTGCTGGTGCAACGCCGCCTACTGCAGACTCGCTGCCAATAGGCCGCCATCAGGGGGGTGTCAATCAACACGATCGGGTTGATTTCCGGCGATGTCTGTCCGGACAGGTTATGGAGCAGCGGTCTTTGTGACTTCATAACTGCTGTTTCTGGTGAGTCTGAAGACTCACCAGAAACAGGGGCCGTTAAGCTCCATCCGGAGCTTGATAACTAGAGGCCTTTGTCTGCTCAAGCATAGTGTACATTTGCAATATTTTGGTATATTAAAAAAATATAATGAGCAACAAATGTCAAATAATAACTTTACAAATCTTGAAGTCTTATCTTTAACATAGTTAGTTACATTTTCTCAAAGTATACTGTGCATTGGTCGCGGGGAGAGCCTATGGGGGCGATTTATTATGCTGCGAATGCAGAAGTTTAAGTGCAAGCGTTCAGGTTAGCCGGAAACATAAGTTAAGAAGCAGCGGTGTTCAGATTGGATACAATCGGGTTGATTGACACCCCCTGCTGGTGGCCGACTGGTCGTTAATGTGCAGGGGGCGCCATTGCTCAAGCATTTCATTACAAATGCTTGTGCAATGATAAATGTTTATTGATGTGCGGTAGACATGATCAGCTACAGCAGATCATGTATGCCTGCACAATGTTAAATCGGCCCTTGTGTCTGTTCATATGATGTTAATTAACCCCTTAAAGACGTCGTTATACCCTTAAGGACCAGCAACGAACCCTGTATGTGGCTGCAGTCATGGGCTTCTCTCTGCCCCAATCTCGCTCAAAATAGCGAGATTGCGCTAAGTCTGCATGACCCACGAGTGGGGCACTGCAGAAATAGAGTTGCAGAGTTGTTGATGTATCAGTCAGCGATGGTTCTGTTCGTTGGTGGGTGGGAGCCATAGCAGGGAGGTGGGTGGGTGGCCCATCGTTAAAGGGACTTCCTGTTCCTGTCCCTGCAGTGTGCGCAAGACATCAGAAGCGCGGGGGGCGCGCATACGCTACATTAAGCTACAAGAGCTGCTGGTGCAACGCCGCCCCCTGCAGACTCGCGGCCAATCAGCCGCCAGCAGGGAGGTGTCAATCAACCCGATCGTACTCGATTGGGTTGATTTCCGGCGATGTCTGTCCGCCTGCTCAGAGCAGGCGGACAGGTTATGGAGCAGCATTCTTTGTGACCGCTGCTTCATAACTGCTGTTTCTGGCGAGTCTGCAGGCTAGCCAGAAACACGAGGCATCAAGCTCCATTCGGAGCTTGATACATATGCCCTATTGTATCTAGCTTAGGGTTTATTTTTATTTTACAGGCAAGTTTGTATTTATTTTAACTAGGTAGAATAGTTACTAAATAGTTATTAACTATTTAATAACTACCTAGCTAAAATAAATACAAAAGTACCTGTAAAATAAAACCTAACCTAAATTACAATAACACCTAACACTACACTACAATTAAATACAATTAAATAAATTACATACAATTAACTAAATTATATACAATTATCTAAAGTACAAAAAAAACCCCACTAAATTACAGAAAATAATAAACAAATTACAAAAATTTAAACTAATTACACCTAATCTAATAGCCCTATCAAAATAAAAAAGCCCCCCCAAAATAAAAAAAAAAACCCTAGCCTAAAGTAAACTACCAATAGCCCATAAAAGGGCCTTTTGCGGGGCATTGCCCCAAAGTAATAAGCTCTTTTACCTGTAAAAAAAAAATACAAACAACCCCCCAACAGTAAAACCCACCACCAACACAATCAACCCCCCGAAAATATCCTAACTAAAAAAACCTAAGATCCCCATTGCCCTGAAAAGGGCATTTGGATGGGCATTGCCCTTAATAGGGCAGTTAGCTCTTTTGCGGCCCAAAGCCCTAACCTAAAAATAAAACCCACCCAATACACCCTTAAAAAAACCTAACACTAACCCCCTGAAGATCGACTTACTGGGAGACATCTTCATCCAAGCCGGGCAGAAGTGGTCCTCCAGACGGGCAGAAGTCTTCATCCAAGATGGGCAGAAGTGGTCCACCAGACCACAGAAGTCTTCATCGAGACGGCATCTTCTATCTTCATCCTTCCAGTGAGGAGCGGGTCCATCTTCAAGACATCCGACGCGGAGCATCCTCTTCGGCCGATGACTACACGACTACTTCAATCCATTTGGCTGATTGGAACAGCCAATAGAATGCGAGCTCAATCCGATTGGCTGTTCCAATCAGCCAATAGGATTGAAGTTCAATCCTATTGGCTGATTGCATCAGCCAATAGGATTTTTTCTACCTTAATTCCGATTGGCTGATAGAATTCTATCAGCCATTTGGAATCTAAGGGACGCCATCTTGGATGACATCACTTAAAGGAACCATACGTCGGGTAGTCGTCGGCCGAAGAGGATGCTCTGCGTCGGATGTCTTGAAGATGGACCCGCCCTGCGCCGGATGAATAAAGATAGAAGATATTGTCTGGATGAAGACTTCTACCGTCTGGAGGACCACTTCTGCCCGGCTTGGATGAAGACTTCTGCCATCTGGAGGACCACTTCTGTCTGGCTTGGATGAAGACGTCTCCCGGTAAGTCGATCTTCAGGGGGTTAGTGTTAGGTTATTTTAAGGGTGTATTGGGTGGGTTTTATTTTTAGGTTAGGGCTTTGGGCCACAAAAGAGCTAACTGCCCTTTTAAGGGCAATGCCCATCCAAATGCCCTTTTCAGGGCAATGGGGAGTTTAGTGTTTTTTAGTTAGGATTTTATTTTGAGGGGTTGGTTGTGTGGGTGGTGTGATTTACTGTTGGGGGGGTTGTTTGTATTTTTTTTTTACAGGTAAAAGAGCTGATTACTTTGGGGCAATGCCCCGCAAAATGCCCTTTTAAGGGCTATTGGTTGTTTAGGCTAGGGTTTTTTTATTTTGGGGGGGCTTTTTTATTTTGATAGGGCTATTAGACTAGGTGTTCATTAGTTTACATTTCTGTAATTTGTTTATTATTTTCTGTAATTTAGTGGGGTTTTTTTTGTACTTTAGATAATTGTATATAATTTAGTTAATTGTATGTAATTTATTTAATTGTATTTAATTATAGTGTAGTGTTAGGTGTTATTGTAACTTAGGTTAGGTTTTATTTTAAAGGCACTTTTGTATTTATTTTAGCTAGGTAGTTATTAAATAGTTAATAACTATTTACTAACTATTCTACCTAGTTAAAATAAATACAAACTTGCCTGTGAAATAAAAATAAAACCTAATATAGATACAATGTAACTATTAGTTATATTGTAGCTATCTTAGGGTTTATTTTATAGGTAAGTATTTAGTTTTAAATAGGAATAATGTAGTTAATGATAGTAATTTTTATTTATATTTATTTAAATTAGATTTCATTTAGGGGGTGTTAGGGTTAGGCTTAGGTTTAGGGGTTAATAAATTTAATATAGTGGCAGCGACGTTGGGGACGGCAGATTAGGGGTTAATAAGTATAATGTAGGTGGCGGCGGTGTGAGGGGGGCAGATTAGGGGTTAATAACATTATGTAGGTGGTGGCGGTGTTGGGGGTGGCAGCTTAGGGGTTAATAATTATAATGTAGGTGGCGGCAGTGTAGGGGGTGGCAGATATGGGGTGTTTAGACTTGGGGTACATGTTAGGGTGTTAGGTATAAACATAACTTTATTCTCCCATAGGAATCAATGGGATATCGGGAAGCAGCGAACATGAGCTTTCGCTGCTTTCAGACTCCCATTGATTCCTATGGCATCCGCCGCCTCCAGGGTGGCGGATTGAAAACCAGGTATGGTGGGCCGGAATAGTGCCGAGCGTACCTGGTAGAAATTTGTTAACTTTCAAAGTAGTCAGATAGTGCCGAATTTGCATTTGGAACATCTGTAGTTACGTATCGATCTGTGTCGGACTGAGACCGGCGGATCATATGTTACGTCACAAAATTCTACTTTTGCTGGTCTGTAGGGTTTGATAAATAAGGGGAATCAGGCTCGCCACAATTACGCTGCGGAATTCCAGCGTATTTGCGGTTGACGGCTTGATAAATAGGCCCCAAAGTCTCTAATTGGGTATTTAATCTTTATATAAAAAAAACGACAAAGATCAATAGACCTACTAAAAATTAAATTTTGAGTTTGCAAAATCTAAATATTCATACACAGTAAATGGAACTTAAAAGTGACAAATCATGAAAGAAAATAATGTGTCAATGCTAATGTTAACAATTAAAAAGAGAAAAATGTTTTGGATGAATTGTTAAACACAGAAATGTGTTAACACCTTCAATTTAAATAGGAAACATATTGGGGGAAGCAGAGGAGCAGCAGCTTATAGTTAAAATAGTTGCTAGTGCTATTGCTACAAGCCAGTAGTAACACAAACCATATTTTGAATAGACAGACAGGCAGACAGATAGATAGATACATAGATACATACAATATATTATAAAAAAAAAATCCAAGTATAAAAAAAGAAAATTCTTCAAGTTGCAAAAAATCAGATGACGATGAACAAACAAACAAATACAACCAGCAGTGTAAAAATCTAATCATCAAATATACTTACAAAGTGTGACTAAACTACAATTTATTATATAAAAAGTGAAATCAAAGAAGTATTCCTGTTTGCTATTTATTTTTTATATTTACTTTTTATTGAGGTTTAAAGAAATCATTACAAGCGAGAAATAGGGCATTTGCCACATAGATACAGTAATATGGGTACAATATTTGGCGAACGTTATTAAAGTTGTTCATTAAAGGCTAGACAAAAACTGAGATATCACAAGACCATTGTAATATAGCAATACAATACAACCCTGTTGCCCACAGAGAATGGTAACCTCATTTATTTATTTGTATATTTTGGGCCCCTGAACTAGTAACGATCAAAAATAGGGAATTGGAGGGGAGTGAGAATGTTAGCTTGAAATAAGGGCATCTTTTGTACCCATCTCCTAATATTAACAGAATAATAACATGGATAGTGCAAAAAAAAAAATGAACAAACCCATAGATCACTCATTAAATGTTGATAATATTAGGTTAACATGGGACACCACTTTTAGGAAAACTAATGCATTGGGAACAATTCGTGAGACAAGAGATACATGATCCATGTACAGTTATCCCTATAAACTCACATACATATGTGGATGCACACACGCAAGAGCGAATATGCATATATTAATACTTACATATATCTACTAG
Organism: Bombina bombina; assembly: GCF_027579735.1. NCBI lineage: Eukaryota > Metazoa > Chordata > Amphibia > Anura > Bombinatoridae > Bombina > Bombina bombina. The sequence continues at coordinate 143,842,584 of NC_069509.1, read as the reverse complement.
TAAAATTATGGGAAGACAGTCTCTACAACACTCTTATAGGGTACTTACTAGTAAAGCGAGACATGTTAAATAAATGCTAAAACTTTCCATATGGCAATGTGGGTAATGTTGTAATGCAGCCAGAATACTCTTACCATACTCACTATTAAAACTGAAAGCTCGGCATCAGCAATCAACCCCAACTTGTTTTAGAAAAGAACTGGTGCATCAAAACTCTGAACAATAAAATGTATACTGCCATACTGATGTCCATAAAACTACTGATACAGCTGTGACTATGTTGAAAGGGGAATAAGCATTTAGCCCACTCCAATACGGTCACTCCAGACCAAGGACTGTTCAAGTGGCAATAGTGTGTTCTCAGGAGCAGATTCCACTGCCTTTAGCGTGAAACAGTATAGTTGAATCCTCACCCACCAGCCTTCACCTAATAGCTCAGAAGTCCCCTGACCAGCACTCCTGGGGGGTAAAAGTACTCTGTGGAGGGTATTAGACAGCATGGCTCAGGGTTTGCGGAACAAATCAAACTCCGATCTGCATGTGGCTGTGTCAAGTCAGGAGACATAGGATCGGGCAACATCGCACTGGGCAACAATTTAAGATCCTCTTTAGTGACTCGTGCATAGGATGCCATACTGCCGGGGACACCACCCCATGTTAGCGACTTTATCTCTGTATCTGCACAACTCTCTGAGGTCTGCCTCTCCTGGTTGGCTCCGCCGTCACTCGCAGTCTAAAGGGGAAGCATGAGTTTAGGGCCACCTAACTCTCAGGAACGATGTGGCTCTTGAAGGTGAACAGCTACGGGCAGGATAGTAGATTGGATCTCCGATACTTCCCTCTTTTCTCTCGTTACTGCTGCTATATGTTGCAGCAGTTGGGTGTTGGGATCAAAGTTAGTGGATGTGGCTGGAGAAGCGCCAATCTTTTCCTTGCACTCCCCGGCACTCCAAACAATCTTAGTTAGCTCTACATTTTCAGTGTCTGCTTAGAGTATGTTCTCATCTTTAGGAAGAAGGAGCTGAAGCAGCTGTTGTTCCAGAATAAAGAAATGATTGTGGAGGAGCTGATGCATTCTTGTCTCCCTTGCATCTAGGGCATCCATGTTTGTTTTACACTTGTTATGTACTTTTCTATCTTGATGATAATGGCTGATATCTTCAGCTATTGTATCATAGATCAAAGAACTGTCCAGTTATAATCAAACTGGTTTGGTAACCCAGGATTCTGGGGGGGGGGGGGGGTTATATATGCAGCAACCTCAACAACACTGACAGTCAGATATACAAGGCCTCTGAACCTCATGGCTAGCCACAGTGAAGTTAGCTGAAGAGCATAGGCAGGTCCGTGTTATGCTAGATATCCCAAGATTCCTCCTGAATAACACAAGACAACTTAGCTTGAATTTGTCAAGGAAAAATAGGTAGATGTTAGGAAATAAATTAAAAAAAGGCTACTTAAATCCAGGAGCTCTTCACACACGTCCTGCTGCAACAGCTATAGGCTCCGCCCCCCTGTTTGCTATTTTAATAGCCTGGGAGAAACAAAATCTATTCAGAAAATGGTTTATCCAAGTTTGTAAAACTCTCCACCTTGGTCTATGATAAAAAGATAGATGATTAAAAAAACAATGGCCATGGTGAGATTAATCAGAAATAATTTTCCGACTCTCTTATTCATCCTTGAAAAGTAAATATTAACGTTCTATTTCAAATCATGTTTAATTGTTGTGCCAAGGAATTTGTACGATGTAACTCTGTCTACTATGCAATCTTTAATTTTCAGCGAAGATGTTTAAGGCTTTTTGTATTGTTGTCTGCATATTTCAATAACTTCACAGATTAATTTGCAGAAGTAAAATTGTTTTTATAGAAGAAATAGAGCAAGGGAGAACGAACAACTCTGTGGAAAACCAGTATTGAGGAAGACAGAGTCAGGAATTAGTCCATTCACTTTAACAAATTGTTTCCTATTAGTTAAAAAGCTATAAAGCTATTGGCATATGGAAAAGTGCACATTACGTTATTTTCATTTAACAAAAAGTAAACCAAGAACAATAAAATTAAAAGCAGAACTGAAATCCACATATAAAACTTGGACATAACTGTGAGGGTTATCCAAATGATAATGGTAAAATATAATATCCAAATGATAATGGTAAAATATAATATAAAAATATCTTCCACAGATCTATTAGATCTATATACAAACTGTAGTGGATCTTGAAGGGTGTCAGTCAAGGCTTTTAGCTGGCACAGCATAATTCTTTTAAAGCATTCCATAATAACAGATGTGATGTTAAGAGCAACAGGTTTGTACTCATTCATGCTCAAAATATCTTGTTTCTTCGGTAGTGGAATAATAATTGAAGATTTATAACAGGCTGGTACAACTTATATTATGGACTGGTTAAAAAGATCAGTAAAAATAGGTGCAAGTTGGTCAGCACAATGTTTCCATGTAGCAGGAGAAATATTGTCAATGCTTGATGCTTTCTTAGGCTTCTGTCTTAAAAATAAGGTTTACTTCTTTAAATCAGAGAAAATTACAGAAGGCCTCTGCTTTTTGAAATCTAGAGTAGAAGGTATTTAACTGGTTAGGTAATAAATCATATGTTATAATAGCTGAAGATTTTGGTTTATAGTTTGTAAGAGACTGGAGATCTTTCCAGACCATAGTATGGTCATTTGCATCAAAACGTTGTTCAAGTTTACCTTCATGCTGTTTTTTAGCAGCTATTTTTGAATGAATATTTAACTCATTGAAATATTTCTTCATCGCCATTCCTTTAAGCTTCCTCTATAACAGAACACAGCTTCCTTAAAGGGACATGAAACCCAATTTTTTTTCTTTTGTGATTTAGAAAGAGCATGTAATTTTAAACAACTTTCTAATTTACTTCTATTTTCTAATTTACTTCATTCTCTTGATATCACTTGCTGAAAAGCATATCTAGATATGCTCAGTAGCTGCTGATTGGTTGCTGCACATAAAGGCCTTGTGTGATTGGCTCACACATGTGCATTGCTATTTCTTCAACAAAGGATATCTAAAGAATTGAGCAAATTTGATAATAGAAGTAAATTGGAAAGTTGTTTACAATTGCATGCCCTATCAGAATCATGAAAGTTTAATTTTGACTAGACTGATCCTTTAACTCTAGAGGGAACCAAGGTTTATATTATGGAATTTACATACAGAATTTGTTGGAATACATAATCCTTCAGAGGTGACTGTATCAGCATAATTATCTAAATTATCATTGCTTTTACCAAAAATACTCCAATTGATGGATCCAAAGCAATCCTTTATTTTCTCAATATTACACAGATTTTACTTTAGGATTGATAGATTTTAACTTTTGCTTATACGAAGGGACAAGAGGAATAAGTCAATGATCAGAATTGCCATGAGGGGCATGAGAAACAGCCTGATATGCATTTGTATTTACACAGTAGCAGCTCAGACCTTGTGGGGTGAGTGACCAGGGACATAAATGAATGGAGTTGGGACAGGCTATCGGAATTTCCATGTTTAGACCAAACCCTATGTTTAACAGTAAAATGATGCATGATTAAGGCCATGGAGGCCGAAACGTTGCATGTAATGCGAAAATAAAGTTTTTTTTCTTTTACCTGATTTGGTGCTGTGGACTCTATATATTAACAGTAAAATTATAACATTTCAAGCTAAGGAACCCCCTAATCACCCTAGCATTTTTATCTTTGTTTTGACTTATCCATGTTAAGGGAGCATGATCAGTAAACAACTTAACTTTACGACCCAGGAAATAATGCCATAGAGATTCCAATGCCCACTTGATTGCAAGACACTCTTTTTCAACTAAAGATGAATTTTCCTTTTGGGAAAAGTATATATTGGTGCCACCTTGCCGATTTTACTAAGTCCTAGCAATTCTTTCAAATTGGACCATTATTATAGGTTATGCTACTAAAGGACTACTGTATGCCTTAAAAGGGCCTTACGCATACACTAAGGACAAGATGAGCAATATTCGGATATTGAAGCAAAAACCCCAGACCAATATCACCTTTATAAGGTTCTTGTTTTTTCGATGCCTAAATGGCCTATCAATATGAGTGTCTAAAATGATGAGGCTGTTTTAACATATCAGAGCCCTTTCTTTCAACTCTGTAAATCAAATAATTTACAACCTCAAAATAAGGATGAAAAAGACCCTATCTTGCTGTACTGGAGTGTCATTAGAAACCTGAATATTCTTTATAGCTTCTGCCATAGTGGGGTTTTCCCATTGTGCTTTTCTAAAGTTAACAGGACAGACATCTAGCTCTGGTATTCTACTGTCATGTTCCTGACTTCCGTCTGGCTCATCACTACTTTGTTCTGTAACTCTGCCTACTAAATCAGGCACATGGTGCAATATTTATGTTGCCTCTGAATTTTGTTCCTCACATTCTAATTCAGAAAAGGGAAATAAAGTTTAAGAACAAACATCACCCTAATGAGTTACTTTCTCAGAGGTGCCCCATAAATCTGTAAAATGAGGAAAATCCCTTCCCAATACTTTTTCATGGGTTAGATTATCTATTACACCAACCCTCAGAGGAAGCGTACAAGTGAAACGCGACCGTGTCAGGGGCTTTGTGTTTATTTTAACTGCACTCTGTTAATTTCAGACTATCTACTAATTGATATTTTTATTTGTTGTTGTAACATTTGGGGCATATTGTGGGAAGAATGGGGAAGGGATATATAGCTGATTTAGTGTAAAAAAGTGGCTTATCTACCCTAATATAGGGCAATACAGGACACAGTTCCTAAATAGAGGCTCTTACATTTACCTAATATCGTTGATTTTTCCCCTCCTCCACACATGTGATAGATAACCTAAAATCAGCAACATTGAAGTACTTTATACAAGTCACAGTTACAGAGTTGTGTTTTTAACTATTTTTCTGGCATGCTAGATACAACTTCTATTTCTGCTGCCTTTTTAACTACAACTAGTAAAAGTTAAATTTTAAGTAGAAAAATATATACTTTATGTGTAGAAAGAGCATACTTTTCCCTATTCTCTTAATAGGGTTTTTTTCCTTGATTTATATATTAAACTATTAATTAACCTACCCTAACTATTATAATACAATTACATTAAACTAGCAATTAAACTATATTACATATTACAAAACCTTAACCCTACTCAAATTATTTAAATATACTATTAAAAATTACTAAGTTACAAACCCCCCTCCCTAAGTTACAAAAAAACAAACACTAAGTTACAAAAAAACAAACCACAGTATCAAAAAAAATAATGAATTACACCTAATCTAATAGCCCTATCAAAATAAAAAGCCCCCCCAAAATAAAAACCCTAGCCTACTATAAACTACCAATGGCCCTTAAAATGGCCTTTTGCGGGGCATTGCCCCAAAGAAATCAGCTCTTTTACCTGAAAAACAAAATACAAACACCCCCCAACAGTAAAACCCACCACCCAACCAACAAACCCCCCCAAATAAAAAGCCTATCTAAAAAAAACTAAGCTCCCCATTGCCCTGAAAAGGATGACTCCACTTGCATTCAAGTTCCAGTTTACGGCGTCGACCGTATTGAAGATACGCAGGATGTCTTCAGGATGGACCCGCTCCACACCGGATGGATGAAGATAGAAGAGGCGCATGGATGAAGACTTTGCCGGGTGGATGAAGATAGAAGAGGCCGCCCAGATGAAGACTTCTTGCTGGCTGGATGGATCCTTCAAGTGGAACTTCAAAAACTGTAAGTGGATCGTCGGGGGTTAGTGTTAGGTTTATTTAAGTTTTTTTTGGGTGGATTTTATTTTTAGAGTAGGGTCTGGGCAGGTAAAAGAGCTAAATGCCCTTTTTAGGGCAATGCCCATAAAAATGCCCTTTTCAGGGCAATGGAGAGCTTAGGTTTTTTTAGCAAGGCTTTTTATTTGGGGGGGGTTGGTTGGTTGGGTGGTGGGTTTAACTGTTGGTGGGCTTTTTTTTTTTTTTTTTTTCAGGTAAAAGAGCTGATTCTTTGGGGCAATGCCCCACAAAAGGCCATTTTAAGGGCCATTGGTAGTTTATTGTAGGCTAGGGGTTTTCTTATTTTGGGGGGACTTTTTTATTTTGATAGGGCTATTAGATTAGGTGTAATTCGTTTTAATTTTGATACTGTTTTTTTTTTTGTAACTTAGTGTTTGTTTTTGTAACATAGTCATTTTTAATAGTATATTTAAATAATTTGAGTAGGGTTAGGGTTTTGTAATATGTAATATAGTTAATGTAACTGCTAGTTTAACCCTTTGGCTGCTAAGCCATTTCCCACCTGGGTGCAAATATTTTATTTAATTTTTTTATTTTTGAAATGTTTGAAAACATTTTTTTAACTTTTTTATTTTTTTTACAGACCCCCAAGACTTACACTGATGGAAAGGTTAGTCGATTACCTTTCCAACAATGGGTCTTGGGGGTCTGTAGCTGCTTAGATGCCTGAGATACAGCCTTCTAAGCAGCATGCCCCCTCCTCCTACACTTAACATTGTTAAGTATAAATAAAGTTGCGCGGTGACGTCATCACGTAATGGCGCGTGATGTCACCGCGCATCACGTGAAGCCCCAGTGATGCCTGTCACTCTACATGCACAATCGCCGGGGTAGGAGCAGTAAGGAGCACCCAGATCTCCCTCAAGGTGGGAGAGTGCTCATGAGAAACTCTGTGACGGCTCAGAGCCGTCATTAGCACTCAAAGGGTTAATGTAATTGTAGTATAATAGTTAGGGTATGTTAATTAATAGTTTAATATAGTTTATTTTAATTCTAAAGGTAAGTTTTAATTTATTATAAGATAGGGATGTGGTAATTTTAATGTAAAGTTAGCGGGTTGTTAGGTTTAGGGGTCAATAGCTTAATTTAGTTTATGGCGATGTGGGGGGCTTGCATTTTTGGGGTTTAAAGGTTTAGTTAATGGTAGTGATGTGGGAGGCCAGGGGTTAATAACTTTATTTAGTGTTGGCGGGGTCCGGGAGCGGCGGGATAGGGGTTAATACATTTATTAAAGTTGCGACGCGGTCCAGGAGCGGTGGGATAGGGGTTAATAACTTTATTAAAGTTGTGGCGGGGTCCGGGAGCGGCAGGATAAGGGTTAAACATTTAGTATAATGGCAGCGTTTAGTGACAGGGTATAAAAAAAGTTGGGAAAAAGCCGAATAGCAGCGAGATCGATGACTGTTAGTTAACAACAGTCTGATGCTTATCGCCCCGTACTTGGTGCGCAGCTTTTTTATAAATATGGAGAGCGTATTCAGGTCAGCGGCCGCGATGTTAGGTGAGCGTATTGGTGCCGGCGAATGCAGCATAGTTGAGGCTTTGATAAATATCCCCCCATGCATGAAATCTTTGGGCATGCACTGCTGTAGTCACTTCCATCTTTGCCAGATCTCAAATTTCAGCTTGAAGTAATCCCCTGTTTGTTTTGGCTCCAAATCATAAAAGGCTTTCAAGGGTTCTCCACTCAGAAAATGTGCTAGTATGCTTGCCCATTAACGTGCAGCCCACCATTCCTTCTCAGCAGTCTGTTCCAATGCTAGAAGGTAGGGCTCAACATCATATGCAGGTGCCATCTTCTCAAAGTAACAGCCGGCATGGATCATCTTAACCTCTGGATGTGTCCCTTCAGGGATTCTAGTCAAACTATAACCAAGGCTTGAATCCCCTGCTGTAAAATGCTTGTAGCCTGTTGCTGCTCTTCGCTGAGCACACGGTTTGTTTCTGTTTGAGATGCGACAACTTGCTGAATCATGACATGTGTATTCGCCTTTCAGTATTTACCAGTTGCTGCAAAGCTGCCATATTTTCTTGATGTGCAGTTATGGCTTTGTTGCTGTGTGACTGTAGCTTGCAGTAAAGCATTCACAACTTCTTCCATTTTTGCAAACTGACGGCTAGATTTGGAGTTTTGTCGGTAACGACCCGAAAAACTAACGCCGGCTTTTTTCTGGCCGCACCATAAAAATAACTCTGGTATTGAGAGTCCACAGAATGGCTGCGTTAGGCTCCAAAAAAAGGAGCGTAGAGCATTTTTAACGCAGCTTCAACTCTCGATACCAGAGTTGCTTACTCAAGCGGCCAGCCTCAAAAACGTGCTCGTGCACGATTCCCCCATAGGAAACAATGGAGCTGTTTAAGCTGAAAAAAACCCAAACACCTGCAAAAATGCCGCGTTCAGCTCCTAACGCAGCCCCATTTGCTATGCGGTAACCCTTCCTACGTCTGCACTTAACACTCTAACATGTACCCCAAGTCTAAACACCCCTAACCTTACACTTATTAACCCCTAATCTGCCGCCCCCGCTATCGCTGACCCCTGCATATTATTATTAACCCCTAATCTGCCGCTCCGTAAACCGCCGCTACTTACATTATCCCTATGTACCCCGAATCTGCTTCCCTAACATCGCCGACCCCTATATTATATTTATTAACCCCTAATCTGCCCCCCACAACGTCGCCTCCACCTGCCTACACTTATTAACCCCTAATCTGCCGAGCAGACCTGAGCACTACTATAATAAAGTTATTAACCCCTAATCCGCCTCACTAACCCTATAATAAATAGTATTAACCCCTAATCTGCCCTCCCTAACATCGCCGACACCAAACTTCAAACATTAAACCCTAATCTGCCGACTGGAGCTCACCGCTATTCTAATAAATGTATTAACCCCTAAAGCTAAGTCTAACCCTAACACTAACACCCCCCTAAGTTAAATATAATTTACATCTAACGAAATTAATTAACTCTTATTAAATAAATTATTCCTATTTAAAGATAAATACTTACCTGTAAAATAAATCCTAATATAGCTACAATATAAATTATAATTATATTATAGCTATTTTAGGATTTATATTTATTTTACAGGTAACTTTGTATTTATTTTAACCAGGTACAATAGCTATTAAATAGTTAAGAACTATTTAATAGCTAAAATAGTTAAAATAATTACAAATTTACCTGTAAAATAAATCCTAACCTAAGTTACAATTAAACCTAACACTACACTATCAATAAATTAATTAAATAAACTACCTACAATTACCTACAATTAACCTAACACTACACTATCAATAAATTAATTAAATACAATTCCTACAAATAAATACAATTAAATAAACTAGCTAAAGTACAAAAAATAAAAAGAACTAAGTTACAAAAAATAAAATAATATTTACAAACATAAGAAAAATATTACAACAATTTTAAACTAATTACACCTACTCTAAGCCCCCTAATAAAATAACAAAGCCCCCCAAAATAAAAAAATGCCCTACCCTATTCTAAATTACAAAAGTTCAAAGCTCTTTTACCTTACCAGCCCTGAACAGGGCCCTTTGCGGGGCATGCCCCAAAGAATTCAGCTCTTTTGCCTGTAAAAAAAAACATACAATACCCCCCCCAACATTACAACCCACCACCCACATACCCCTAATCTAACCCAAACCCCCCTTAAATAAACCTAACACTAAGCCCCTGAAGATATTCCTACCTTATCTTCACCCTGCCAGGTTCACCGATCCATCCTGCAGAGCTCCTCCGATGTCCTGATCCAAGCCCAAGCGGGGGGCTGAAGAGGTCCATGATCCGGCTGAAGTCTTCATCCAAGCGGGAGCTGAAGAGGTCCATGATCCGGCTGAAGTCTTCATCCAAGCGGGAGCTGAAGAGGTCCATGATCCGGATGAAGTCTTCTATCAACGACATCTTCAATCTTCTTTCTTCCGGATCCATCTTGCAGACCTCCGACGCGGAACATCCTCTTCTCCCGACGCCTACTAGCCGAATGACGGTTCCTTTAAGGGACGTCATCCAAGACGGCGTCCCTCGAATTCCGATTGGCTGATAGGATTCTATTAGCCAATCGGAATTAAGGTAGGAATATTCTGATTGGCTGATGGAATCAGCCAATCAGAATCAAGTTCAATCCGATTGGCTGATCCAATCAGCCAATCAGATTGAGCTCGCATTCTATTGGCTGTTCCAATCAGCCAATAGAATGCGAGCTCAATCTGATTGGCTGATTGGATCAGCCAATCGGATTGAACTTGAATCTGATTGGCTGATTCCATCAGCCAATCAGAATATTCCTACCTTAATTCCGATTGGCTGATAGAATCCTATCAGCCAATCGGAATTCGAGGGACGCCATCTTGGATGACGTCCCTTAAAGGAACCTTCATTCTTCAGTTGAACGTCGCCGGATGAAGATGGGTCCGCGTCGGAGGTCTTCAGGATGGAGCCGGTCCTCATCGGATGAAGATAGAAGATGCCGCTTGGAAGATGATGGTTGCCGGTCCGGATCTACTCTTCTTCCCGGATAGGATGAAGACTTTGGAGCCTCTTCTGGACCTCTTCAGCCACCGGATGATGGATTGCCAGCCCCCGCTTGGGTTGGATGAAGATTTTGGAGCCATCACGGATCGGTGATACCTGGTGAGGTGAAGACAAGGTAGGATGATCTTCAGGGGCTTAGTGTTAGGTTTATTTAAGGGGGGTTTGGGTTAGATTAGGGGTATGTGGGTGGTGGGTTGTAATGTTGGGGGGGGGGGGTATTGTATGTTTTTTTTACAGGCAAAAGAGCTGAACTTCTTGGGGCATGCCCCGCAAAGGGCCCTGTTCAGGGCTGGTAAGGTAAAAGAGCTTTGAACTTTAGTAATTTAGAATAGGGTAGGGCATTTTGTTATTTTGGGGGTCTTTGTTATTTTATTAGGGGGCTTAGAGTAGGTGTAATTAGTTTAAAATTGTTGTAATATTTTTCTTATGTTTGTAAATATTTTTTTATTTTTTGTAACTTAGTTCTTTTTTATTTTTTGTACTTTAGCTAGTTTATTTAATTGTATTTATTTGTAGGAATTGTATTTCATTAATTTATTGATAGTGTAGTGTTAGGTTAATTGTAGGTAATTGTAGGTAGTTTATTTAATTAATTTATTGATAGTGTAGTGTTAGGTTTAATTGTAACTTAGGTTAGGATTTATTTTACAGGTAAATTTGTAATTATTTTAACTATTTTAGCTATTAAATAGTTCTTAACTATTTAATAGCTATTGTACCTGGTTAAAATAAATACAAAGTTACCTGTAAAATAAATATAAATCCTAAAATAGCTATAATATAATTATAATTTATATTGTAGCTATATTAGGATTTATTTTACAGGTAAGTATTTATCTTTAAATAGGAATAATTTATTTAATAAGAGTTAATTAATTTCGTTAGATGTAAATTATATTTAACTTAGGGGGGTGTTAGTGTTAGGGTTAGACTTAGCTTTAGGGGTTAATACATTTATTAGAATAGCGGTGAGCTCCAGTCGGCAGATTAGGGGTTAATAATTGAAGTTCGGTGTCGGCGATGTTAGGGAGGGCAGATTAGGGGTTAATACTATTTATTATAGGGTTAGTGAGGCGGATTAGGGGTTAATAACTTTATTATAGTAGTGCTCAGGTCCGCTCGGCAGATTAGGGGTTAATAAGTGTAGGCAGGTGGAGGCGACGTTGTGGGGGGCAGATTAGGGGTTAATAAATATAATATAGGGGTCGGCGATGTTAGGGAAGCAGATTCAGGGTTAATAAGTGTAGGCAGGTGGAGGCGACGTTGTGGGGGGCAGATTAGGGCTTAATAAATATAATACAGGGGTCGGCGGTGTTAGGGGCAGCAGATTAGGGGTACATAAGGATAACGTAGGTGGCGGCGCTTTGCAGTCGGCAGATTAGGGGTTAATTATTGTAGGTAGCTGGCTGCGACGTTGTGGGGGGCAGATTAGGGGTTAATAAATATAATATAGGGGTCAGCGGTGTTAGGGGCAGCAGATTAGGGGTATATAAGGATAACGTAGGTGGCGGCGCTTTGCGGTCGGCAGATTAGGGGTTAATTATTGTAGGTAGCTGGCTGCGACGTTGTGGGGGGCAGATTAGGGGTTAATAAATATAATATAGGGGTCGGCGGTGTTAGGGGCAGCAGATTAGGGGTACATAAGGATAACGTAGGTGGCGGCGCTTTGCGGTCGGCAGATTAGGGGTTAATTATTGTAGGTAGCTGGCTGCGACGTTGTGGGGGGCATATTAGGGGTTAATAAATATAATATAGGGGTCGGCGTTGTTAGGGGCAGCAGATTAGGGGTATATAAGGATAACGTAGGTGGCGGCGCTTTGCGGTCGGCAGATTAGGGGTTAATTATTGTAGGTAGCTGGCTGCGACGTTGTGGGGGGCAGATTAGGGGTTAATAAATATAATATAGGGGTCGGCGGTGTTAGGGGCAGCAGATTAGGGGTACATAAGGATAACGTAGGTGGCGGCGCTTTGCGGTCGGCAGATTAGGGGTTAATTATTGTAGGTAGCTGGCTGCGACGTTGTGGGGGGCAGATTAGGGGTTAATAAATATAATATAGGGGTCGGCGGTGTTAGGGGCAGCAGATTAGGGGTACATAAGGATAACGTAGGTGGCGGTCGGCAGATTAGGGGTTAAAAAAAATTATTCGAGTGTCGGCGATGTGGGGGGACCTCGGTTTAGGGGTACATAGGTAGTTTATGGGTGTTAGTGTACTTTAGAGTACAGTAGTTAAGAGCTTTATAAACCGGCGTTAGCCAAGAAAGCTCTTAACTACTGACTTTTTTCCTGCGGCTGGAGTTTTGTCGTTAGATGTCTAACGCTCACTTCAGAAACGACTCTAAATACCGGAGTTAGAAAGATCCCATTGAAAAGATAGGATACGCAATTTACGTAAGAGGATCTGCGGTATGGAAAATTTGCGGATGAAAAGTGAGCGTTAGACCCTATTTTAAGTGACTCCAAATACCGGCGGTAGCCTAAAACCAGCGTTAGGAGCCTCTAACGCTGGTTTTCACGGCTAACGCCAAACTCCAAATCTAGGTCTGAGTGTTTCCCCTTCAAAACCTACAAGATTGTTTTCAATGCAGAGCCCGCAACTCCACCACATGTAACAGTCTGCCTGTCTGCCTGGGACGTTACCCGCTTAGCTCTCTAGGGTTTTAAGGAAAACACATTCAAACTGCTGTCAAGTTTAAAAGGCCTGCAGCTTGTTTATTTGTAGATCACTGCAGTATTCCCTAAATCAAACAAAATGTGAGTTTTCATCATATAGTCCAGATTATAATCCAAACAACAACTGTCTTTTAACACTGTTTTCTTACAGTATAAAATACTGGAGCACTTTCCTTCACAATAATGACAAAAATCTCCCTCATTATTCACTTAAAGGGACAATATACACTCATTTTCATATAACTGCATGTAATAGACACTACTATGAAGTATAAGATGCACAGATACTGGTATAAAATTACAAGTATAAAATTGTTTAAAAATTTTCTTAGAAGCTCTCAGTTTAGCTGTGTTGAAAAGGTAACTAGGAACACCCACTGCAAGTGGCAAATAAGACACTCCCCCTTCTTTTGCATATGAAAAAAAACCCTTTACAAAAACAGGAGCAAGCTGGAGTAGGTATCTGACGGTATTCTCATAAAACTTTGGGGCTTGGTTAGGAGTCTGAAAATCAGAGCAATGTTATTTAAAAATAAGCAAAACTATAAATTTTAAAAAAACAACAAAAAAAACTTTATGGGCTATATAAATAGATAATTTACAAAACATTTATGAAAAAAAATGAGTGTATAATGTCCCTTTAACAAGACCTTTTTAGCCTTAACACACTCCAGGTAAACTTAACCAAATTAATTAACACAGGGAAAAATTACCCATTCAAAATTGGACTGGATCCTGTACAATCAATCACCCTGATAGAGGAGTGGAGAATCGGCCATCGTCTTTTCCTAATACTCCACCCCAGGGAGCCCATAATACACAATAACTAAAACAGGTTAGTTTAAACAGTCTACTCTTGGGGCTGCCTGTATTATCCCACATATCAGGGTAGTGATTTCTTACACTGGGTCCTAAATACATCCCATCCACAATTTTCAGAAAGTGAGGAAAAATTGTGTAAACTGTAAATCCGAACCCTTTCCCATCTGCAGAAAAGCCTTCACTGCATGCATTTGTTAATTTGTTAATATCTTAAAGGGACAGTTTGTCTAGATTTTTCAAGCAAGTGCAAAGAGTACAACAAAATAAATGATGATTTAGATTTGTCCAAACCTGAATGCATGCATGTTTTAATAAAATTCATTGCTAGCATAGCATAGTTTGCTAATTTGTAATATTTTCATGTAAATTAATTTTAATAAAATCAAATTAATCTATTTGGGGAAAATAACGATTTTGGCATATACCTTATATGACACCTTTTGTGATTTATATAATAGCAAATGACAGGCTTCCTGTAGAATATGCATATGCTCAAAGATCAGTCCAAGCATGAATGATTTGTTGTGCACTGGAATTTCAAATAGAACTTAGCTCAACTTGGTGACACTGAAATAAAGCTTCCATTCGACGTTATGTCTGTCTCATAGTTTTATTATCATAATTGGATGGATGCTGCTGAGATAAATTGGCTGCTAACAAGAAGTTTCACTGCATCTAAAGTATTTCATTGGCAGAAAGAATTTCAAACTAAGCTCAGCCATTCATCTGGAACCACCACTGTAAAATTTACCATGGAAATCAGGGGATTTAGACGCTCTGAAAACACTTGAATGAAGAACAAACACACAGATAGCTAGAAGGAGAATCAAATGCATCATTATCAACAAATCTTTAACTTCTACCAAACAAATAATTCATTAGCAAAGTATATTTTGTGTTTACACTCTTAGTAAAGCTCCAGGGAAGCAAGATGCACAGTTGATTTAATTAAGAATATTATTGTTGTTGCCATATGAATCTGCGAAATTATAACTATGGGCTTGAGAAACATGAAGAACATATTTTTCTTGCATTTTCTATAAAAAAAAATAAGCAAATCTTTTTTTTTTAGAGGACCTTTTATTTTTACTTTTTACTCATTGTTCTATTAAACCAATGCAGTTTTTAAGCCATAGCAGCCCCCACCAAAGCATTAAAGAGAATCTGAAACCCAACATTTTTCTTTTGGGATTCAGACAGAGCATACAATTTTAAAAAGGTTTTCATTTTACTTATATTATCAAATTGAATTTGTTCTCATGGTATTCTTTGTTGAAGATATATCTAGATTAGTAGGATGCATGTTTTTTGAGCAGTGCATGACAGGAAACACAACTGCCAGCTACTGTTCTAGCACATGTATAACATATTAAACTGCTGCCATATATTTTATATACCTTCTTTTGAACAAAGGATACCAAGATAATAGCTGCTATAAAAGTCAAGGCAATTTTAGATATAAGGGCTGTTCGGAGGTGACAGATACAAATCACCCTAATTTGCAGCGTTAGCTAAACAAGCTGTCACTTAATAGCAGTAGTACCTGAGTGAGCTGTCACTAAGTAGCTCCTCCTTTTGATGTAATGGCGTGATTTACTAATGTGCGGGCGCACATGATAGTGTCCGTTGCACATTGATAAATGTCAACAGCATATGCCATCTGCATTTATCATTGCACAAGCATTTCTAGTTAAATGCTTGTGCAATGCCGCTAGCAGGGGGGGGGTCAATCATCCCGATCGTATCCGATCTGGCTGGTTGCTGTCCCTCTCTTTAGAGGTGGCGGACGAGTTAAGAAGCAGCGGTCTTAAGACTGGTGCTACTTAACTCCTGTTTCAGGTGAGCCTGAAGGCTTGTGCGGAAACAGATGCATTAACGGATTGATAAATCGACCCCATTGTGTTGTTATAATGACAATTTAAATGTTCAAAGCTGCAAAGGGACACAGTATGTGTTTTGAAGAGTAACTTGACCCCAGAGTGATTTATGTAATGTTTTTATACATGTGACAATACATTGTAAACAGTTTTATCTTAGCTTAATCTTTATGGAGCACAATACTTAGAGATAACGTAGCTCTATTCAATGTGAGTACAGGTCCAGTGTGATTATACAGCTACACTATGGAAGTTTTTTTCTTTCCAGTTGTGAATATTTATACAAAGGACTTTCTTTTCAAACTGTTAGCAAACAGGTTTATTTTATTTTAATTGTGCACAGTGTAATATTATCAAATGTTTGCACTGGTATCAGATAAGTATGCTTGACAGTGGAGGCTCCTCCATTTGTGCACACGAGCACGTGCCCCCCTGTCAGATGCTGAGCAAAAAAAATAAAATGTCAGATGAGAAAAAAAAAAATAAACTGTCAGATGCTGAGAAAAAAATAAATAAAAAAATTATGCTGAATAAAATTATGCTGAATAAAATATAATTTTTTTTTCTATATTGATGGCTTGATCGCACACACTGAACTGTGCGAGTGGGGAGGGACAAATTTCAGCCTGTGCTCTGATAGGCTGCACCAATGACATCACCGGTGACCGGCTCCACTTTGTGACATTATCATTGCGAGCAAAATAAATTCAGGCTCCATTAGGGGATCATATGCTTGCACCATACAGTAAAACTTAACACACAAACAAAAACAAAAAAAGGGAAAAAGTGGTTATTGCGTTGAGTTAACAAGGATAAAAATATATATTTGTTTATGATCATTTAAAATCCTCCTGATAGAAATCACGTCTGCAGCTTCAATACAACAATCTAATTACAGCACTTCTAATGTGTAGTGCAAAACGGTGGACCCATGTATGGTTTAAATACATTGCAATTTTTAATAATTGTTTTTTCTTTGTCTGCAAAAATACAGATTTTTGCCATCCAGCTGCACAGAACATTTAAGGGTTCTTTACATGCTGCACGGCAGGCACTGAAAACTACAAGTTCCACAATGCCGTGCAGCAAATGTCTCCTTCAAATTGGAGTGGGAGGGAGGAGTTCCCGCCAGGACTTCAAGCAAAGCAAAACAACGAGTGAGGAGGAAGAGCACTCCTGTCACAGCTGATTGCTGAAGGTTAGATCCATTGTCTGTGCCTGCTACACAATTTTAAAAGTGTCTTAGTGACTTTATTCACTAGCTGTATATGTTATGCAACTGCTGGTTAAAGCCATTAAGACCCTTTATAAATCTGTACACAGGTTAATTTTCTTTTTAATTAATATACATCAAAAACAAGTAAAAATACATACTTTAAAAAAAAAACAAAAAAAAAACTCACACTTTGTGCAGATTTATGAAATGTCTTAGGCTTTAACCATCAGTTGCATAATAATTAATACTGCTACTGGTTAAAGTCAGTGATATTCCATAAATCTGTACTAAAAATTATGAATATTTTAGTTATGTATGATGAATTATGGGCACTGAGTTTTCTGTCAAGAATTTTAAGAGCTTGGCCATCCTTTCATATCTTAAAAATACATTAGTAATTTTTTAGTCAAATTGTAAAATTGTGTGTATTTTAAAATACCAAGAAAAAACATGTTTTTAGGTTGTGTAATGCCATTGCCCACCAGTAACACAGTGAGAGAGATCAGCTTATCAGCCTGTCCAGCAGGTAAAATACCTATTTTACCTGCTGGAGTATATAACAAATAAAAATATTTATTTTGTCCTTTGAAATGGCTGCTTTTGCCTGTTGTATCTTCACCTATACTAAATGGTAAAGCTCTCTCTCTCTCTCTCTCTCTCTCTCTCTCTCTCTCTCTCTCTCTCTCTCTCTCTCTCTCTCTCTCTCTCTCTCTCTCTCTCTCTCTCTCTCTCTCTCTCTCTCTCTCTCTCTCTCTCTCTCTCTCTCTCTCTCTCTCTCTCTCTCTCTCTCTCTCTCTCTCTCTCTCTCTCTCTCTCTCTCTCTCTTTTTCTCTCTCTCTCTCTTTTTCTCTCTCTCTCTCTTTTTCTCTCTCTCTTTCTCTCTCTTTTTCTCTCTCTCTCTCTCTTTTTCTCTCTCTCTCTCTCTTTCTCTCTCTCTCCCTCTCTCTCTCTCTCTTTTTCTCTCTCTCTCTCTCTTTTCTCTCTCTCTCTCTCTCTTTTTCTCTCTCTCTCTTTTTCTCTCTCTCTTTTTCTCTCTCTCTCTTTCTCTCTCTCTCTTTCTCTCTCTCTTTCTCTTTCTCTCTCTCTTTCTCTCTCTCTCTCTTTCTCTCTCTCTCTCTTTCTCTCTCTCTCTTTTTCTTTCTCTTTCTCTCTCTCTCTCTCTTTTTCTTTCTCTCTCTCTCTCTCTCTTTTTCTCTCTCTTTTTCTCTCTCTTTTTCTCTCTCTTTTTCTCTCTCTTTCTCTCTCTCTTTCTCTCTCTCTTTTTCTCTCTCTCTTTTTCTCTCTCTTTTTCTCTCTCTCTTTTTCTCTCTTTTTCTCTCTCTCTTTTTCTCTCTCTCTTTTTCTCTCTCTCTTTTTCTCTCTCTCTTTTTCTCTCTCTCTTTTTCTCTCTCTTTTTCTCTCTCTTTTTCTCTCTCTTTTTCTCTCTCTCTCTCTCTCTCTTTTTTTCTCTCTCTCTCTCTCTTTTTCTCTCTGTCTGTGTGTATGTGTAGAGAGAGAACCATCTGAGGGGCGAGTGAGCCAAATTCTCTCCCAGTTTCTCTGACAGTGCGCCAAATTCCCTCCCAGTCTCCCTGACAGACAGTGGGAGAAAATTTGGCTCACTTTCTGTCAGAGAGACTGGGAGAGAAGCTGGCTCACTGGCTGTCAGAGAGACTGGGAGAGAATTTTGCTCATTGTCTGTCAGAGAGACCGGGACAAAATTTGACTCACTTTCAGAGAGACTGGGGGAGAAATGGGCTCACTGTCTGTCAGAGTTACTGGGAGGGAATTTGGCTCATTGACTGTCAGAGAGACAGGGAGAGAATTTCACTCACTATCAGTGAGACTGGTCTGGGAAAAATTACTAGTACTAATCGTTCACTGTCTAGGAGACTGAAGAGAATTTTGGCTCACTGTCTGGGAGACTGGAGAGAATATGGCTCACAGTGTCTATCAGAGGGACTCGTCTGGGAGAGAGTTTGGCTCACTGTCTGTCAGAGAGACTGGGAGAGAATTTGGCTCACTCCGTCTCTCTGACAGACAGTGAGCCAATTTCTCTCCCAGCCTCTCTGAGAGACAGTGAGCCAAATTCTCTCCCAATCTCTCTGACAGACAGTGAGCCAAATTCCCTCCCAGTCTTCCTCACAGACAGTGGGAGACAATTTAGCTCACTGTCTGTCAGACAGATTGGGAGATAATTTGGCTCACTGTCAGAGAGACTTGTAGAGAAATGGGCTCACTGCCTGTCAGAGAGACTGGGAGGGATTTAAGCTCACTGTCTGTCAGAGAGACTGGGAGGGAAATTGGTTCACTGTCTGTCAGAGAGATTGTGATGGAATTTGGCTCACTGTCTGTCAGAGAGACTGGGAGAGAATTTTACTCACTTTCTGTCAGAGAGACTGGGAGAAAATTTGGCTCACTGTCTGTCAGAGAGACTGGGAGAGAATCTGGCTCACAAAATGGATCACTGTCTGTGAGAGAGACTGGGAGGAAATTTGGCTCACTGTCTGTCAGAGAGACTGGGAGGGAATTTTGCTCATTGTCTGTCAGAGAGACAGGGAGAGAATTTGACTCACTATCTATCAGTGAGACTGGTCTGGGAGAGATTACTAGTACTAATGGCTCACTGTCTAGGACAGTGATTTTTAACCTTTTTTTTGCATTGGCACACTTTTTTACATTAAAAAATCCTGTGGCACACCACCATCCCAAAATTTAAAAAAAAAATCACACATTGTAGCCTAATACAGCATATATATACACATACACGCAAACACACACATACTGTATGTATTGTGCTGTTATGCCATGCCTCCTACAAACTACCCCTGCACTGGGAGTAAAAAACAAGCAACGTTTAAAAAATATGTCACACTGTTGTCAGTCTGCCGTGGCACACCTGAGGATCTCTCATGGCACACTAGTGTGCCACGGCACACTGGTTGAAAAACACTGGTCTAGGAGACTAAAGAGAATTTTGACTTACTGTCTGGGAGACTGGGAGAGAATTTTACTCACTCTCTGTCAGAGAGACTGGGAGAAAATTTGGCTCACTGTCTGTCAGAGAGACTGGGAGAGAATCTGGCTCACTTTCAGAGATACTGGGGGAGAAAATGGATCACTGTCTGTCATAGAGACTGGGAGGGAATTTGGCTCATTGTCTGTCAGAGAGATTGGGATAGAATTTGGCCCATTGTCTGTCATAGAGACTGGGAGAGAATCTGGCTCACAAAATGGATCACTGTCTGTGAGAGAGACTGGGAGGAAATTTGGCTCACTGTCTGTCAGAGAGACTGGGAGGGAATTTTGCTCATTGTCTGTCAGAGAGACAGGGAGAGAATTTGACTCACTATCTATCAGTGAGACTGGTCTGGGAGAGATTACTAGTACTAATGGCTCACTGTCTAGGACAGTGATTTTTAACCTTTTTTTTTGCCTTGGCACACTTTTTTACATTAAAAAATCCTGTGGCACACCACCATCCCAAAATTTAAAAAAAAAAAATCACACATTGTAGCCTAATACAGCATATATATATATATATATATATATATATATATATATATATATATATATATATATATATATATATATATATATATATATATATATATATATATACATATACACACACACATACACACAAACACACACATACTGTATGTATTGTGCTGTTATGCCATGCCACCTACAAACTACCCCTGCACTGGGAGTAAAAAACAAGCAACGTTTAAAAAATATGTCACACTGTTGTCAGTCTGCCGTGGCACACCTGAGGATCTCTCATGGCACACTGGTTGAAAAACACTGGTCTAGGAGACTAAAGAGAATTTTGACTTACTGTCTGGGAGACTGGGAGAGAATTTTACTCACTCTCTGTCAGAGAGACTGGGAGAAAATTTGGCTCACTGTCTGTCAGAGAGACTGGGAGAGAATCTGGCTCACTTTCATAGATACTGGGGGAGAAAATGGATCACTGTCTGTCATAGAGACTGGGAGGGAATTTGGCTCATTGTCTGTCAGAGAGATTGGGATAGAATTTGGCCCATTGTCTGTCATAGAGACTGGGAGAGAATTTGGCTCACTGGCTGTCAGAGAGACTGTGAACAAAATTGGGTCACTGTCAGAGAGACTGGGAGAGAATCTGGCTCATTGTCTGTCAGAGAGACTGGGAGAGAAATTGGCTCACTGTCAGAGAGACTGGGGGAGAAATGGGCTCACTGTCTGTGAGAGAGACTGGGAGGGAATTTTGCTCATTGTCTGTCAGTGAGACTGGTCTGGGAGAGATTACTAGTACTAATGGCTCACTGTCTAGGAGACTGAATAGAATTTTGGCTCACTGTCTGGGAGACTGGAGAGAATTTTGCTCACTGTCTGTCAGAGAGACTGGAAGAAAATTTGGCTCACTCAGTCTCTCTGACAGACAGTGAGACAATTTCTCTCCCAGCCTCTGTGACAGACAGTGAGCCAAATTCTCTCCCAATCTCTCTGACAGACAGTGAGCCAAATTCTCTCCCAGTCTCCCTGACAGACAGTGGGAGACAGTTTGGCTCACTGTCTGTCAGAAAGATTGGGAGAGAATTTAGCTCACTTTCTGTCAGAGAGACTGGGAGGGAAATTGGTTCACTGTCAGAGAGATTGTGAAGGAATTTGGCTCACTGTCTGTCAGAGAGACTGGGAGGGAATTTAGCTCACTTTCTGTCAGAGAGACTGGGAGGGAAATTGGTTCACTGTCAGAGAGATTGTGAAGGAATTTGGCTCACTGTCTGTCAGAGAGACTGGGAGAGAATTTGGCTCACTTTCTGTCCAAGAGACTGGTAGAGAATTTTGCTCACTGTCTGTCAGAGAGACTGGGAGAGAAATTGGCTCACTGTCTGTCAGAGAGACTGGGAGAGAAATTGTCTCACTGTCTGCCAGAGAGACAGGGAGAGAATTTGGCTCATGGTCTATCAGAGAGACTGGGAGAGAATTTGGCTCACAGTGTCTGTCAGAGAAACTGGTCTGGGAGAAAATGTGGCTCACAGACAGTGAGCCAAATTCTTTCCCAGACTCTCTGACAGACTGAGCCAAATTCTCTCACAGTTTCTCTGACAGACAGTGAGCAAAATTCTCTCACAGTCTCTATAATAGACAGTGAGCAAATTTCTCTCCCAGTCTCTCTAACAGACAATGAGCCACATTATCTTGCAGTCTCTCTGACAGCCAATGAGCCAATTCCTCTCAAAGTCTCTGACAGACAGTGAGCCACATTCTCTCCCAGTCTCTCTGATAGAGAGTGAGACAATTTCTCTCCCAGTATCTCTGACAGACAGTAAGCTAAATTCTCTCCCAGTCTCTCTCACAAGTGAGCCAATTTTTCTCCCAGTCTTTCTGACAGACAGTGAGCCAAATTCTCTCCCAGTCTCTCTGACAGACATTGAGACAAATTCTCTCCCAATCTTTCTGACAGTGAGCCAAATTCTCTCCCAGTCTCTCTAACAGACAATGAGACAATTTCTCTTCCAGTCTCTCTGACAAACGGTGAGACAATTTATCTCCCAGTCTCTCTGGCAGACAGTAAGCCAAATTCCCTCCCAGTTTCTCTGACAGACAATGAGCCAATTTCTCTCCCAGTCTCTGACAGACAGTGAGCCACATTCTCTCCCAGTCTCTCTGACAGACAGTGAGCCAAATTCTCTCCCAGTCTCTCTGACAGACATTGAGCCAAATTCACTCCCAGACTGTCTCTCTGACAGTGAGCCAATTTTTCTCCCAGAGTTTCTGACAGATGAGACAATTTCTCTCCCAGTCTCTCTGACAGATAGTAAGCCAAATTCCCTCCCAGTTTCTCTGACAATGAGCCAATTTCTCTCCCAGTCTCTGACAGACAGTGAGCCACATTCTCTCCCAGTCTCTCTGACAGACAGTGAGCCAAATTCTCTCCCAGTCTCTGACAGACATTGAGCCAAATTCACTCCCAGACTGTCTCTCTGACAGTGAGCCAATTTTTCTCCCAGTCTTTCTGACATACAGTGAGACAATTTCTCTTCCAGTCTCTCTGACAGACAGTGAGCCAATTTCTCTCCCAAGCTCTCTGACAGACAGTGAACCAAATTCCCTCCCAGTTTCTCTGACAGACAGTGAGCCAAATTCTATCCCAGTCTCTGACAGACAGTGGGAGACAATTTGGCTCACTGTCTGTCAGAAAGATTGGGAGAGAATTTGGCTCACTGTGAGAGAGACTTGTAGAGAAATGGGCTCACTGTCTGTGAGAGAGACTGTGAGGGAATTTAGCTCACTCTCTGTCAGAGAGACTGGGAGGAAAATTGGTTCACTGTCTGTAAGAGAGATTGTGAAGGAATTTGGCTCACTGTCTGTCAGAGAGACTGGGAGAGAAATTGTCTCACTGTCTGTCAAAGAGAATGGGAGAGAAATTGGCTCACAGTCTATCAGAGAGACTGGGAGAGAATTTGGCTCACTCTGTCAGAGAGACTGGGAGATAATTTGACTCACTTTTTGTTAGAGAGACTGGGAGAGAAATTGTTTCACTGTCTGTCAGAGAGACTGGAGAGAATGTGGCTCACAGTGTCTGTCAGAGAAACTGGTCTGGGAGAAAATGTGGCTCACAGACAGTGAGCCAAATTCTTTCCCAGTCTCTCTGACAGACTGAGCCAAATTCTTTCCCAGTCTCTCTGACAGACTGAGCCAAATTATCTCCCAGTCTCTCTGACAGACAGTGAGCCAATTCCTCTCCCAGTCTCTGACAGACAATGAACCACATTCTCTCCCAGTCTCTCTGATAGACAGTGAGCCAATTTCTCTCCCAGTCTCTCTGATAGACAGTGAGCAAATTTCTCTCCCAGTCTCTCTAACAGACAATGAGCCACATTATCTCACAGTCTCTCTGACAGCTAATGAGCCAATTCCTCTCCCAGTCTCTGACAGACAATGAACCACATTCTCTCCCAGTCTCTCTGATAGACAGTGAGCCAATTTCTCTCCCAGTATCTCTGACAGACAGTGAGCTAAATTCTCTCCTAGTCTTTCTGACAGTGAGCCAATTTGTCTCCCAGTATCTCTGACAGACAGTGAGCTAAATTCTCTCCTAGTCTTTCTGACAGACAGTGAGACAATTTATCTTCCAGTCTTTCTGACAGACAGTAAGCCAAATTCTCCCCCAGTCTCTCTGACAGACAATGAGCCAATTTCTCTCCCAGTCTCTGACAGACAGTGAGCCACATTTTCTCCCAGTCTCTCTGACAGACAGTGAGCCAAATTCTCTTTCAGTCTCTCTGACAAACATTAAGCCAAATTTACTCCAGACTGTCTCTCTGACAGTGAGCCAATTCTTCTTCCAGTCTTTCTGACAGACAATGAGACAATTTATCTTCCAGTCTTTCTGACAGACAGTAAGCCAAATTCTCCCCCAGTCTCTCTGACAGACAGTGAGCAAAATTCTCTCCCAGTCTCTTTGACAGACAGTGAGCCAATTTCTCTTCCAGTCTCTCTGACAGGCAGTGAAACACATTCTCTCCAAGTCTCTCTGACAGACAGTGAGTCAAATTCTCTCCCAGTCTCTCTGACAGACAGTGAGACAATTTCTCTCCCAGTCTCTCTGGCAGACAGTAAGCCAAATTCCCTCCCAGTTTCTCTGACAGACAATGAGCCAATTTCTCTCCCAGTCTCTGACAGACAGTGAGCCACATTCTCTCCCAGTCTCTCTGACAGACAGTGAGCCACATTCTCTCCCAGTCTCTCTGACAGACAGTGAGCCAAATTCTCTCCCAGTCTCTCTGACAGACATTGAGCCAAATTCACTCCCAGACTGTCTCTCTGACAGTGAGCCAATTTTTCTCCCAGTCTTTCTGACATACAGTGAGACAATTTCTCTTCCAGTCTCTCTGACAGACAGTGAGCCAATTTCTCTCCCAAGCTCTCTGACAGACAGTGAACCAAATTCCCTCCCAGTCTCTGACAGACAGTGGGAGACAATTTGGCTCACTGTCTGTCAGAAAGATTGGGAGAGAATTTGGCTCACTGTGAGAGAGACTTGTAGAGAAATGGGCTCACTGTCTGTGAGAGAGACTGGGAGGGAATTTAGCTCACTGTCTGTCAGAGAGACTGGGAGGAAAATTGGTTCACTGTCTGTAAGAGAGATTGTGAAGGAATTTGGCTCACTGTCTGTCAGAGAGACTGGGAGAGAAATTGTCTCACTGTCTGTCAAAGAGAATGGGAGAGAAATTGGCTCACAGTCTATCAGAGAGACTGGGAGAGAATTTGGCTCACTCTGTCAGAGAGACTGGGAGATAATTTGACTCACTTTTTGTTAGAGAGACTGGGAGAGAAATTGTTTCACTGTCTGTCAGAGAGACTGGAGAGAATTTGGCTCACAGTGTCTGTCAGATAAACTGGTCTGGGAGAAAATGTGGCTCACAGACAGTGAGCCAAATTCTTTCCCAGTCTCTCTGACAGACTGAGCCAAATTCTCTCCCAGTCTCTCTGACAGACAGTGAGCCAAATTCTCTCCCAGTTTCTCTGACAGATAGTGGGCCAAATTATCTCACAGTCTCTCTGATAGATAGTGAGCAAATTTCTCTCCCAGTCTCTCTAACAGACAATGAGCCACATTATCTCAGTCTCTCTGACAGCCAATGAGCCAATTCCTCTCCCAGTCTCTGACAGACAATGAACCACATTCTCTCCCAGTCTCTCTGATAGACAGTGAGCCAATTTCTCTCCCAGTATCTCTGACAGACAGTGAGCTAAATTCTCTCCTAGTCTTTCTGACAGTGAGCCAATTTGTCTCCCAGTCTTTCTGACAGACAGTGAGACAAATTCTCTCCCAGTCTCTCTGATAGACAGTGAGCCAATTTCTCTCCCAGTCTCTCTGGCAGACAGTAAGCCAAATTCCCTCCCAGTTTCTCTGACAGACAATGAGCCAATTTCTCTCCCAGTCTCTGACAGACAGTGAGCCACATTTTCTCCCAGTCTCTCTGACAGACAGTGAGCCAAATTCTCTTTCAGTCTCTCTGACAAACATTAAGCCAAATTTACTCCAGACTGTCTCTCTGACAGTGAGCCAATTCTTCTCCCAGTGTTTCTGACAGACAATGAGACAATTTATCTTCCAGTCTTTCTGACAGACAGTAAGCCAAATTCTCTCCCAGTCTCTCTGACAGACAGTGAGCAAAATTCTCTCCCAGTCTCTTTGACAGACAGTGAGCCAATTTCTCTTCCAGTCTCTCTGACAGGCAGTGAGACACATTCTCTCCAAGTCTCTCTGACAGACAGTGAGTCAAATTCTCCCCCAGTCTCTCTGACAGACAATGAGCCAATTTCTCTCCCAGTCTCTGACAGACAGTGAGCCACATTCTCTCCCAGTCTCTCTGACAGACAGTGAGCCACATTCTCTCCCAGTCTCTCTGACAGACAGTGAGCCACATTCTCTCCCAGTCTCTCTGACAGACAGTGAGCCAAATTCTCTCCCAGTCTCTCTGACAGACATTGAGCCAAATTCACTCCCAGACTGTCTCTCTGACAGTGAGCCAATTTTTCTCACAGTCTTTCTGACATAGATTGAGACAATTTCTCTTCCAGTCTCTCTGACAGACAGTGAGCCAAATTCTCTCCCAGTCTCTCTGACAGTGAGTCAATTTTTCTCCCAGTCTTTCTGACAGAGAGTGAGCAAAATTCTCTCCAAGTCTCTTTGACAGACAGTGAGCCAATTTGTCTCCCAGTCTCTCTGACAGACAGTAAGCCAAATTCCCTCAACGTTTCTCTGACAGACAGTGAGCCAAATTATCTCCCAGTCTCTCTCACAGACAGTGAGCCAAATTATCTCCCATTTTCTCTGACAGACAGTGAGCCAAATTCTCTCCCAGTCTCTCTGACAGACAGTGAGACAATTTCTCTCAGTCTCCGACAGACAGTGAGCCTTATTCTCTCTCCCAGTCTCTTTGACAGACAGTGAGCCAAATTCTCTCCCAGTCTCTCTGACAGACAGTGAGCAAATTTCTCTCCCAGTCTCTCTGACAATTAGCCAAATTATCTCCGAGTCTCTCTGACAGACAATGAGCCAATCTCTCTCCCAGTCTCTGAGAGACAGTGAGCCAAATTCTCTCCCAGTCTCTCTGACAGACAGTTAGACAAATACTCTCCCAGTCTCTCTGACATTTAGCCAAATTCTCTCCCAGTCCAACTTCTCTCCCAGTCCTCTGACAGACAGTGAGACAAATTCTCTCCCAGTCACTCTGAAAGACAGTGAGACAAATTCCCTCCCAGTTTCTCTGACAGACCAGTCCCAGTATGAAATTAATAAATTAAATATTAAATAAAAAGATGCAGTAAAATTGTTTTGTTAAATGGAATTAAAAATAGCAACAACATTGTTCTGCAAAATTGTATTTTATGGAAAAAATTAAAATTTATATTGAAATTAAGCAGAAACAAAAATAAACGATTTAATGCACACAGTAGAAATTGTGCCGATGACAAAAATTCTATGAAATTTGTATGAAATTCAAAAATTAGAAGCTGCAGGCAAAAACTAAATAGTCTGCAACTAGAATTGGAGCAAGAGGTAAAGAAGGGTCTAGCCAAAACTTGGGAATCCAATCTAGTAATTACCTTAAAATGTCTTCAGCTTACAAGAGTATCTGCTCTGTGAACAGTTAGAGTTGCTGTAAAGATGTAAGTTAAAAAAAAAAAAAAAAACACAATAGCCAATCAGCTTGAGCTTTTGCATTGCTTTGCAGCAGGGGTGTATTTAGGTTTTGTGCGGCCCTAGGCACTCAAAATTCTGCTGCCCCCCACTACCCCCACCTCCCCAGATTTTAGGCTTTTTTTGGCCATAATATTTTTTGGTGAGGATGTAACGTTACTTTTTTCCCAGTGGTATTTCCAAAGTAAATGTTCATGTTCAAGTGCACATGTTTTTATATGTGTGTGTGTATATGTTGAGTGTGTGTGTAGTACAGTGTGCAGTAAGTGTGTGTAGGTAAGTAGGAACAAAAATACCTCTAGAGAGAGAGTACAATGAATATATACATACATACACTTTAATTAGGAGGCATGACATTTGTTTATGTTGTTGCAGACTCTCTTTCCAAAGCAGCATGATATTGTTATTATACTTTGCAACCAAAGCAGGCAGTGTTGGGGTTAAATCTTGTCTAGGGTATCTGCTTGTCTCAACTTTTTTTCAACTGATCTGAGGTTAATCTCTACTCTGTATTTTCTAGATCTATCTATCCAAAAAATCTTTAAACATACCAGCCAATGCATTCACTATGTATGAAATATACTATATGCCAAAGTTTTGCAGACAATAGGTGCTCTGTTTTATTAAAAGCCCCATTCCACACCCCCTCTATCCTCCTCAGTGTTCCTTTTCCAAACCTCCTTCCTGCACCCCAGGGAGCTCACTGACAGAGGCAGAGCAGTGAGTGAGCATGCACAGGGTAGCAGAGGGTATCCTTGTCAGCAGGTAAAAGTCGTTTCATTGTATGCAACTTTCATACACAGAGCAAGGGGATTAGTCTCAGAGGAGGATATGCATGCAAGACACGAGACACCAAATGTTGAATAGTAAGCATAAGCAGATATTAAATAAGCAACACAATACATCCAAATAAGATTAAGTCTATCAGATATAAGTATGAATATCACAGAATATGTAATTTACTTTAGGTAGGGCTGCCGCTGCGATCATCTACTAGTGTAACTAACATGCTTAAAGTTGAGATCAGAGTCAGACAGTTACGGTTACTACCTGAATTGTGTGCAAGAGCGAGGTGTATGGCAGATCTGTAGTAAGACTTGTCATAGGAGTCAAGCTGCAATGCGGAAGTGATTAACTGCGAAGATCCATCAGAGGACTGAAAGACAACTTGCCTACGCTGTGTTGCGTCAGAGAGAGTTGGTAGATGGATGCAGTCCCACATCTCAAATAGCAACAAGATCAATAATAAACTAATCCTAATTAGAGATGGGAAGTTCGATTCATTTTGATGAATCAGTTCATTTCGGACGGTTCGTTTAACTGAACCGGTTCATGAACCGATTCATCAGTTCACTTTTTGGGCACGTGATGTGCAAGGAGCAGAGCCGCTCTGGGGATCCGATTCTTGACTCGTGAGTCACTGTCTGACAATACAAACAGCACAGTACATAGAACAGAGTATGCTGCGTGTTGCCTGGGTCTCACACAACCTGCAGCATACTGACTCTGTTCTATGTACTGTGCTGTATTTGTCTAATATTTGCACAGACTGAAAGGTTAATACAGTGACAGTGCCACAGTGAAATCTCAGCATACAAACTGCTGCTAACAGAATGTACAAGTTAACATGTGGTGTCCCTTAGAAATGCAGCGGTATCAGTGGGGAGAAAGCAATATGTGGGGCAACTGCGAGCCTGGTAACCTGCTATAATAATCCCCATAAACAAGTTATCATCTTACAACAAACTTGGCAGCAAGGGCTGCTGTGCTTTGTAAAAGTTTACACTGTTTAATATACATAGGACCCATCTTACACAGCTGTTTTATATTCTATCTGGGAGACAGCTGCTTACTCTACAACATAGTGCATAGAACCGAGTATGCTGCGTGTACACAACATGCAGCATACTCTGTTCTATGTACAATGTTGTATTTGCCTATCTAACAAAAGACTGGATATCCATGAGTGATAACCACTTTATTTACGTAATAGGTTATATACAACATATAGATTAACATATTAACTATCATAGAGCTCCACAACGATATTTGGGGTTAATTTAGGGTTAACAGGGGTCCTTAAGTATGGTGGGGAGTATTTATGGTAAGGGAGAATAAGGGTTAATTGAAGGTTTAGTTAGGGGTAAATGCAAGAATCTATTGATAACTGATCTGATGTGACCTATTTGAATCAGTGTACTGTTATCTAACTGATTCATTGCAAAGGAGTTGGTTAACAGTACACTGATTCGTATGTAAACAGTAAACAGAGTGAGGCTGTCTGATACTGCTGAGTGATTTGTTACAAAGGAGGAGTTAGCAGAAGCAGTACACACTCTAGAATTGTATTACCAGAGCTGCTGCAGACTCAGGTAGTGAACTGTTTGAAACGAATCAGTTCAGTCTGGTGAACTGATTCATACAGTTCAGTGAAAAGAACCAATTCAAATGAACGATTCGTTCATGAACTGCACATCACTAATCCTAATGCGCAAGGATGGGGAAGGGAAATTGCGTCCCTAACATTTACTTGCGTGGTGCAGCAGAGCGGGCAGTGTGACTTTATGAGTTTGGCCGTGCACACAGAATATGGAAATTGTAGATGAGCAGCTGGTATTGCACTACACGGCGGGTACTCTGGTGCTGTGTGTGGATTAACAAAGTGTACCAGAGTACCTGCCGTTTAGTGCAATCCCAGCTGCTCATCTAAAATTTCCATATTCTGTGTCGCACGGCCAAACTCATAAAGTAAGGACAGACAGGTCCATAGCTAATATAAGCAATGAATGAGCTTAAGAAGCAGAAGCACTCATGGTTCCCAAGTTAGTTACTCACTTTTTTCAATGAGGGCTCCCGCTGACAATTCAATCAAGGAGCTGCAGTGCTGCACGATACCTCCTCCGGTCCTCTAGCTTATTAAATGCCGGGGTTAACAACAAAGTAGACAGGAAGAAGGCGTGACCGCTCGGCGGCCAAATTAAAAAAATGTTTTTTGAAGTCTGGACACATATTCAGTGCAGACTACAGCGGCCAAGTGCCACCTCCCAAAATCTGTCGCACTAGGCACCAGCCTTGTTGGCCTATGGATTAATACGCCCCTGCTTTGCAGTGATCTAATGAGATCCTGACTGGCAGTTTAAAGTCTCTTTACAGTAGGGTGTGAATCTTTAAGACATTTTGATGTAAATATCTTCCTTTTTTACATAGAGAAGTTTAGGTGATATTTTCTAATCAGCTTTATTATAGCTATGCTGCATCAGTTTCAAGAGCTTCAACATTTGGGTATTATGTCCTGTCCCTTTAAGTCAACTGTGAAGCAGTTAATTCAGAATAAGTAATTTAGCTCACAGGAACATTTGATAATGTTGGAAATAACTCTCTCTCTCTCTTTCTATGGACTGCTAAGTTCCTTATAAAGGATTTCTAGATATTGCAAGTCTTTTTGCTTCTCAGCCTTTAATTTTAGATACCTAAGACTCTGGAATATACATTTTTTTTAGCGTTTTAAAGTGACTATTGAGGAACTAGATACAGAGAGTAGATACATTTTCTATTTTGACCCGGGTCATTTGTCTTATATTTGTATGCTTATTTTTTATGTTTATTCAAAATAATTTTTGGCAGTGTTTTGAAAATATTACTAATAAATATTTTAATAACACCATTTATTTTAAATAAGCATAAGAAAATGTGTTTTTGTTTATTTTAGCAATTTTAAGTAACCTTTCTTCTGTAAGATATTTGTGTACAGTGTGTGTAGTGTGTGTATAATATGTTTGTGTAAAATGTGTGGAAAGAGAGGGGGGGAGAGAGAGAGGTTGGAGAAGAGAGGGGGAGATAGAGAGGGGGGGAAAGAGGGATGGGAGAGAGGGGGAGGAAGAGAGGGGGAGAGAGAGAGAGGGTGGAGAAAGAGGGTGGAGAGAAAGAGGGGGAGAGAAAGAGGGGGAGAGAAAGAGAGGGGTAAGAGAGAGGGGGGAGAGAGACAGGGGGGAGAGAGAGAGAGGGGAGAGAGAGAGAGGGGAGAGAGAGAGAGGGGAGAGAAAGAGGGGGAGAGAGAGAGGGGAAAAGAGAGAGGAGAGAGTGGGGAAGAGAGAGAGAGAGAGGGGGGAGAAGAGAGGGGTGAGAGAGAGAGAGGGGGGAGAAAGAGGGGGGAGAGAGAGAGGGGGAGAGAGACGGAGAGATAGAGAGGGGGAGAGAGAGAGGGGGAGATAGAGATAGGGGGGAGAGAGAGAGGGGGAGAGAGAGAGGGGAGAGAGAGAGAGCACAAAAGAGAGGGGGGAGAGAGAGAGAGCACAAAAGAGAGGGGGAGAGAGAGAGTGCAAAAGAGAGGGGGAGAGAGAGCACAAAAGAGAGGGGAGAGAGCGCAAAATAGAGGGGGGAGAGAGAGAGCACAAAAGAGAGGGGGAGAGAGAGAGCGCAAAAGAGAGGGGGAGAGAGAGCACAAAAGAGAGGGGAGAGAGCGCAAAATAGAGGGGGGAGAGAGAGAGCTCAAAAGAGAGGGGGAGAGAGCGCAAAAGAGAGGGGGGGGAGAGAGAGAGAGAGCAAAAGAGAGGGGGAGGGAGAGAGCGCAAGGGGTGGGACCGCTGTACTGCAAAAAATGGCCTGTGTGAACGGGCTTTAGCACTAGTATCTTATAACTTACTATAATATAAATAAAAAATATAAAATATGATGAAAAAGTGAAAAAAAACCATAATTTATGTAAGAACTCACCCAATAAATTCATTTCTTTCATATTGGCAAGAGTCCATAAGCTAGTGACGTATGGGATATACAATCCTACAAGGAGGGGCAAAGTTTCCCAAACCTCAAAATGCCTATAAATACACCCCTCACCACATCCACAATTCAGTTTTTTTTTATTTTTTTATTTTAAACATATTTTTATTGAGGTTGAAAACGGGTTACTACATTTCATGTTATTTTTCATGAAGTATGTTAATATAGGAAAGAATAAACACAGCAAAATTATGTCCAATATGCTTTCAAAGATATAGTCATAACCATTGTAACACAAAGAAATTTAAACATACAGAACAAGTACCTCATATTTTCAAAATTTAGTTTTGCTTTGAAACATTCTGAAGGCATGCATGACTAATTTTATAAGATAGATAATTAAGGGATTTCCTTATATCTTGCAACAATCCATAGTCATACTGTATACTTGTGTTACCGCTTAAATGAATTTAATGAGTGCTACATTGATATTTGTAAGACTCAAGGGAAACGTTTTATAAACATGTATGACTAGTTGTGTAATAGAAAAAATAAAGAAAATAAAATGAAGAGATTCCATAGGGGATACAAGAAGGTTTGAGTATACATAGGAGGAATCTCACAACTTCAAACTCTATTACAATACTTTGAAACATTCTGTAAACATATATAACTAGTGACACAATATAGGTGAGATTAAGGAATGTTACATTAATACTTTTACTATTTAGAGGTGCGGTACATGCCAGATAAACCGCATGAGTGGCCCTCCTGAACAAGGAGGTACATTATCTAGAGATGGGGGGGAGGGGAGGAGGTGGTCATTTGAATATGATTGGAAATATAGACTAAAAACTATGGCAAGAGGATAAATGTTAATAGTAAAGATTAACAGAGGAGTAGCTCAGCATAGAGGGAGATTGAAGGAAATATAGAGACATTTGATATCTGTCAGACTGGTCTGTAATATAATATGAGTATACACGTCATGATAAGATGGGGGAGACCGATTACAGTAGGAGTTTGCAGTTGTTACTCATTGTGCATAAAATATTAACATTAAGGATTCAAGTATATAGTACTAGGCCAAGTGTCCCGGATACAAATAGTAATAAAAGAATGCTTAGCCTCTCAATAAAAAATGGCTGTGTTTATAGCTATTAATGGTAAATATCATGGGTACACACTGTGCCAAAAATTAACAGGAGAGTATGAGTTGACCAACCTTCCTATGTAAATATGTTGCTTTAAAGCTCTTAAGGAACTTGTTAGAGATGGGATAGCTTACATCATGGGGTGACTTGGGGGCTGCAAGCTTAATTGTAAATCCTTCCATACTTAGAGATACAGTTATATCTATAGGTCTGTAGCAGTTAAATCTTCCGCTATCAGGCTGAGATGCCTATCCAATTAGATAGAAATAGAAATAACTCAAGGCTTGTAAGCATGGCAATTGATTAGGCATGATATTATAAATAGGGAATATGGTTTGTACACGTACTTGGAACTTTTGAAACCCTGCTGTCTGGACATGGGCCCTATGCCCAAACAACAAATAAAACAGTTGCATGAATAAGTGTGTAATTCAATAGTTGTTCCCTTAAAATCCCCTAATTTAGTTGAATAACGTTTTTAATGCCTATTATGATAAAGAGAAAACCTGAGTAAAGGATTTAAACTGGGTGACAATCCAAGAAGGCATACCAATGAACTGCATATGTATAAACATTGATACATGTGAAGGATATACCAAGCATTCAAAGGACAGTGGATCAACACATTGGGTTTTTGTCATCTGATTTCAAGAGTAAGCTTACTTAGGGCTATGGGTTACTTATGCAAATGGATATGATCCTTCATAAATGAGCAATAATTGAGAGCAAATTACAAATAAACAACATTTCTGTATTGCTTTACACGTCACTGATGCAAGGTAATTTGCTTATGGCAGTCCGGAAACATGTAATTATTTAGTGTAACATTAAGAAACATGGGTGTCCAAGTTATCAACAGAGTCTCTCCCAGGCCAGCATACAAACCAAGATATATAGGCTAGTGCATCAGGAGGTGACATAGGTAGTATTAAATTCAAATTTTTACCCCACACCATACCGCAAGCCAGGACGATCTCTGTGGGTAGACTGATCCAGCAGTGTCAAGATGGCTGTCAGGCGAGCAGGACCGCGTGCGTGACTAGGTAGCAGAGCTGTGGCTAGGTAACAGAGCGTGGCTGGGAGAAAGGCCACTTTGCTACTATTGGTATGCTGGCATCCCCATAAAGGCTCCCACGAGGTGCTTGCATGTAGCTGAGGACCAGTGTAGCCGCCAGCCCCTGGTATGCAGGGAGTTGTAGAGGCAAGTGAGAGGTAGGATTCCAGTACTGCTACCATTCTCGGGCTGCCACTAGAGAGAAAGGGTGATCCTGAAACAAGATGGGAGTGTGATTCCTGTCTGGCCTGTGATCTCCGGCTCTGCGTTGGACTTGGCTGAAGTGGCTTTGCTTCCAAGTATGAGGCTTTCAGAGCTGGGTCCATCTGCAAGTCAGGACTCAATAAGCTAAGGGGCTCTGGAACAAAAGAGCGCTTGGCTAGCTCCACGCTGTCTTCTCTCTTCTCTGCTGTGCCCTCTAAGCCAGGGAGCCGTGAGAGGTATTCTGCCGACATCCAAGATGACGGCTGCTGCAGCTTAACTGCAATTCCTGAGCGCCCCTGCTCACAATCGGCCAAAACTTCTGACGAGGTAATAAATGTATTGCGGGGCTTGAAGGCCTCATCTATTGTGTGCAACAGCGCTTCGTTATGGTGCTCTAAAAGTCTCATTATCTGGTTGAGGATGAGCGCAGCCATGATTGTACACGGGCAGCGTGACAAAAAAGGTTAGGATCAGGCAGTGGCGTAGCGTGGGTTGTCAGCGCCCAGGGCAAGGCAAGTATTGCCCATTTTGCTGCTTCTTCTTAGATTTAGGACAAACCAAGCAAAGACCCAAGCCTGGTAGATCACATAAAGCAAGAGACACTGTCTCCTCTCCCACAAAATGCTCCCTTAACCATCTTTACTGGATAACTAACAGTTATTGCTGATGATACCCATATCCCCAAAATATGTCCCTTGTCATAAGCAGCTGCTAATCAGTAGCGCCTTACAAATAAAGCCATGAAAATAATATATTGGCAATACAAGAGGCAGTGGGTGAAGTCTGCAAGCATTATGTGCTATCCCCCTGTGATCAAACCCTGTCTGCAGCTCTCCAGAGCTGGGCAAATATATACAATATTAAATTTTAAGATTTATTCTCGTTTTACATATGGGGAAAGCCCCCCTTAACCCCCATCTGGTGGTGACATGTCCTGATCTGTAAAACTTCATGGTACAAATACTGCAGACCACAGGGTGCACCCACCCCCACATTGCAGCAACCCATATTGTATATGTGGTGCAATAGGTTTTTGGTAAGTCGTTAAAAAGAGGAAAAGGGGACACACAGGTTGG
Source organism: Bombina bombina (assembly GCF_027579735.1). NCBI lineage: Eukaryota > Metazoa > Chordata > Amphibia > Anura > Bombinatoridae > Bombina > Bombina bombina. The sequence continues at coordinate 143,806,733 of NC_069509.1, read as the reverse complement.
CAGCTGTTACATAAGGTTGTCCCTGCTGGGCAGACTGTCTTTTGGGTGCCAATGACATATAAAAGAGGGGTAAATATTCTACCTTAATAAATATAACAATTGTAAGTAATCAATATAAAAGGGGCATGGGACAGACAACCCAGCATTACATACATATATGGGGGGAGGGTGTATGGTATTTAGGGGGGTGCTGTTAAATTTATTTACTAACACAAATTATAGTTATTTTTTTTTACTTTAAATGCAGTAAGAGTGGATTTAATGTAAATGAAAAAGGCAATGAGCACCCAAACCCTAAAAATCGGTAAAAGTCCACACCTCAGGAGTCCAGCAAGAAATAGATTCAAGATGGTGAATTCATAGGACTTCTTTGATAGGAGACAAACACAGTGCAATGCCTGGTGAGCAGCACAATCCTGGTGCCAGACAGCACACAAATCCCTAAATCTACTTCTGCCCTAGGAAGATCATGGAGGGGAAAAATCAAATACAGGAAACAAGGTCTCATTTTTGTCAACTGTCACAAATATACTTTTTTTTGTGCAAGGACAAGATGGCATAAGTTGTAATCAGAATCCGGTCAAACATGAAAGTATGGTCTCTGATCACCCCACCATCCCACTAACTAGGTAACTGGGGTTAACAGAAAGGCAGAGCCCAGCCATGCTGCCACCAGCGCCACGGGTTTGAAAGAGATTTATTGCACTTTTTAAGGATTCCTCCCCCCACCTCTGCTTAGAGATCCTTAAAAAGTGCCCCAGGCAATGCATGGCATTATGGCTCTGGGTCCTTTGTTGGAAGGGAACTTACTTGTTGGGTAATAATAGAACCGTAATTAAGCTGCATTTTGCGTGTTGCTAGTATCAGGCAAAAACAGGGCTATAAGTAAGTCTGGTCCTGACACCTTACCTTAGTCGCGGCATCACCACATTCCTGACGGGTCGCAGAACAGAGCTGGGGGCCTCTCAGAATTTTTAGCCTCCCTTCTTCCCTTTGCTAAGTTGAGGCTGAAAGCGCCCCCCAGAATTATGCGCCCGGGGCAACCGCCCCTGTTGCCCCCCCCCCACGCTACGCCACTGGGATCAGGGTCTATAGAGAGATTTGTAACTGCTGAAATGCCTTCAGTGCAGCAGAGAGATAACCTTCCTCATGAATCTGTAGAGCGGGGCAAAAAAAAAAAAGCAAATTATACTATAAAACCTTTAAGATCAAGATATGTTTTAGTAGCTCTGAAAATGTGTGTCTTGTCCTTGTGGTAGTTGGCTCCGCCCCCTCCACAATTCAGTTTAATGAATAGCCAAGTAGTAGGGTGTTAAAGAAAGGAGTAAAAAGCGTCAACAAAGGAATTTGGAAATAATTGTGCTTTATACAAAAAATCATAATAACCACCATAAAAAGGGTGGGTCTCATGGACTCTTGCCAATATGAAAGAAATGAATTTATCAGGTAAGTTCTTACATAAATTATGTTATATTTCATGTAATTGGCAAGAGTCCATGAGCTAGTGACGTATGGGATAGTAATACCCAAGATGTGGAATTCCAAAGAAGAGTCACTAGAGAAGGAGAGATAAAAAAATAACAGCCATATTCCACTGGAAAAAAAAATCCACAACCCAAAATATAAGTATATTCTCATAATGAAAAGAAAAAGCTTAACATAAGCAGAGGAATCAAACTGAAACAGCTGCCTGAAAAAACTTTTCTACCAAAAACTACTTCCGAAGAAGCAAATACATCAAAACAGTAGAATTTAGCAAATGTATGCAAAGAAGACCAAGTTGCTGCTTTGCAAATCTGATAAACTGAAGCTTCATTCTTAAAAGCCCACGAAGTGGAGACTGATCTAGTAGAATGAGTTATAATTCTCTGAGGCGGGCCTGACCCGACTCCAAATAAGCCTGATCAACCAAGATGCCAAGGAAATGGTAGAAGCCTTCTGACCTTTCCTAGAACCAGAAATGATTACAAACAGACTAGAAGTCTTCCTGAAATCTTTAGTAGCTTCAACATAATATTTCAAAGCTCTTACCACATCCAAAGAATGTAAGGATCTCTCCAAAGAATTCTTAGGATTAGGACACAAAGAAGGGACAACAATTTCTCTATTAATGTTGTTAGAATTCACAACCTTATCCTGATGGAAAATCAGAAAAGGAGATTCACAAGAAAGAGCAGATAATTCGGAAACTCTTCTAGCAGAAGAGATGGCCAAAGGAACAACACTTTCCAAGAAAGTAGTTTAATGTCGAAAGAATGCATAGGCTCAAACGGAGGAGCCTGTAATGCCTTCAAAACCAAATTAAGGAGGAGAGAATGATTTAATGACAGGCTTGATACGGACCAAAGCCTAAACAAAACAGTGAATATCAGGAAGCTTAGCAATCTTTCTGTGAAATAAAACAGAAAGAGCAGAGTTTTGTCCCTTCAAGGAACTTGCAGACAAATCCTTATCCAAACCATCCTGAAGAAACTGTAAAATTCTAGGAAATCTAAAAGAAAGCCAGGAGAATTTATGAGAAGAACACCATGAAATATAAGCCTTCCAAACTCAATAATAAATCTTCCTAGAAACCGATTTACAAGCCTGTAACATAGTATTAATCACTGAGTCAGAGAAACCTCTATGACTAAGCACTAGGCGTTCAATTTCCATACCTTCAAATTTAATGATTTGAGATCCTGATGGAAAAATGGACCTTGAGAAAGAAGGTCTGGCCTTAATGGAAGTGGCCAAGGTTGGCAACTAGAGATCCGAACAAGATCCGCATACCAAAACCTGTGAGGCCATGCTGGAGCTACCAGCAACACAAACAATTGTTCCATGATGATCTTGGAAATCACTCTTGGAAGAAGAACTAGAGACGGGAAAATATAAGCAGGTTGGTAACACCTAGAAACTGCTAACGCATCCACCGCCTCCGCCTGAGGATCCCTGGACTGGTACCTGGGAAGTTTCTTGTTTAGATGAGAAGCCATCAGATCTATTTCTGAAAGACCCCATATCTGAACAATCTGAGAATACATATCTGGATGGAGCGACCACTCCCCCGGATGTAAAGTCTGATGGCTGAGATTATCCGCTTCCCAATTGTCTATACCTGGGATATGAACTGCAGTAATTAGACAGGAGCTGGATTCCGCCCAAGCAAGTATCCGATATACTTCTTTCATAGCTTGGCTTGACATATGCCACAGTTGTGATATTGTCTGTCTGAAAACAAATGAATGATTCTCTCTTCAACAGAGGCCAAAACTGAAGAACCCTGAAAATATCATGGAGTTCTAAAATATTGATCGGTAATCTCGCCTCTTGAGATTTCCAAACCCCTTGTGCTGTCAGAGATCCCCAGACAGCTCCCCAACCTGAAAGACTTTCATCTGTTGTGATCACAGTCAAGGTTGGATGAACAAAAGAGGCCCCTTGAACTATACAATGGTGATCTAACCACCAAGTCAGAGAGAGTCAAACATTGGAATTTAAGGATATTAATTGTGATATCTTTGTATAATCCCTACACCATTGGTTCAGCATACAAAGCTGGAGAGGTCGCATATGAAAATGAGCAAAGGGGATCGCATCCGATTCTGCAGTCATGAGACCTAAAACTTCCATGCACATAGCTACTGAAGGGAATGATTGAGACTGAAAGTTCCGACAAGCTGAAACCAATTTTAATTGTCTCTTGTCTGTTAGAGACAAAGTCATGGACACTGAATCTATCTGGAAACCTAAAAAGGTGACCCTTGTCTGAGGAATCAAATAACTTTTTGGTAAACTGATCCTCCAACCATGTCTTTGAAGAAATAACACTAGTTAATTTGTGTGAGATTCTGCAGAATGTAAAGACTGAGCTAGTACCAAGATATCGTCCAAATAAAGAAACACTGCAATACCCCGTTCTCTGATTACAGAGAGTAGGGCACCAAGAACCTTTGAAAAGATTATTGGAGCTGTCACTAGGCCAAACGGAAGAGCGACAAATTGGCAATGCTTGTCTAGAAAAGAGAATCTCAGAAACTGATAGTGGTCTGGATGAATCGGAATATGAAGATATGCATCCTGTAAGTCTATTGTGGACATATAATGCCCTTGCTGAACAAAAGGCAGAATAGTCCTTATAGTCACCATTTTGAAAGTTGGCACTCTTACATAAAAATTCAAAATTTTCAGTTTCAGAACTGGCCTGGATGAATTTTCTTTCTTTGGGACAATGAATAGATTTGAATAAAACCCCAGACCCTGTTCTTGAAATGGAACTGGTATGATTACCCCTGAAAACTCAAGGTCTGAAACACACTTCAGAAAAGAATGAGCCTTTACTGGATTTGCTGGGATGCGTGAGGGAAAAAAATCGTCTCACAGGAGGTCTTATTCTGAATCCTATTCGATACCCTTGATAGACAATACTCTGAATCCATTGATTTTGGACAGAATCTGCCCAAATGTTTTGGAAGAATCTTAATCTGCCCCCTACCAGCTGAGCTTGAATGAGGGCTGCACCTTCATGCAAACTTGGGGGCTGGCTTTGGTTTCTTAAATGGTTTGGATTTACTCCAACTTGAAGAAGGTTTCCAATTGGAACCAGATTATTCGGGGGAAGGATTAGGTTTCTGTTCCTTATTTTGTCAAAAGGAACGAAAATGGTTAGAAGCTTTACATTTACCCTTAGGTCTTTTATCCTGAGGCATAAAACTCCCTTCCCCCCAGTGACAGTTGAAATAATCAAATCAAACTGAGAACCACAGAACTTATTACCTTGGAAAGAAAGAGATAGTAATCTAGACTTAGATACCATGTCAGCATTCCAATATTTGAGCCACAAAGCTCTTCTAGCTAAAATAGCTAAAGACATAGATTTAACATCAATTTTGATGATATCAAAAATGGCATCACAGATAAAATGATTAGCATGTTGAAGCAAAAGAACAATACTAGACCAATCAGGATCCATTTCCTGTTGCGCTAAACTTTCCAACCAAAAAGTTGATGAAGCTGCAACATCAGCCATAGAAATGGCAGGCCTGAGAAGATGGCCAGAATATAAATAAGCTTTCCTTAGATAATATTCAAATTTCCTATCTAAAGGGTCTTTAAAAGAAGTACAATCTTCCATAGGAATAGTAGTACGTTTTAGCAAGGGTAGAAATAGCCCCATCAACTTTGGGGATCTTTTCCCAAAACTCCAATCTAACTGCTGGCAAAGGATACGATTTTTTAAACCTTGAAGAAGGAATAAAAGAAGTACCAGGCTTATTCCATTCCTTAGAAAGCATATCAGAAATAGCATCAGGAACTGGAAAAACCTCTGGAGCAACCACAGGAGGTTTAAAAACAGAATTTAAACATTTACTAGTTTTAATATCAAGAGGATTTTTTTCCTCAATATCCAATGTAATCAACACCTCTTTTAACAAGTAACGAATATACTCCATTTTAAATAAATAAGTAGATTTGTCAGTGTCAACATCTGAGGAAGGATCTTCTAAATCAGATAGATCCTCATCAGAGGAGGATAATTCAGTATGTTGACGATCCTTTGAAAATTCATCAACTTTAAGAGAAGTTTTAAAAGACCTTTTATGTTTATTAGAAGGCGGGATGGCAGACAAAGCCTTCTGAATCGCATCAGCAATAAAATCTTTTATATTCACAGGTACAGTATATCATGTACATTAGATGTTGAAGGAGCAACAGGCATTGTACTATTACTGATGGACAATTTCTCTGCATGTAAAAGCTTATCATGACAACTATTACATACCACAGCTGGAAATATAATCTCCACAAATTTACAACAAATGCATTTAGCTTTGGTAGAACTGCCAGCAGGGTTCCAACAGTGATTTCTGAGACAGGATCAGATTGAGACTTCTTGCAAATGTAAGAGAAAAAAACAACAGTTTCAGGAATGGGAAAAAAATGCAAACAGCATAGCCCTCTGACTTTAAAAAAAGGCAAGAGGCATCTAGGAATGGGGCTTAAAATAATAAAATTGTTTGGCGCCAAGTATGACGCACAACGCAAACTGACATTTTTTTGGTGCTATCAACATCCGGAAATGACACACTTGCATCACTGAAGATGCAACCTGTGCAAGGAACTCGGCATCAACTAAGACACTGGAAATGATGAATTTGCATCATCTGACGTACCTTCGCACCAAAAAAAATCTCGCTCCAAGAATGACGCAATAAACTTTGGAATTTTGCACCCTCACAAGCCTAATTTTGCCCGTGAAATTTAATGAAAAAGCTGTCAATTAAGAAAAGACTATATCCCAGGTAAGATTTTTTTTTCTTAAATATGTTTTTTCCCAAATATGAAACTGATAGTCTGCAAAAGGAAATACATAAATCTGACACATGGCAAATATAAGTACAATACATATATTTAGAACTTTATATTAATGCATAAAGTGCCAAACCATAGATGAGAGTGTCTTAAGTAATGAAAACATACTTACCGAAAGACACCCATCCACATATAGCAGATAGCCAAACCAGTACTGAAACAGTTATCAGTAGAGGTAATGGAATATGAGAGTATATCGTCGATCTGAATAAGGGAGGTAGGAGATGAATCTCTACAACCGATAACAGAGAACCAATGAAATAGATCTCCTGCGAGGAAAACCATTGCATTCAATAGGTGCTATATAAAAGACAAAACAAAGGGGCGCCTCATGTGTAGTATCATCAAATAAGCATAAAGCCACAGAAAAAAAGCCAAATGGGTACTCACAAGGCTCTGGAGCACAACTATGTGCTTGTATGGACAGGCTGCGGATTTCATCAGGTGTGACAGCTCACCCACAGAGGATATCAGTCATTAACTGTAGTGGGAAAATAAAACACAGGAAAAGCACCAAATTGTGCAGATCACAAAGGATATGGTGTTTGACTTAGCACAAAGAAAGATTGGGTACTCACATATTAGATGAGCACACTTATGTGCTAGTAGGAGCAAGCTGGCATATTATGGTAAGGTGTGTCAGCTCACCACCAAGGGACTTTTCCATAGGATGCAATATCCAAAAGTGGCAGATTTCAGTGTGTTAGATTCCACTCCAAGCAGGTGCAGGCAGGTAAAATCACTCACAAGAGTATTTTTTTAAAAATTAAAAAGTTCTATTTATTAAAAACAAATTAAAATACATATACAAATGAGTGAACTAGGGGCATACAGTGAGTCAAGCCCCCTGTAAATGCAACGCGTTTCTCGGCTCATACGCCGTTTCAGGCATATTTTTTACCCTGCTACTGTCCTGCTTTATATACCTACTATCTAGGGCTCACTTTATGCTAGCTCCCAGTCATGCATTACTGCGCTGGAGATTACTATTTGTTGAACTCATCTGCATGGGTTACACATATAGATATATATAAGCAACAGCGTCCCTTTAGAGGAAAACAAAACATAACACTATAAAATGTTTCCTTTATACCTCTCCCCTTGAGAAAAACAACATTCAACAGACTTTTCAAGGGGTGTGTCCCAGGTCTGTTAAACGATGCATAATGTGCAAACAAATGACAGTTTAAATAAACTAACATACAAACTAACATCATATAAAATGTTGGGGATATACATTATGAATTACAAATGTTGAAATATAAAATAATTTGGAATATGTTGTTGATGATGAACTGTATATGGTAGGAAAAATTCTGTGAATATATCATACATTGTATAATATGAAAGAATGTTTTATATTCATGATTATATTGTTTCCACATGTTTAGAGATTATTGTTTAGAATTATTAGGTGGATATGAATTGCTGTATATGAATTGCTGTATAGATTTTCACTTTATACCTTTGTTTCATTTTAACACACTAGACTGATAGCTTTGCAAATAAACACTGAAACAGTCAGGTGTTGAAGGTTACCAATTAAGGGTACACGCCCTTAGGATAGAGAGGAAAAATGTTAGTTAGCAGTAGATAGTAGGTATATAAAGCAGGACAGTAGCCGGGTAAAAAATATGCCTGAGGAAATGGCGTATGAGCCAAGAAACGCGTTGTATTTACAAGGGGCTTGACTGTATGCCCCTAGTTCACTCCTTTTGTATATGTATTTTAATTTGTTTTTAATAAATAGAACTTTTTAATTTTTAAAAAAATACTCTTGTGAGTGATTTTACATGCCTGCACCTGCTTGGAGTGGAACCTAACACACTGAAGTCTGCCACTTTTGGATATTGCATCCTAAGGAAAAGTCCCTTGGTGGTGAGCTGACACACCTTACCATAATATGCCAGCTTGCTCCTAACTAGCACATAAGTGTGCTCATCTAATATGTGAGTACCCAATCTTTCTTTGTGCTAAGTCAAACACCATATCCTTTGTGATCTGCACAATTTGTTGCTTTTTCTGTGTTTTATTTTCCCACTACAGTTAATGACTGATATCCTCTATGAGTGAGCTGTCACACCTGATAAAATCCGCAGCCTGTCCCTACAAGCACATAGTTGTGCTCCAGAGCCTTGTGGGTACCCATTTGGCCTTTTTTCTGTGGCTTTATGCTTATTTGATGATACTACACATGAAGCACCCCTTTGTTTTGTCTTTTATATAGCATCTCTGGACCATTGTTGGTGAGGAGGAGGCTGCCATCGTTGGGAAGAAAGATACACTTCTTAATCTGAAATTGAACTTTCCTTTAACATGCCAAATTGCTGGCAATTCTAATTGTATTTACATGCTTATATATCAGTGAGTTTATCACTAGCTATTTATTAGCGCTCACCCTTTTGTTGTGTAGAGTGCATTCAATAGGTGATACTCCCTTCACATCCTTTTGACATTCGCTGTACTCTGAGAGGAATCGGGCTTCAACAATGCTGAGAAGCGCATATCAACGTAAAAATCTTAGCACAAACTTACTTCACCACCTCCATAGGAGGCAAAGTTTGTAAAACTGAATTGTGGGTGTGGTGAGGGCTGTATTTATAGGCATTTTTAGGTTTGGGAAACTTTGCCCCTCCTGGTAGGATTGTATATCCCATACGTCACTACAGGGCTGTCTTTAATATTGACTGGACCCTGGGCAAAAATTTTCTTGGGCCCCCCCCACCCCATGCAATTTCGCTCTCCACTCCAACATCCCAAAAAACAACTAAATCAATTTATTTTATATATATAAAAAAATATTATCCATCAGTGGATCATCCACTGCTGGGCTAATAATTGTAAAAAAATGAAATAAATTGCAATATGTGAAACTGGACCTAAGCAGTACTAATAAGTAAATAAATATATAAATGCCTCCACTGTGGCTTCATTTAATATGCTTTTGAATGTGATTCTGGTGTGAGGTTAGCTGGTTAAAGAGATTTAGGGCAGCCAACAGGAGCAAAGCAAGGTAAAGACTTAGGAGGATACATACATACATAATGCCCCATGTGCTAAGTTTATGGAAAATAAATCAAAGTTTCTTTTCTCAGAGATGTCATTTTCCCAGTGCAAATTTAATTAATTGTATTATGAGTTGCCCTAAGGTGCTTAGTTTTTGGGCCAAAATATCCTTTTGGCTCTCAAAAATATTTAGACAACAGATGCATTTTGGTAGTGGAGGGCCCTCTAGTGGGCCTGTAACAAAATTAAGGGTTTACCAACTTGAAGTCTGGAGTAATGCTAAATGGTATTGTTACAATGTTGCAAAGTGGAGAGGAAGTGTCTGTTTCTTACCTTTATAGGGTCCTGCAACAGTGAGATCAGCCTCTTTCGGTTTCCAGACTTCAAGGAGAAGGTTTCTGAAGTTGGCTGAAGGTTCTTGAAGTGAAGCATGGAAAGATCCAAGAGAAGATCTGTGCCTCCCAAGCGTTACAGGGAGGTGGTGGAGATGGCTGCGAGGAAAAAAGGACCTGCAAAGCAAAGACAGGAGCCTGAGTCAGAAGATGTGGTACTCCCCACTCCCCAAAAATCCCCACCTGCTAGGAGTTTTAATAAGGGAAAGGGGAAAGCCAGGGGGAACCGCAAGGGGTACAGGCCCTAAGGGGAAGGCCCAGACTAGTGGGGTTAAGGAGGTAGCTTCCAGCCCTGGGCCGCAGCCCGGCAGGGTTATCACAACTGTGAGGGGTTCTATGGTGGGAACTGAGAGGGGGTCAAATCCGGTGGCCCCAGCGGATGCAGGGGCCAGCCTAGCTGGGCAGATTTCGGCCTTGCCGCCGGCGGCCTTGGTGGCAGTCTTGGCCTTGGCCCAGTCTTTCACTGGGGGCTCTCCTCAGGGGGATCAGGGCCTTGGCGGGGCTGGTGCGGGGGCCGGCGGTGGTATGGGACCAGGTTCAGAGCGCAGCCACATTGCAGAGTGCGCAGCAGAGTCTGGCCCTTCGTGTGGCGGTTCCCGCGAGATCACCTCCTCCGAGAGTTCTGAGGAGGAGGGAGATCGCGGCCGCCATTTTGAGGGAGGACATGGAGGAGAACAGACTGGCTTGCGTGACCGGAGCCCCGGAGGTAACTTGGGGGGACTCCGGGTCGCGAGTGGGTCACCAGTGGGGCAGGCAGGGAGCAGTGGGGGCCACTTACCAGGCAGGAGTATGGCTGATGGTCCGGGTGCCGGGAGGAGATCGAGTGGCGCAGTTGGTCTCCACGTGGGCGCAGGCGCGCATTGCAGTAGATCGCGGTCCTCATGCGGGCCCATCAGGTGTGTCAGGCAGATCAGTGTGTTCAGGTGAAAGGCCTTCAGAGCGGCCTAGCACGAGTGCACAGGCGGTGGCTACAGATAGAGGCAATGAAGGGCAAAGGCCCGCGGTTGTTGTGAGAGAGAGTGGAGACACGTTACGGAGCACTGGTAGACGGGTCACATCGGGACAAGCTTGCATGAGAGGGGGTATGAACCTGAGGTATGCAGGCGCAGATGCAGTATCAGAGGCCGGTGGGCCTATGGGGGCACATAGTCGATTGGAGACTGGAATGAGTTATGAACCACATAGGGGTTGGGGACATGCGGGGATAACGCATGTATATGAGGGAACTTCTCAGTTTAGGGCTGGGGGAGTTGTGAGACCGAGTGATGTGCCGAATGATACGCAGTATGACAGGGGGCAGATCCCTAGAGGTGGTCAGACACATAGTGGGGTGGACGAGGATATGATCAGGAGAGCTGTTGAGGCAGCGCTACATGCAGGGGATACTGCGAGGCCCCAGCCTGGGTTTAGTGGTTACGCCAGGGAGGGGGCTGCGGAGGAGGCAATTATTAGGAATGCTGTGGCTAATGTGCTGGGTATGTCAGTTGGGGGGAGGCCCGGGGGAGGGGAGAGAGGGAGTTTCACCTGTTGCCCCTCTCGCAGACCAGAGTACCCCCCAAGTTGTTTTGTCTCAACAGGTTCAGGCGAGCACAGCAGAGATGGCATCAAGCCCATGCAGCGCCCTGGCAGTGGCAGGGCCCAGTGGAATCCAGAGTGCTGCAAGTCAAGCAACCCATTCTGGAGCAGGGATACAAGGCGAGGGTGAGTGCAATGCACCAGACATCATGCACACTGACACGGGGTCATCCTCTAGTGAGTCAGGATCAGATAGCGGGGAGGCTCTCGGGTTAGTGGGGAAGGGTCAGCGCAGGATGTTTAGGTGGATAAAGAAGATGGCGTCGGCGCAAGCTAAAGACAAGGCAGGCGCTAGAGATCAGGCACTTGAGCTGCAGGGGTCGCAAGCTTTAGGGGGCGCTATAACGCAAGTGGCACCAGTGCCACGTAAAGTGGCGGCGCAAGGGGATACGTACCCCTGTTTGGTCCACTCGCTTTACGGCCATTTGAAAGCGAAGGTCGTTAAAAATATACAGGAGGGAAGATACGTTAATGTATTTGAGCTCTCTCTAGACGCGTTTAGGGCCAAAGAAAGAGCGGCGGACGGCTCAGGCCCAAAGAAAGTGCGTAGGCCGGAGACGTACGAGGAATGGCTTAAATGCTTCCGTGTGCTGGCTGCGTGCTATGTTGACAGATGGCCATTGCAGGGGCACAACCTGTTTAAGTACCAGGATACCATAGAGGATATCCATACGAGATTTAAGGAAGGTGCGTGGCGTGAATATGACATGGCCTTCAGGAGAAAGATGGTAGGGAACCCTCTACTACATTTTGGGACACAGGATATGCACTTGTGGTCCAAACTGGGAGTGGAGGGCGGTTCTCCCTCCCCCGTGGCGTCACGTCAAGCACCGCCGCGCCAAGGGCCGCGGCTGGGCAGGAAGGGGAGGGAATGCTGGAAATTCCAGTATAGGCAGTGTGATAGGGGGAGCAGTTGCTCCTTTCGTCACATCTGCAAATTCTGTGCAGGGCCTCACCCAGGAGCCGATTGCGGAAAACGAAAGGACCAGGGACAGCCCAAACTCATGCCTAAGTCGGGAGTTACAGTCAAGGGCACCAACCCCGCTTAGGTTGAAGGCCATGTTGATATGGCTGGCAAACTACCCAGCTGAGCTGCTGAGGTCGGGGTTGGAATGGGGTTTCCGGATACCGGTCATGGGACGGGTGGTGGGTTCTTCAGTGCACAGAAATTTGAAAACGGCCTACGAATTCCCACATGTAGTTCGGGAAAAGTTGGCAAAGGAGGTGGCGCTGGGCAGGGTGTCAGGGCCCTTCTCCACCTGCCCGTTGGAAGATCTGGTCATCTCCCCATTGGGAGTGGTGCCCAAGAAAGAGGAAGGGAAGTTCAGGTTAATACATCAACTTTCTTTCCCGAAAGGGGAGTCAGTTAACGATGCAATTGACCCAGTATTGAGTTCTGTGCACTATCAATCATTTGATCGTGCGCTGGACGTGGTCAGGGCGTGCGGGCCGGGGGCGTTGTTGGCGAAGCTAGACATTGAGTCGGCCTTCCACCTACTGCTGCTGCACCCCTCGGCATTCAGACTTATGGGCATGAAGTTTGAAGGGGAATATTATGTGGACAGGTGTTTGCCGATGGGCTGCTCATTGTCCTGTTCCCTCTTCGAGTGTTTTAGCTCATTCCTGCATTGGGTAGTGTACAAGGCGTCCAGTGGGGGAGCAGTGGCACACTACTTGGACGATTTCTTGTTGGTTGGGAGGGTTGGTTCCACGGAGTGTGAACGGCTTATGGAAGTCATGCAGGACATGATGTCACGCTTTGGAGTGCCGCTCGCGGACGACAAAACGCAGGGGCCTTGCACCTGTCTCACATTTCTGGGGATAGAAATAGACACAGTGCAGTCGGAATGCAGGCTGCCCATGGACAAGGTTATCCGGATGTTGGATGTGGTCCGAAGGCTGAAAGGGGCAAGCAAGGTTGCAATAAAAGAGGTGCAGTCACTGCTGGGCCTCCTGAATTTTGCGGGTAGGGTGATCCCGTGGGAAGAGCATTTAACCGCAGATTGGAGGGCCTTCTGAAAGGCCCTACCGGTCTGGCGAAATTGGCAAGCATTTCGGCGGACGTCAGGGAGGACCTGGAGATATGGGATAAATTCTTGGGGATTTTTAACGGGGTGTGCCTATGGAGGGGTAGGAAAGTACCCAACAAGGCAATAAACTTGTACACGGATGCAGCGGGGGGTTTCGGGTATGGAGCATACCTGGATGGTGAATGGAGCGCTGCTCCATGGCCGAGGGGCTGGATAGCTGCGGGATACACCAAAAACCTGACGCTTTTGGAATTATTCCCGATAGTGGTGGCTGTGGAAATTTGTGGGGATAGATTGGCTAATAAAGCGGTGGTGTTCTGGACGGACAACCTGAGTGTGGTGTATGCCATTAACAGGCTGTCTGCGTCATCGCCAGTGGTTGTGTGCTGCCTGCGGCACCTGGTGTTACGATGCTTGCAGTGCAATATACATTTTACCGCCAAACACGTCCCGGGAGTGCAGAACATTATTGCGGATGCACTCTCTCGATTTAAATGGGAGCAGTTTAGAGCAGCAGCACCCATGGCGGCAGAGGAGGGGTTAACATGCCCTTCTTCTCTTTGGCAGCTGGTGAAGGTTGGATGAGCATACTGGCCTTGGTTAAGGCATCCTTGGCACCAAGGACATGGTCAGCTTATAAGAGTCACTGGGACTGCTGGGAGGCGTTCTGTCAACGCAGAGGTGTGCAGGTACAAAGGGCTTCTAGAGTACTGGTGTTAGATTGGTTGGCTTTATTGCGGACAGAAGGGGTCAGTAAGGCTGGCGCGAGCGGTAGGCTATCGGCGTTGGCTTTCTTTAACAAGGCGCTTGGCTTTGAGGACCACTTTGGAACATTCCTAGTAAGGAAGGTGTTGAAAGGGTGGGGCAGGTTGGCCCCCAGTCAAAAAGATCGGAGGGAACCCATTACCCAGGAGAGGCTGAGGGCATTGGCAAAGGGCGTGGCAAAGTTTTGCACCTCAGATTACGAGCAGCTTCTTTTTAGAACGGCATTTGCATTGGCGTTTGCAGGAGCGCTCAGGGTGGGGGAGCTTGTTGCGTCGGCCAAAGATAAGGGCCGCGGTGGAATACAGTTAGAGCACGTCTGATTGATGGATGGGGGGCTCCTGCTGTTTGTACCCAGGTCCAAGATGGACCAGGAGGGGGGGGGGGCATGGTTACCCCTAGAACGACAGGAGTTTGAGGATTGCTGCCCGGTGTTTTGTGTGGAGCAATACCTTAAGGTGAGGCCGGAGTTAGGGCAACTGCTCCTGATACATGAGGACGGTTTGGCCCTGTCGGTCTTTCAATTCCGCCAGGTACTGGCAAAGACGGCTAAACAAGCAGGGCTGGATCCGAGCAGGATCGCCCCGCATTCTTTTAGAATAGGCGTAGCGACCAACGCAGCTCAAAAAGGAGTTGCGGCGGTGGAGATTAAGCGCTTGGGTAGATGGAAATCCTCCCAGTACAAAACGTATATTAGACCGGCAAAAGGGCACTGCTAGAGCGCAGGCATGGTGAGGGTCAATATTCCAAGGAGGGGGGTTTTTCTTGGGGGACCCAGGCTGTGCAGTGGCAGTTTGTTCATGGTGGTGTACTCTGTTTCATCAGGTGTTGAGAATGTGAAAGCGCCTCCGGTTCGTGTATGGATAGTAGGCCATTCATACATCCACTGGGCTCATCTCAGGGCGTTGCGATCGCCGGAGGGACAGCAACTTGGATTCCCAACGCCCAAGGCAAGCTTTTGGTGGTTAGGGCGCAGGGGATTGTCGTGGGCCGATTTGCCGGTACTCTTACAGGAGGCGCACAAAAGGTGGGGGCGGCCTAACATTTTAGTGCTGCACCTCGGGGGAAATGACTTGGGGGCGTTGCCCGCACTGGATTTGATTAAGAGAATGACAGCGGATGTGCAATGGATGCACACTTGGTTGCAGGGTGTGACTTTAGGGTGGTCAAATGTAGTTGCTCGACTGCACTGGCAGCACATTGTCACACAGAGGGCTGCATATAATGTGCGCAAGAAGGTGAACAGGGAGATGGGAAGAGTGGTCACGGGCATTGGGGGTTTCGTGGTTAGGCACGAAATGATAACGGCCGACAAAAGGGACCTATTTAGGCCAGATGGAGTACACCTTACGGACGTAGGGTTGGATATGTTCCTAAAGGGAAGTCAGGGGAGCATTGTTGGGGATTATTCGTTAATATAAGTGCTGAAATGGTTGGTTGCAATCTGTTAAATCGTTATATTGTTATTAATATGTTAGTTAAATTATGGTTAATTACTGGGTTCCTGTTGGTTTTGTTTGGCGGCAAGAGTTCGCCTGGCTCTTGTGGCGGGTGGTCAATGCCCTGGGGAGCGGGCACAAGGAGAGAAGAGTGACGGTCCTGGAAAAGGGAGGGGTTATGCCTGCCAGGCGCCGGCCTGGGGGTCCTCTCCCTCGCAATGGGACCGAAGACCTCTGAACATCACAACTCTCTCTGAGTGCCATGGGGCGTGACAGCCGGGTGTCACGCTGCAGGTATCGAAAGGGGCCTTGACCATCTGCTAGTAGGGGCTAGGTTAGGGTGAGATGCCGCCAACGTTTAGGATCACGAACTTGTTGCCAAGTTTCGTTGATAGGTTGATCATGTGCCTAAGGGTAATTTGAATGACGCTTAGGCACAAGTTAAAGCGTTTATTTAATAAACGTGAACCGTGACCGGTTCTTTCTCCCAAACAAGTGGTGTTGTGTCTTATTTACTAGATAAGGTATTAGAAAGTAAGAAGGACGGAATAGATGGTTTAAACTTATGGTAGTGGAGGGCCCTCTAGTGGGCCTGTAACAAAATTAAGGGTTTACCAACTTGAAGTCTGGAGTAATGCTAAATGGTGTTGTTACAATGTTGCAAAGTGGAGAGGAGGTGTCTGTTTCTTACCTTTATAGGGTCCTGCAACAGTGAGATCAGCCTCTTTCGGTTTCCAGACTTCAAGGAGAAGGTTTCCCCGCCCACCCGTCCCTGGATGAGGAGATTGGCGGCTACGATGCGGCTGTGTAGGGTGAGTTGGCTCGGCAGGGGTGGGTTTAATTGAGCTAGCCCGCAGTAAGACCGAGCCTTTAATGTAGCCATCCACCCCTGCGGTTGAGTTGCACGATTCGGCTGGCAGGGGGTGCCTTACCAGGCTGGTTGGACATGCCTCAGCAGGCAAGTGGTCAATGCCCTGGGGAGCGGGCACAAGGAGAGAAGAGTGACGGTCCTGGAAAAGGGAGGGGTTATGCCTGCCTGGCGCCGGCCTGGGGGTCCTCTCCTTCACAATGGGACCGAAGACCTCTGAACATCACAGCTCTCTCTGAGTGCCATGGGGCGTGACAGCCGGGTGTCACGCTGCAGGTATCGAAAGGGGCCTTGACCATCTGCTAGTAGGGGCTAGGTTAGGGTAAGATGCCGCCAAGGTTTAGGATCACGAACTTGTTGCCAAGTTTCGTTTATAGGTTGATCATGTGCCTAAGGGTAATTTGAATGACGCTTAGGCACAAGTTAAAGCGTTTATTTAATAAACGTGAACCGTGACCGGTTCTTTCTCCCAAACAAGTGGTGTTGTGTCTTATTTACTAGATAAGGTATTAGACAGTAAGAAGGACGGAATAGATAGTTTAAACCTTAAAAGAAAGAGGATATAATCTTGCTACAGGAAAATGTACCTGAATCCTATTTTTATAAACTTCACAATATTATGCGCAAGGAACATTATCTTCTCCTCATGGCAATCTAAAAAAACACCAAACTTTTCACAATGTATTAATAATATGCATATGAAATTAGTTATCGAACAATATGATACTTCTATTGATTCTGAACACAAGATTCAGAGATTCTGTAATAAATGGGGCAACTTTATCCAAAGTTTACCAGCTTGTATAAATAAACAATATATTTTCCCATTCCGTGATTCGATTTATGTACAAGAAGCATATCTTAGAGAAGAGCTGCCCAATTAGAAGACTTTAATACTATTGGCAGAGGTGAGTGGGGGGGGGGGGGGCGCGGAGCGGGAAGTTGTGTTTTTGTTTTGTTTTTTCTCCCTCTTGATCTTTTGATTTTTAGATTTTAAGTCCTAAGCTTAGTGTGGGAAAAATGCAGCAGAGGAAGTCTGAAGTGATATGTGTTGAATAATCACTTATTTATTCGCTTGGTGTGCATTTTTCTTATTGTAGAGTTGTTGGTTTTATTATGTTTTTTTGTTTATTGATGTTTAGTTCAATGGTGTTAGGTTATAAAATTAAAAAATCCCAATATTTAGGTTCATATGTACAGGGAGTGCAGAATTATTAGACAAGTTGTATTTTTGAGGATTAATTTTATTATTGAACAACAACAATGTTCTCAATTAACCCAAAAAACTCATTAATATCAAAGCTGAATAGTTTTGGAAGTAGTTTTTAGTTTGTTTTTAGTTATAGCTATTTTAGGGGGATATCTGTGTGTGCAGGTGACTATTACTGTGCATAATTATTAGGCAACTTAACAAAAAACAAATATATACCCATTTCAATTATTTATTTTTACCAGTGAAACCAATATAACATCTCAACATTCACAAATATACATTTCTGACATTCAAAAACAAAACAAAAACAAATCAGTGACCAATATAGCCACCTTTCTTTGCAAGGACACTCAAAAGCCTGCCATCCATGGATTCTGTCAGTGTTTTGATCTGTTCACCATCAACATTGCGTGCAGCAGCAACCACAGCCTCCCAGACACTGTTCAGAGAGGTGTACTGTTTTCCCTCCTTGTAAATCTCACATTTGATGATGGACCACAGGTTCTCAATGGGGTTCAGATCAGGTGAACAAGGAGGCCATGTCATTAGATTTTCTTCTTTTATACCCTTTCTTGCCAGCCACGCTGTGGAGTACTTGGACGCGTGTGATGGAGCATTGTCCTGCATGAAAATCATGTTTTTCTTGAAGGATGCAGACTTCTTCCTGTACCACTGCTTGAAGAAGGTGTCTTCCAGAAACTGTCAGTAGGACTGGGAGTTGAGCTTGACTCCATCCACAACACAAAAAGGCCCCACAAGCTCATCTTTGATGATACCAGCCCAAACCAGTACTCCACCTCCACCTTGCTGGCGTCTGAGTCGGACTGGAGCTCTCTGCCCTTTACCAATCCAGCCACGGGCCCATCCATCTGGCCCATCAAGACTCACTCTCATTTCATCAGTCCATAAAACCTTAGAAAAATCAGTCTTGATATATTTCTTGGCCCAGTCTTGACGTTTCAGCTTGTGTGTCTTGTTCAGTGGTGGTCGTCTTTCAGCCTTTCTTACCTTGGCCATGTCTCTGAGTATTGCACACCTTGTGCTTTTGGGCACTCCAGTGATGTTGCAGCTCTGAAATATGGCCAAACTGGTGGCAAGTGGCATCTTGGCAGCTGCACGCTTGACTTTTCTCAGTTCATGGGCAGTTATTTTGCGCCTTGGTTTTTCCACACGCTTCTTGCGACCCTGTTGACTATTTTGAATGAAACGCTTGATTGTTCGATGATCACGCTTCAGAAGCTTTGCAATTTTAAGAGTGCTGCATCCCTCTGCAAGATATCTCACTATTTTTGACTTTTCTGAGCCTGTCAAGTCCTTCTTTTGACCCATTTTGCCAAAGGAAAGGAAGTTGCCTAATAATTATGCACACCTGATATAGGGTGTTGATGTCATTAGACCACACCCCTTCTCATTACAGAGATGCACATCACCTAATATGCTTAATTGGTAGTAGGCTTTCGAGCCTATACAGCTTGGAGTAAGACAACATGCATAAAGAGGATGATGTGGTCAAAATACTCATTTGCCTAATAATTCTGCACTCCCTGTATATACTCTAGACGGTATGCTAACTCATAAAGGATTTCTGCAGTTTCTATTATGATTATGGACTTTACATTCTAAATGACAATGTACGCTGCTTTCTTTTTTTATTATTTTCGGTTATTTGTAGAGTGCCAACAGATTCCACAGCACTATTAACAAAGACGGAGTACAACAAAACAATTATAGGGATCAAATGGGTAGAGGGCCCTGCCAAGAGTTGCACTGTTGTAGTCAGCTCTTGAGAAGGTGATCAACAAACAGCTGGACTCTTAGGCTTACATGGTAAGGGGGTTCAGGGGATAGCAATGGAGGAGAGGAACTGGTATAAAGAAAGGTTAGCATAGGTTGTATGCATCCCTGAACAGTAGAGTCTTTAGGGAGCACTTGAAGCTTTAAAACTAGAAGAGAGTCTTGTGGAGCGAGGCAGAGAGTTCCACAAGATGGGAGCCAGTCTGGAGAAGTCCTGTAAACGGAAGTGTGATGATGCGACAAGAGAGGAGGAGAGTAGGAGGTCGTGAGCAGAGCGAAGGTGATGGGAGGGAGAGTATCTGGAGACAAGGTCTGAGATATAGGGGGAGCAGTGCAGTTATGGGCTTTGTATGTCAGAATGAGAATTTTGTGTTTGATCCTAGAGGCAAGAGGAAGCCAGTTAAGAGATTGGCAGAGAGGTGCAGCAGATGAAGAGCGACGTGTAAGGAAGATGAGTCTGGCAGAGGCATTCATTATGGATTGTAAAGGAGCTAGGCGGTAGGTGGGGAGACCAGAGAGGACAGAGTTGCAGTAATCGAGGTGGGAGAGAATGAGATAGTGGATTAAAATCTTAGTTGTGTCTTGTGTAAGGAAGTGTCTAATTTTAGAGATGTTTTTAAGGTGGAAGCGGCAGGCTTTAACCAATGACTGAATGTGAGGAGTGAAAGAAAGATCTGATTCAAATGTGACCCCGAGACATCGGGCATGCAGGGTAGGGGTAATGGAGTTGTCGACAGTTATAGAGAGATTGGGGGTTGAGAGTTTAGAAGAAGGGGGAAACATAAGGAGCTCAGTTTTGGAGAGATTTAGCTTGAGGTAGTGAGAGAACATCCAGTTGGAGATGTGAGAAAGACAGTTAGTGACACGGGTTAGCAAGGAAGGAGAAAAGTCTGGTGCAGAGAAGAAGATTTTGGTGTCATCGGCATACAAATTATATTGTAAACTGTGGGACTTTATTAGCGAACCTGGTGATGACGTGTAGATTGAGAAGAGAAAGTGGTGATGGGGCAGAGGAGGCCCCAGAGAAGGCTACACTAAAGGTACAGTTTGACAGGTAGGAAGAGAGCCATGAGAGGGCTATGTCACATATGCCGAAGGATTGGAGGGTTTGGAGCAAGAGAGGGTGGTCAACAGTGTCAAAGGCTGCGGAGAGATCGAGGAGGATAAGCAGAGAGAAGTGGCCTTTTGATTTTGCTGTAAGTAGGTCATTGGTAACCTTAACAATTGCTGTCTCTGTGGAGTGATGGGGACGAAATCTTTGTATTATTATTTCCGTAATCCTCTATTTTCACCATGTGTGGTGTATCATTGATACTAATTTTACTTTTGTACCTTGTATTGGTTATAAATAAATAAAATAAAAAAAAGACTTAGGAGGAAGCATGGAGGTGCAGACAAATATAAGTTTACTGACTGGAACAGCAGAACTACTATGGGAAGCTGTGAAATTTGAGACAGAGAGAAAACAAAAACTATAAAAATAAACCTCACATTAATGTGTGAAGTATCAGCATGACACTATTCATCAGCCATAGCAGCACATGTCACTTCTTTGCTAGGAATAAGTTCCCTCTCGCCCTGCACTAGACAATGCTGCATGGGGATGGGCATATGTGCACTCACTTATTCTTCCCACTGACACATTTCTACAAAGCACTGTTCCCCTAACAAACTTCAGTTAGTTGATCTTAGGGCCACAGCAGAAAGAGTAGGGCTAAGGGGATCAGCAGACTGGATGCTGTCTGCCCAAGGCTGCATGGATACAGTGTGAGATGAGTCAGACAGCCTCAAGACTGAAGAGAGCAGTGTGTGCAGCTGCACAGATGCTCAAATCCTTACGTGTCTGCTGCTCCAACTTTCTGCTGCATGCGCCTACAGTCAGCCCTACCCAGAAACAATCCCCACCACCAGAGCAGTTACCTGGTAACAGTGGTAACCCCAGCAGGACCTTTTCTGATGCATTGGGAATGGCTGGATGCCGAGTTAAGGCTTAGCATTCAGTGCTGCACAGGGCACATCTAAAACAGCACATGGCAATAGCTTGGCATGTCACATGACACCGGCATGGTCTGGCACAGTTTCTCACAAATAAATATAAGCAGAGAACTTTTGACTGTGACAGTATTAGGAATGAATGTGTGTGTTCCCCATGTCACATCAGCAGTCTGGTATGAACCAAAACACTTGGCCCTGGGCAGCTGCCCCTTTTGCCCTGTGTTAAAGATGGCCCTGCGTCACTAGCTCATGGACTCTTGCCAATTACATGAACGAAAACATACTTTTTCTAACTTTGACCCCTAAAATCTCTAACACATCTACAACCACCAAAAAACACCCATGCTAAATAGTTTCTAAATTTTGTCTTGAGTTTAGAAATACCCAATTTTTACATGTTCTTTGCTTTTTTTGAAAGTTATAGGGCAATACAGGGAGTGCAGAATTATTAGGCAAATGAGTATTTTTACCACATCATCCTCTTTATGCATGTTGTCTTACTCCAAGCTGTATAGGCTCGAAAGCCTACTACCAATTAAGCATATTAGGTGATGTGCATCTCTGTAATGAGAAGGGGTGTGGTCTAATGACATCAACACCCTATATCAGGTGTGCATAATTATTAGGCAACTTCCTTTCCTTTGGCAAAATGGGTCAAAAGAAGGTCTTGACAGGCTCAGAAAAGTCAAAAATAGTGAGATATCTTGCAGAGGGATGCAGCACTCTTAAAATTGCAAAGCTTCTGAAGCGTGATCATCGAACAATCAAGCGTTTCATTCAAAATAGTCAACAGGGTCGCAAGAAGCGTGTGGAAAAACCAAGGCGCAAAATAACTGCCCATGAACTGAAAAAATTCAAGCGTGCAGCTGCCAAGATGCCACTTGCCACCAGTTTGGCCATATTTCAGAGCTGCAACATCACTGGAGTGCCCAAAAGCACAAGGTGTGCAATACTCAGAGACATGGCCAAGGTAAGAAAGGCTGAAAGACGACCACCACTGAACAAGACACACAAGCTGAAACGTCAAGACTGGGCCAAGAAATATCTCAAGACTGATTTTTCTAAGGTTTTATGGACTGATGAAATGAGAGTGAGTCTTGATGGGCCAGATGGATGGGCCCGTGGCTGGATTGGTAAAGGGCAGAGAGCTCCAGTCCGACTCAGACACCAGCAAGGTGGAGGTGGAGTACTGATTTGGGCTGGTATCATCAAAGATGAGCTTGTGGGGCCTTTTCGGGTTGAGGATGGAGTCAAGCTCAACTCCCAGTCCTACTGCCAGTTTCTGGAAGCAGTGGTACAGGAAGAAGTCTGCATCCTTCAAGAAAAACATGATTTTCATGCAGGACAATGCTCCATCACACGCGTCCAAGTACTCCACAGCGTGGCTGGCAAGAAAGGGTATAAAAGAAGAAAATCTAATGACATGGCCTCCTTGTTCACCTGATCTGAACCCCATTGAGAACCTGTGGTCCATCATCAAATGTGAGATTTACAAGGAGGGAAAACAGTTCACCTCTCTGAACAGTGTCTGGGAGGCTGTGGTTGCTGCTGCACGCAATGTTGATGGTGAACAGATCAAAACACTGACAGAATCCATGAATGGCAGGCTTTTGAGTGTCCTTGCAAAGAAAGGTGGCTATATTGGTCACTGATTTGTTTTTGTTTTGTTTTTGAATGTCAGAAATGTATATTTGTGAATGTTGAGATGTTATATTAGTTTCACTGGTAAAAATAAATAATTGAAATGGGTATATATTTGTTTTTTGTTAAGTTGCCTAATAATTATGCACAGTAATAGTCACCTGCACACACAGATATCCCCCTAAAATAGCTATAACTAAAAACTACTTCCAAAACTATTCAGCTTTGATATTAATTAGTTTTTTGGGTTCATTGAGAACATGGTTGTTGTTCAATAATAAAATTAAGCCTCAAAAATACAACTTGCCTAATAATTCTGCACTCCCTGTAAATACAAGTAGCACTTTGCTATTTCCAAACCATTTTATTTTTTGAAAATTAGCGATAGTTACATTGTAACACTAATATCTGTCAGGAATCCCTGAATATCCCTTGCCATGTATATATATTTTTTTTTAATAGTCAACCCAAAGTATTGATCTAGGACCATTTTTTGGATATTTCATGCCAACATTTCACCGCCAAATGCAATCAAATAAAAAAAAATATCACTTTTTCACAAACTTTAGGTTTCACACTGAAATTATTTACAAACAGCTTGTGCAATTATGGCACAAGTGGTTGTAAATGCTTCTCTGGGATCCCCTTTGTTCAGAAATAGCAGACATATATGGCTTTAGCATTGCTATTTGGTAATTAGAAGGCTGCTAAATGCCGCTGCGCACCACATTTGTATTATGCCCAGCAGTGACGGAGTTAATTAGGTAGTTGTAGGGAGCTTAAAGGGCTAATTTTAGCTTTAGTGTAGAGATCAGCCTCCCACCTGACACATCCCACCCCCTGATCCCTCCCAAACAGCTCTCTTCCCTCCCCGCCCCACAATTGTCCCCGCCATCTTAAGTACTGGCAGAAAGTCTGCAAGTATAAAACAAAAAAAGTTCGTGTTTGTTTTTGTTTTTGTTTTTTAAATTATATATTTTCTGCAGTGTAGGATCCCCCCTTACCACCCAACCTCCCTGAGCCCCCCCAAACAGCTCTCTAACCCTTCCCCTTCTCATTATTTGGTGCCATTTTGGGTACTGGCAGCTGTCTGCCAGTACCCACTTTTCAAAATAATGTGCCCATTACTTAAATAAATATTTATTTTTCTGTAGTGTAGCTGCCTCCCTCAATACCCCCATCCCCTCCCCCTTTCAAAAACCCTTTTTTTAAAACATAATTTCCTCCCTCTCCCAACACCATCTCCCAACAAGACTTAAATGCACACACAACACACTGTTCAAGTTTTTCTGTCTTTCCTGTTAGGGCAGATACTGCAATGTGGTTTCATTCTTGGTGGTTCTTCAGAGGTAGAAGTTTGAGGAATGTCAGGCCCCTCAGATACTCCAGCCAATGCTTTCCCAAGATGTGTAAGGAAAACCTACCTTTTGCTTGATTTACTTGCATTCCAGTCTGGTTTAGTGACATTCAGATAATGTAGGCGTTGATAGCACCAACATCCAACATGTTATTAAATATAACCATTGGGCATCTTCTGGTCATTCGTTTAGTACTGTAAGTATGAATCATCTGATCCAACGTATTGGCGCCTCCTTTTGTCTCATTGTATGACTGAATTATCTCTGTTTTTTTGTCTTCTCGGTTTTGAACAGTAGGTTGGGAATGTATAGAGCTCAAAAGGGTAACAACTTTGTTTTTCTTAGGACAGTATGATGCAATCATCACGTCTGTCTGGAAACCAAACAGAGAAGAGTAGACATTTAGTTTTTTTGTGGTCAAGAATTCTTGGGGCAGTTCTTTTTTGTTTTTAATGAATTGTTCCAACAACTGTGATTTTCTTTTCCAATATTTCTTTAACTAACTGCAGGCTCATGAAGAAGTTATAACAAGTGATATTTCTTCCAGAATGTAATATTCCTTGAGCCAAATCCATTACCACTCGCTCCCCCTGATTCACTTCCCTTCTTTGGTCTTGACATTTCCCGGTGTGTACACCTGCTTATCGTATACATAGGAAGTTCTGCTGTCAAATATTGCCCATATTTTTATGCCATATTTCCCTGGTTTCAATGGAATATATTGTTTGAAAGGGCAACAACCAGGAAAGGTTACTAGTTGTTCATCAACTGTCATCGACTCTTCAGTAACAAATGCTTCAGAAAGAGTTTTTACCCATAGATCGAAGAATTCTCGAATTGACTGCAATTTATCAGTAGAACGGTTTTGTTGTCTAGCAACAGCATCATCAAATCTCAGAACTCTGGAATTGTTCTGAAAGCAAGTTCTGCTCATTGATTTGTTGAATATTGGGCTACCATGTTCTCTGCTCTATAAATGAAACACTTCTTTATTTTTACCATTGTAGATGCCGATCAAAATGAGTACACCAATGAACTTGTACAATTCCTCTGTAGTTAGATTAGACCATCAAGCTCCATATACAGCCAAACATTCTTTATTGGTCCATTTACAGATGGTTTCAATACAGTATTTTTAGGAAAAAAGCACAAATGATGATTTGATTGTGTCTGTCTTTTTGCAAAACGACTGGCACCTGGTGTTTCTGAAAGATGTTCACATGCCTCGTTCTGGCTTAAAGATTGTTGATAGGCACAGAATTACATTTGTCATTCTTATCTTTTGAATAGTAAATAGTTCTATATGCAGATGAAGATGGAAAATCGGTTTGGGTGGTAGGTACTGTGACGGTGTAATCATCAGAATCTGAGTTGTCTTCTACAAGGATGTCATCAATTTAGTTTTTGTCATCCGATGACTCGTAATCTGATGTATGTTGATCTTCAGAATCTGAGTTCAACAAACTAAGTATTTCTTCATTACTGAGGTGTTTACGAGCCATGATGAAACCACACCACCAAGTCAGAAAAGCATAACAAATCTTCAAAAGCTAAGAAAGCAAGTCCTAACATGCAGAAACATGTCCTAACTTGCAGACTGAAAATGGCTCACAAAGTGCAGTGCATTAATCGTGACTTGATGAGTCATAACAGAGAAACCATTGAAGAGCAACATGAGTCAGATGGACCCTGTCAGTGTGCTAGATTTTGAATTTACAAGAAAAGTGTAAATACAAAAAAATCATGCTATCATATTTATAACTGTCTAATTAGCAGTAAAAAGGTCATAAGTTCTTATCAAATAATAATAATAAATTCCATTAAAAAAATACAACACAAACTACCTACAGGGTCCACTGGACCTTGCCGGTAGACCGAGGGTTAAGGTATAGCATACTAATGCATTCATGGGAAAAATAGCATAGTCAATATTGTATATATCAACCTTTTAATCTTATTTAGAAAAAAAGAAAACTAAAAACTAAATATTTACAGTACTAAGCATTTGATCTGTGGCTGGTATCACTATTTACAGTACTAAGCTTGATCTGTGGTTGGTATCACTAACTGTTTACAGTACTAAGCTTGATCTTGGGCTGGTATCACTTAATGTTTACAGTACTAAACTTTGATCTGGGGCTGGTATCGCTAAATGTTTACAGTACTAAGCTTTGATCTGGGGCTGGTATCACTAAATGTTCACAGTACTAAGAAGGGTGACCATATTTCTGCTTTAAAAAGGGACACATATGAAAAATATTTATGTCAGGGTTCTTATGCAAAGCATTTCTTTAAACAGCCTTAAAAATAGCCCTGACATATGT
Source organism: Bombina bombina (assembly GCF_027579735.1). Taxonomy (NCBI): domain Eukaryota; kingdom Metazoa; phylum Chordata; class Amphibia; order Anura; family Bombinatoridae; genus Bombina; species Bombina bombina. Next base: position 143,779,982 of record NC_069509.1, on the reverse strand, counting down.
ATTTTTCATATGTGTCCCTTTTTAAAGTGGCAATATGTTCAGTCTAGTACCAAGCTTTGATCTGGGGCTTGTATCACTAAATGTTTAGAGTACTAAGCTTTGATCTGGGGCTGGTATCACTAAATGTTGTCAGTCAGATATATATATATATATATATATATATATATATATATATATATATATATATATATATATATATATATATATATATATATATATAGTATATGTGTGTGTATACAGCAGAAACAAAAAGTTTTTTGTTGTTTTTTCTGTGTTAAATGTTGAAAAAATATATTAAATTCAGATTTTTTTGGGAGGGGGTCCTGCTTGGATTCTTGCACATGGGCCCTGTGGTTTCTAGTTACAACTCCAGATACAAGGTAATCACAGAGGTAACAAGTGCATTAATATTATAGTGTTGGTTATGAAAAACTGGGGAATGGGTAATAAAGAGATTATCTATCTTTTTAAACAAACACAATTCTAGAGTATACTTTTACTTTAACATATTTTTTTAGAAAAAGTTGCTCTTGGAGTCTGCGGAAGCTGGGCGGAGGGAGCTTTGACCGGAGGAGGAAAGAGGCCCCCTCTCTCCTTCCTCTCGGTGTGATTGGATGGCTGGGGGAGGCAGGAGGAGCTGGAACGGAGGCCTTAAAGGGGCAGGCTAAGCGGGAAAAACTAGCACAACAATTTTACTGAAGGAGATAAAGCATCTTGTTGGCTGTTTTCTCACGCTTAGCCTGCATCATGGCGGGTATTGACGAGCTGTTCCTACAGCTTAGGGAGGCTGCTAGGGAGCATGGCCCTACCTGGCTTGAGGGCCAGGTCCGATCCCTTCTTAACGCTCCGGTTCCGGTGGCAGCCGTGGGGCGGTCTGCATCAAGGAAAAAATCCGGTAGGATATCCAAGCCTCCGTTGAGGCTCAGCCCAGAGGTTCGTGGGTGGGCTGGTGGTGGTCGGAGGGCTTGCGGGATTTGTTGTCGCAATTGGAAGGGGCTGCCCCTCCAAGGGAGATAGCAGTAGAAAGGTCATGGGTACCGGCTCCGGTGGCGTTGGTTCCTGTAGTGTCAGGGTGGGGCGAGGCTGGTGCGGTAGTGGGTTCCACGGCCCACATTGGAGGTCCTACTGTGGCGGTTCAGGGCACTTGTCCGCCCGTGGTGATTCAGGGCCTCGGGCCAGCGGTGGTTTCTACCCCTGGGGCAACTAAATCGGCGGAGGGAGCGGTGTTGAGAGTGGCTGACACGGCGATGTCCCGTTCTTGCCTCTGCTCCATTGGGCCATTGGGGATGCACCTGACTTCGGAGGTCAGGGACAAAATATGTAAGAGGGAATTTATTGAACTGTTTTCTCTCCTTCCTCTTGAACAATCCTTTGAGATTCCAGAGGATTCAAAAAAGGATGTGGCCAAGAAGGAGGAGGAGGAGAGGAAAAAACGTTATAGGAAATTGCCTAAAACGTTTTCTAACTGGTTCCAATCCTTTGTAATCTATGCCAGTGTTTTTGCGGGTAAGTTCCCGGAACAGGGTAGTGCCTTGTTCTGTTATCTAGATGAGATCGCGGCCGCGCAGCGAACATATGGCGGTATGGCTTGGTGGTTGTATGACAAGAACTTTTGTCAGCGGCTGTCGGTCAAGCCGGATATGAGGTGGGACGACCGGGACATGGGGTTGTGGCTAAAAATAATGACACCTTTGAGAGCCTCCCAGTCCTTTCAGTCGGGTGCCGGTGGCACCTCTACCAGAGGATCCCCAGCATCGGTTAGAAAAGGGTGCTGCTTCGCATTTAATGAAAAATCTTGTAAGTGGGGCGCCGCGTGCAAGTTCAAGCACGAGTGCTCTGAATGTAGGGGGAGCCCACCCCTATTCAAGATGTTTTCGGAAGGGAAAAGCTGGGGGAGCAGGGGATGCTGCTGAAAAAGGGGGTGACCCCGGTGAGGCTAGATGTGATGGAGCATTGGCTCGTTCGGTACGCTAGGCGGCGGGGCTGTCACGAGACGGCGGCGGTTTTGTACCATGGTTTTCAGTTTGGTTTTATTATTCCTTCGCAAGGTGGTAGTCGGGTATTCAGGGGAAATTTGAAGTCGGCCCGCTTGTGGCCGGAGGTGGTTCGGGAAAAGTTGCAAAAGGAGGATATTTCTGAAAAGGGGAATGATGTTACAGGTCCACTGTTGGACTGGATGTGGGAATGGGGGTGCCAAAGGTTATCGCCTTCGGCTATGGATAGGCATCTGGCAGCCTTGTCATTTCATTTTAAACTGCTTGGTCTGCATGATGCTACAAGGGTTTCTCGTGTGCGGCAGGTATAGAGGGGTTTAAAAAAGGGGTCGGTGGGCTCGTCCCCAGATAGGAGGAGGCCGATCACTTTTCCATTGCTGCAGCAGCTGTATGAGGTCCTGGAAGTGGTGTGTCAGTCGGTTTTTGAAACTTGTCTGTTCAGGGTGGCTTACGTTCTGGCTTTTTTCGGGGCTTTTGGGGTCTCGGAATTAGTTAGCAAGAATCTGAATCTGATGGGTGGTTTAGGCGTTTCGGATGTGATTTTGTATGATTCTAAGGTGGAGATATTTTTGAGAAGAAGTAAGACAGACCAGATGGGGAAGGGTAGGACAATTGTTCTGTTTCCCAGTGGTTCGGTGGTTTGCCCTTGGCGTTGTGTCCAGGAGTACTTGAGGGTCCGTCCGGGAATTGGTGGTTCGTTGTTAGTACATCTAGACGGTAGGCCAATGTCACATTTTCATTTCAAGGCGGTGCTTTAGAAAGCGTTGGGCCGGTTAGGTATCAATCCAGCCGATTTCGGCACCCACTCTTTTAGGATTGGGGCCGTGACGGAAGCGTCCATGAAGGGGCTTTCCGAAGCGGAAGTCAAAGGGATCGGCAGATGGGTTTCGGGTCATTTTCAGTTGTATGTGCGCCCTGAATTGGGTGTTTGAGGTGCAATTTTTCTTGTGGTTCATTGTTTTTCTATGTTTTAGGTGTGGAATGTTTATGGTTGGTCGGCCACTTTTTCATTTATTGGGCCCGGAGGGCGGGTTCGGCGAAGGCGGATGGTTTGCAGTTGGGTATGGCCAAATCTCGCTGTGAAGTAAAATGGTTTGGTGTGAGGGGGCTAAGATGGGATGGATTACTACCTTTGGTATTGGATTATTGCAGGAATTTTCAGCCCCCCACTGTGTTGGTAATCCATGCTGGAGGGAATGATCTTGGTTTTTTGCCGCAAAGAGAGTTATTGAGACTCATGAAAAGGGACATTGGTAGATTGAAGAGCTTATTCCCTTCTTTGACAATTGTATGGTCGGACATTTTGCTGAGGATGGTGTGGAGGGCGGCCTGGGACCCTGTGCATCTGGATAAGAGCAGATGAAAAGTAAATAAGATTATGGGTGCTTTTGTGCATAGACTTGGTGGTTATGTGGTTCATCACTCAGACTTGGCGGAGGTTGGTGAGGGTGAATTCTATATGCCTGATGGTGTGCATTTAAATGATTTCAGGCTGCAGCTTTTTATCCTCAATTTTAAGGAGGCCCTATGTGCGATTGGAGGTTTGGCGGGACTGGGCTGAGGTGTCAGGCCAGTCGGTGGCGGGGGTGCTAGCCCTTAAATTGCAGATAAATTATGGCCAATGGTTGGTGTGGTGGAAGTTTGCATTCCCATTGGGAATGTTAGGTGGGGTTTCTAAGGGCAAGGGGTTCCTTAGAAACTTGGATATTGAGGATCGCTGACGGGCCCAACCATTTGCACGGTTGGGTCCAGTAAACAAGGAGTTACGGCCATAGTTAAGTTAAGGAATCAAAAAAGGGGGACTAGCACCGCTGTGGTTTAAAAGTGTATATGTTTACAATTAGTTGCACTGTTATTTATTAAGTTATAAAATGTTTTACTAAGTTATTTATTAATAAAGGGCTGCGGCCAATTTTGCACCAAAGCCAAGTCTGTTGTCTGTTATTTATGAGGGGTTTGTTATTTTGAAGGTTGGTTTTAGAATGTGTTGATGTTTAAGGGGCCGGGGATTTGACGACATAAAAGGTCAAGTTGCTCCTGGAGTCTGCGGAAGCTGGGCGGAGGGAGCTTTGACCGGAGGAGGAAAGAGGCCCCCCTCTCTCCTTCCTCTCGGTGTGATTGGATGGCTGGGGGAGGCAGGAGGAGCTGGAACGGAGGCCTTAAAGGGGCAGGCTGAGCGGGAAAAACTAGCACAACAATTTTACTGAAGGAGATAAAGCATCTCCCTCCCACCCGTCCCTAATTTTCTGAACAGTGTTTATATGTGTTTTTTCGTTTCAGGTTTTTTGTCGCAGTAATTTATTTACTAAATATTTATTTTCAAAAAGAAAAATGAAAGCATTATTGGCTTTTATGAAGACTAATGCACACATTTTGACAGCAACTAAGTTTTATCTCTCTGTGTAAAGTACTATATTTTCCTAAAAATCAGACATACTGTATCAGGTGTAGAAAGAGCTATTATCTAGTCTGTGGATCTGAAAGGGTTGAATGTCAGATTAAATGATGATTTAGTTCCTAAATGGATCCATGAACATACAAACCCCACAAAATATATATAAAAAAAATAGGGGGAAAACACTGCAAATAGTGTAAACCAATATCAAATATCTAAATGTGTTTTTTGGTTAAAAAGAAATTCTAGTTTACAAGTTAAAAGTATTTTTATTTATAGCTTATAATGTTAAAAAATTTATTTTCTTTTAATATATATATATATATATTTATATATATATATATATATATATATATATATATATATATATATATATATATATATATATATATATATATATATATATAACCCCTGCAAAAGATATTAAAAGGACACGAAACCCAATTTTTTTTCTTTCATGATTCAGATGGAGCATACAATTTTAAACAACTTTTCAATTTACTTATATTATCTAATTTGCTTTGCTCCTTTCAAATCCCTTGTTGAAAAACAGGAGCTGAGAGCTAGCTGGTGATTGGTGGCTGCACATATATGTCTGTTGTCATTGGCTTACTGATGCTTACTCCCAGCAGAGTGTTGCTGCTCCCTCAATAAAGGGATACCAAGAGAATGAGGCAAAATTGATTATAGAAATACATTGGAAAATTGTTTAAAATTGTATGTTCTATCTGAATCATGAAAGAAAACTTTTGGGTTTTATGTCCCTTTAAGTTATTAGTCAAAGTTTTCTTAGATGAGGATACAGCTAGTCAACTAAGGAGCAGCAGGCATTCATGTGTATGCTCCAATCACAGGTCATGACCCAATCTAGAGCAAAACTGGGTTTTTCCTGGAGTGCTACTTTAATTATATGGTCAGTAGACGTGCATTCAAATTCAGACAGATGTTAAAAAAAAAAAGCACATGCTTGGACATGCAAAAAGAATGCATGCGGTATATAAATGTAGTTGAGTTTTCTACTATGAAGGAATGTGTCAAACAAAATCAGCACTTCTCTTGTTCTCCTTAAGTACAATGCCCTTTCGCTCACTTCCAGAGCGAATATTAGATTCAGGCGGAAAATGCTAAACAATATATTATGGCTTGGACTCTTTAAATGGATCCTAGTCGTTTGATGGTGTTTCTTGGAAACCTCTTACAAGATTAATAATCTCAAGATTACAAAAATATAGATCATTAGTAAAACAACATATTGTAAAATACACCAACCCACATATGTCTCGTCTTATAGGGATGTTAACATACTTTACCCTTTCTAAAAACTTGACCTACACCCTCTTTGCAGTTCCTAGATTCGCCACCCATTTTGGGCTAGAATGGCTAGTTCAATGCATCGCGTACACAATATAACAATACCGCTCGTGCGTTAATTTGCGTGTGTATTACAAGTTGAAAGTAAACTCCTTCACTCGAGCGTAATTGGGTTAGAGTGACTGAAGACCTTGTCTATGGGGTTAGGGCTACAATAAAAACATAAATACATTGAAAAACAGTTACACTCATATATACTATGAGGCCTATTTAAAAAAGGTCTGTCGGACCTGATACGACAGTGCGGATCAGGTTCGACAGACCTCGCTGAATGCGGAGAGCAATACGCTCTCCGTATTCAGCATTGCACCAGCAGCTCTTGTGAGCTGCTGGTGCAACGCCGCCCCCTGCAGATTTGCGGCCATTCGGCCGCTAGCAGGGGGAGTCAATCAACCTGATCGTACTCTATCGGGTTGAATTGCGGCGTTGTCTTTCAGCCTGCTCAGAGCAGGCGGACAGGTTATGGAGCGACGGTCTTTAGACCGCTGCTTCACAACTGGTGATTCTGGCGAGTTAAAGTTAATAATAAAAAAATATTTATAAGGGTTTAAAGGTATATGGTATATGGCCATGTATTTGACTGCAAAGGGCTATAATATAATACTATATATATATATATCAAAACAGTAGAAAAGCACTCACTGGGCTTTAGACATCAGTGTTAATCCTTTATTGTTACGTTTCGGGACCACAAACGTCCCTTTATCAGAAGAAGGGACATTTGTGGTCCCGAAATGTCACAATAAAGGATTAACACTGATGTCTAAAGCCCAGTGAGTGCTTTTCTACTGTTTTGTTATATTCCTTGTTATAGCACCCTGGCGGTTGCAGGATGGTGGTGAGAGTGCATACACTACACCCTCTTGAGATATATATATATATATATATATATATATATATATATATATATATATATATATATATATATATATATATATATATATATATATATATATATATATATATATATATATATATATATATATATATATATATATATATATATATATATATATATATATATATATATATTTCACAGTAGCATTATCAAATATATATATATATATATAGTGGGTATTGAAAAGACACCGTTTTTGTTTATCCAGTTGTAATTACTCTGTGCAACTTATAACACCCAAGTGAAAGATATAACACCAACATGCCAGGCAAAAATAAAGACAATTCAAAAACAGAATCACTAAGTTGGAAAAAAAAAATCAACCCCTCCTAAAATTACTTGTAAATTCAATCAGGTGTAGCTACTCACCTTCTCAATTGCACACACAAAGCCATTTGACCTTCAACAGTGATCAGCTGTGGGCATATTGATTAGCTCAGCATGAAAAGAGCTTTTCCTGGAGCATCTAGTTCCTGGTAGTGCAACTGAAGCAAAACAATCAACTATGGATGGCAAGGCACTGTCAAAAGATCTCCGGAATAATGTTGTGGACAGGCACAAGTCAGGAGATGGATACAAGAAAATCTCAAAGGCTTTATTAATGCTTAGAAGCACAGTGAAGTCTATTATTAAAAAGTGGAAGATATTTGGTACAACACAGACCCTCTCTGGATCAGGACATCGCTCCAAAGTGGATGGAGGAACCAGAAGGAAACTGGTCAGAGTGGCTAACAAGAGGTCCACAGCAACTCTGAAGCAGTTGCAGGAATTTATGACAAAGAGTGGTCATTGTGTGCATGCAACAACAATATCACAAATTCTCCACAAACGTAGCTTGTATGGGGGGGTTGCAAGAGAAAAGCCATTCCTCTATTAAGACCACATGCAGTCACGACTGAGCTTTGCCATAACACACCTAGGAGATTCTTAGGCTACATGAAAAAAGGTGTTATGGACTGGTCAGATGAGACTAAAACTTGAATTATTTGGCCTCAACACCAAACGATATGTCTGGAGGAAATCCAATACAGATAACCATCCAAATAACACCATATCTACAGTAAAGCATGGAGGTGGTAATATCCTGTTATGGGGGTGTTTCTCTGCAGCAGGCACTAGAGCACTTGTCAGGATAGAAGGAATAATAGATGGGGCAAAATACTGCCAAATTCTTGAGGAAAATCTGCTGCCCTCTGCTGCTAGGAAGCTGTCAATGGGAGGAAGATTTACATTCCAACATGACAATGACCCAAAGAAAACAGAAAAAAATGACCACACAGTGTTTGAAGGAGAAAGGGGTAATTGTCTTTGCATGGCCTAGTCATAGCCCAGACTTAAACCCCATTGATTATCTGTGGCATAACTTGCAGACTGCAGTCCACAAACAGCACCATCAAATGTAACAGAAATTGAGCAGTTCTGCAAAGAAGAGAGGGCAAATATTGCACAGTCTAGATGTGCAAAGTTAGTAGAGACATAACCCAACAGACTAAAGGCTGTAATTAAAGCAAAAAGTGGTTCAACAAAATTCTGACACAAGGGGGTGATCCTTTTTCCAACTCAGTCATTCTGTTTTTGAATTGTCTTTATTTTTGCCTGACATATTGGTGTTATATCTTTCACTTGGATGTTATAAGTTGCGCTGAGTAATTACAACTGGATAAACAAAAACTGTGCCTGTCTTTATTTCAGACTGCAAAGCAACAAAATGTGATTATTTTCAATACCCACTGTATGTGTGCAAAATCTAACAGGAGTACACTAAGGGGTATATTTATCAATGTGCAAAGTAGCGCATCATGTCCGCTGCACATCGCTGCACATCATAAGCTGTCAGCATTTATTATTGCACCAGCAGTTCTTGTGAACTGCTGGTGCAATGGTGCCCCCGGCAGATTCGTGACCATTCGGGCACTAGCAGGCGATGTCAATCAACCCGATCACCGGAAACAAGGGGCCTCAAGCTTCATACAAAGCTTGATAAATATGCCTCTAAAGGTTAAATTTTAAGTAGAGTGCTATTTAACGCTCCTGCTTGAGTGTTAACTGCGCTAGCAGTACGTTTTTTTGCGCGCGGCGTGTGGCGCTTGTAAGTAAACTGCTTGCACTAACCTGATGTGAGTAGAAATCAATGGAGCAAAAAAAAGTTGGAAAAAAACTAACACCCTAATCATACGCTAACACGATCCCATATTCTCAAGTGCTAACCCGACATGAAAATATGAATATATATAGGTATTATAAATATACAGAAATATATAGGAATATCTATTTACAAATACATAGAACATATTATTATAATTGAAGATATAGCAGGGAATAATATTCATATCCTATGCTTTTATACCAGAGGTGTGTTAAAGGAAACAATTTAACAAGTTACTTAGTTATCCTAAGTGAAGCCACTTTCACAAATTAAATATTATTGAATATCATCATAAAGATTTTCTTAATTTAATGAAAAGACAAGCTCTTTTAAAAGGTCCAGGTTGGTATAAGTACTCACAATAAAAAAATTGTGCACTACACTAAGAAAATTTGATAACAGAAGTAAATTGGAAAGGTGTTTAAAATTGCATGCGCTAGAGGGGCGGAGTTTTGTCCATGCTTGCTGATGGCCTCACATTGATTGAGCTCTGAAGCCTCAAAGCTCTTATATAAGGTATTGAATGACCCATAGCACGTTAGAACCAAAGAAAACCTAGCTACAATATCTATGAAGGAGGTGGACACATAACTTGGCCCCTTGAACCCCTTTGTATCGAGTGGAGAGAGTCAGAATTTTGCACTATGCAGTATTGCCTGCACCGGAGTAAGAGGAGCACGATTGCTGGGAGCAGCAGCACGGAAGCTACTCGTTCTGACATAGCCGTCTAGCCCAGACATCAGCTACTTATTTGTCTGCCCAGGACCTAACAGCGCGATCCAGATCGCAGTTCCAGAGCGGCTGAAGCGTTGGGCCTTGCTTGAATTGGGACACAGCTGGTGACGGTGTGAACTTAACTTTGGCCCCAAAACGGCTCTCACTAAGCCTAAGGCGGATCACATTGCGGCCGTATAGGAGGGTGAGTCATATAGTGTTTGAGACATAAGACTTGTCATGGCACCTGCTGCACCCGGTGCCTTGTTAAACACACAAAAAACATTAAAATAAAGGGACATTAAAATCCAAACTGCGGTTTGCTGGTCACACTTGCAGCAGGACTACAAACACAGAGCTCCCTTAAAAGGCATTGAGGGGAGTAGAGGAGAGTTGATATTGGCCTGTAGTAGTACCTGAGATTAGAGGAAGATTGTATAGGCCTAATCTTACAGCCGAAATAGGGGGCACACGTTATTAGCTCTGGCGACACCCTAGTAAACAGAGTGTACAACAGACTGTGACAGCGAGCGTTCATTGCCACACAGATAGCACAGCTGCAGTGATCACAAGGAAGGAAAAGAAAGAAGTGACCCCTGAAAGTTTGCATGGCTATATGCTTGGGGATGTCTAACAGGCGAATCTCAAAGCCCACTAAGGGCTCCCAATCCTCCAATATGGAGAGCTATCTAATTTCAACTGAGGCGGCCTCCGGTGCAAGCAGGGAATTTCCATGAACTTAGTAGACAAACAGAGGCTGCTCAGATAATGAACCCAGACCCTGTACAATCCAGTTATGTCACTAAAGAGGACATTAAGCATCTATCGTCCAAAAATTACATAAAATAGGCTATGGTAGATATGAAGCTCATGTTTGGTGAATTAAAAAAGGATATTTTCGCAGTTGATCATAGGGTTGCGCAGGTGGAGGCAACAGTCCAGACCATGACTGACAGGATCGAAGATCTGGAAAATAGGAGCAGGCAGAATAACCTGCAGCTCTGTGGAGTGCCTGAAATGGTGAATCCGCCTGAAATAAATCAATACATCCAAGAGTTTTTCAAATTCCTCAAAAATGCACCTAATGCTGTAGAGATCCAGGTTGAAAGAGCACACCGTGCGCTTATACCCAGACCGCCAGCCAGAGCACCACCTAGGGATATCATTATTAAACTCTTCTCATACAAGGATAAGGAGGACATCCTTCGGCATGCTAGGAACAAACATCCCCTCCAATTCGATGGAACGGAAATCCAAGTTGGAATCTGATAAATTCGGGGGGGGGGGGTTGGCATATACAACTCAGACAGATTGTAAGTTCTTGGGATGAAGGCTTTTGTTTTTTTCACACACCCCGGGTTAGCAGGGGGATTGCACTTGGATTTTGTGGTTCAATTTTGATAAATGATTGGTTCTAATAATGGTTTTCAAATTTTCTTTTTGGGTTATTCTTACCTACAAAGTTTAATTTTCTGTTGAGATTGCATTTATAAGAGTGATGGGGTTACTACCTCCCGTTGAATACTACCTTTTCTTACTTTGTTTGCTAGTCTTTTCTTTCATCGCCTAGCCCTACTTACATTTTTGGGAAGGTCTCCTGCTATCTTCAGTCTTGATCTGAAACAGATCTTTGACCTCCCTCTCTTTTTCTCAATTTCCTAAACCCCCACTATTGTGAGTCCTTTTCCTCTCTACCTGTGGCATAAACTTATATCCCTGTACCTGAAATTTTTAATTTTTCTTCCCCTTCTCCCCCCCCTGCCCTTTTTTTTCCCTCCCTACTCTCACACACGTTCAGCTAACAGTTTACAAATGGCAAACCTACACGCCCACGCCAGAAGGCGCACCATTGATCTCTTCACTATAAATGTCAAGGGTCTTAATGGCCCAGAAAAGCGATCAATAGTCGCTCGTGACCTACACAGGACGGGAGGAGATATAGTTTTTATTCAGTAGATGCATTTCTCCAAGTTAAGGGAACCAAAGTGGTTTAACAGATATTACCCATCGGCTTACTTTGCTTCAGGGCCATCCAAAAGGAATGGAGTGGGCATATTATTCCGCTCCACAGTGCCTTTTCAACTAGAACAAACATTGGGTGACCCAAATGGTAGGTACTTGATCATAACAGGTACCTTATATGGCAGACCCATGACTCTGGCCAACATCTATTTTCCAAACAAGGCTCAGGACTTTTTTTTTTTTTTTTTTAAATTGCATGCGCTATCCGAATCATGAAAGTTTGATTTTGACTTTACTGTCACTTTAATGTCACCTGGTATTATAGCCAGATTAAACAAATCACAAAATGGACCTTTATTTAGCCATCGTGGTCCAACTTAAAAATAGCAATGTTCCACATTTGGAGGTAGATTTAGCAAGCAGTGGATGCCGCTTTCTACCCCTGAAGTTTCAGGTTCAGCTGAAACGTAAGTTAAGAAGCAGCGGTCATAACTTTTCCGCCATCTTACAAGTGGTGGATTAAAATACTACCAATCCGATACGATCAGGGTGATTGACACCCCCTGCTAACGTATGCTGTCGGCATAACACTTTATTTTAAAAACAAGTTAGTCATAAGGCATACATATGAGACAGTCCCAGTCAAAAACCACTGCAAACAAAGACTGTGCTTCGGTTTGGTAAGGAACAAGACTCCACATCTTTTGTGACATCACTCTGTCACTCCGCCTTGTGACTAACTTGTTTTTAAAATAAAGTGTTATATACTTTTATCCACTTCTGATTCTCAACCCTAGCTGGGATATCGATCTTTGCCTTTGTCTCCTATTTGGAGTTTTCCTGTGCCTAAATATCTAGAGCTTGATTTTGATGCTCTAGAGCATGTGATGTGAGTACCCTTATTTGCCCCTTTTTTTGAATATTTAAATAATCACAGGATTTCACTATATGTGTTTTTCCTTTATTTTCCTGAGGTTCACCTGCAAGTAACCATCGTGATTACCTAACCTGGGACTTTTTTCTTTTATCCTTTTGTGCACTATCACATTTGTTTTATATATATATATGTGTGTGTGTGTGTACAGATATATTTATGTGTATATATGTACAGGGAGTGCAGAATTATTAGGCAAGTTGTATTTTTGAGGATTAATTTTATTATTGAACAACAACCATGTTCTCAATGAACCCAAAAAACTCATTAATATCAAAGCTGAATAGTTTTGGAGGTAGTTTTTAGTTTGTTTTTAGTTATAGCTATTTTAGGGGGATATCTGTGTGTGCAGGTGACTATTACTGTGCATAATTATTAGGCAACTTAACAAAAAACAAATATATACCCATTTCAATTATTTATTTTTACCAGTGAAACCAATATAACATCTCAACATTCACAAATATACATTTCTGACATTCAAAAACAAAACAAAAACAAATCAGTGACCAATATAGCCACCTTTCTTTGCAAGGACACTCAAAAGCCTGCCATCCATGGATTCTGTCAGTGTTTTGATCTGTTCACCATCAACATTGCGTGCAGCAGCAACCACAGCCTCCCAGACACTGTTCAGAGAGGTGTACTGTTTTCCCTCCTTGTAAATCTCACATTTGATGATGGACCACAGGTTCTCAATGGGGTTCAGATCAGGTGAACAAGGAGGCCATGTCATTAGATTTTCTTCTTTTATACCCTTTCATGCCAGCCACGCTGTGGAGTACTTGGACACGTGTGATGGAGCATTGTCCTGCATGAAAATCATGTTTTTCTTGAAGGATGCAGACTTCTTCCTGTAACACTGCTTGAAGAAGGTGTCTTCCAGAAACTGGCAGTAGGACTGGGAGTTGAGCTTGACTCCATCCTCAACCCGAAAAGGCCCCACAAGCTCATCTTTGATGATACCAGCCCAAACCAGTACTCCACCTCCACCTTGCTGGCGTCTGAGTCGGACTGGAGCTCTCTGCTTGTCATGGCACCTGCTGCACCCGGTGCCTTGTTAAACACACAAAAAACATTAAAATAAAGGGACATTAAAATCCAAACTGCGGTTTGCTGGTCACACTTGCAGCAGGACTACAAACACAGAGCTCCCTTAAAAGGCATTGAGGGGAGTAGAGGAGAGTTGATATTGGCCTGTAGTAGTACCTGAGATTAGAGGAAGATTGTATAGGCCTAATCTTACAGCCGAAATAGGGGGCACACGTTATTAGCTCTGGCGACACCCTAGTAAACAGAGTGTACAACAGACTGTGACAGCGAGCGTTCATTGCCACACAGATAGCACAGCTGCAGTGATCACAAGGAAGGAAAAGAAAGAAGTGACCCCTGAAAGTTTGCATGGCTATATGCTTGGGGATGTCTAACAGGCGAATCTCAAAGCCCACTAAGGGCTCCCAATCCTCCAATATGGAGAGCTATCTAATTTCAACTGAGGCGGCCTCCGGTGCAAGCAGGGAATTTCCATGAACTTAGTAGACAAACAGAGGCTGCTCAGATAATGAACCCAGACCCTGTACAATCCAGTTATGTCACTAAAGAGGACATTAAGCATCTATCGTCCAAAAATTACATAAAATAGGCTATGGTAGATATGAAGCTCATGTTTGGTGAATTAAAAAAGGATATTTTCGCAGTTGATCATAGGGTTGCGCAGGTGGAGGCAACAGTCCAGACCATGACTGACAGGATCGAAGATCTGGAAAATAGGAGCAGGCAGAATAACCTGCAGCTCTGTGGAGTGCCTGAAATGGTGAATCCGCCTGAAATAAATCAATACATCCAAGAGTTTTTCAAATTCCTCAAAAATGCACCTAATGCTGTAGAGATCCAGGTTGAAAGAGCACACCGTGCGCTTATACCCAGACCGCCAGCCAGAGCACCACCTAGGGATATCATTATTAAACTCTTCTCATACAAGGATAAGGAGGACATCCTTCGGCATGCTAGGAACAAACATCCCCTCCAATTCGATGGAACGGAAATCCAAGTTGGAATCTGATAAATTCGGGGGGGGGGGGTTGGCATATACAACTCAGACAGATTGTAAGTTCTTGGGATGAAGGCTTTTGTTTTTTTCACACACCCCGGGTTAGCAGGGGGATTGCACTTGGATTTTGTGGTTCAATTTTGATAAATGATTGGTTCTAATAATGGTTTTCAAATTTTCTTTTTGGGTTATTCTTACCTACAAAGTTTAATTTTCTGTTGAGATTGCATTTATAAGAGTGATGGGGTTACTACCTCCCGTTGAATACTACCTTTTCTTACTTTGTTTGCTAGTCTTTTCTTTCATCGCCTAGCCCTACTTACATTTTTGGGAAGGTCTCCTGCTATCTTCAGTCTTGATCTGAAACAGATCTTTGACCTCCCTCTCTTTTTCTCAATTTCCTAAACCCCCACTATTGTGAGTCCTTTTCCTCTCTACCTGTGGCATAAACTTATATCCCTGTACCTGAAATTTTTAATTTTTCTTCCCCTTCTCCCCCCCCTGCCCTTTTTTTTCCCTCCCTACTCTCACACACGTTCAGCTAACAGTTTACAAATGGCAAACCTACACGCCCACGCCAGAAGGCGCACCATTGATCTCTTCACTATAAATGTCAAGGGTCTTAATGGCCCAGAAAAGCGATCAATAGTCGCTCGTGACCTACACAGGACGGGAGGAGATATAGTTTTTATTCAGTAGATGCATTTCTCCAAGTTAAGGGAACCAAAGTGGTTTAACAGATATTACCCATCGGCTTACTTTGCTTCAGGGCCATCCAAAAGGAATGGAGTGGGCATATTATTCCGCTCCACAGTGCCTTTTCAACTAGAACAAACATTGGGTGACCCAAATGGTAGGTACTTGATCATAACAGGTACCTTATATGGCAGACCCATGACTCTGGCCAACATCTATTTTCCAAACAAGGCTCAGGACTTTTTTTTTTTTTTTTTTAAATTGCATGCGCTATCCGAATCATGAAAGTTTGATTTTGACTTTACTGTCACTTTAATGTCACCTGGTATTATAGCCAGATTAAACAAATCACAAAATGGACCTTTATTTAGCCATCGTGGTCCAACTTAAAAATAGCAATGTTCCACATTTGGAGGTAGATTTAGCAAGCAGTGGATGCCGCTTTCTACCCCTGAAGTTTCAGGTTCAGCTGAAACGTAAGTTAAGAAGCAGCGGTCATAACTTTTCCGCCATCTTACAAGTGGTGGATTAAAATACTACCAATCCGATACGATCAGGGTGATTGACACCCCCTGCTAACGTATGCTGTCGGCATAACACTTTATTTTAAAAACAAGTTAGTCATAAGGCATACATATGAGACAGTCCCAGTCAAAAACCACTGCAAACAAAGACTGTGCTTCGGTTTGGTAAGGAACAAGACTCCACATCTTTTGTGACATCACTCTGTCACTCCGCCTTGTGACTAACTTGTTTTTAAAATAAAGTGTTATATACTTTTATCCACTTCTGATTCTCAACCCTAGCTGGGATATCGATCTTTGCCTTTGTCTCCTATTTGGAGTTTTCCTGTGCCTAAATATCTAGAGCTTGATTTTGATGCTCTAGAGCATGTGATGTGAGTACCCTTATTTGCCCCTTTTTTTGAATATTTAAATAATCACAGGATTTCACTATATGTGTTTTTCCTTTATTTTCCTGAGGTTCACCTGCAAGTAACCATCGTGATTACCTAACCTGGGACTTTTTTCTTTTATCCTTTTGTGCACTATCACATTTGTTTTATATATATATATGTGTGTGTGTGTGTACAGATATATTTATGTGTATATATGTACAGGGAGTGCAGAATTATTAGGCAAGTTGTATTTTTGAGGATTAATTTTATTATTGAACAACAACCATGTTCTCAATGAACCCAAAAAACTCATTAATATCAAAGCTGAATAGTTTTGGAGGTAGTTTTTAGTTTGTTTTTAGTTATAGCTATTTTAGGGGGATATCTGTGTGTGCAGGTGACTATTACTGTGCATAATTATTAGGCAACTTAACAAAAAACAAATATATACCCATTTCAATTATTTATTTTTACCAGTGAAACCAATATAACATCTCAACATTCACAAATATACATTTCTGACATTCAAAAACAAAACAAAAACAAATCAGTGACCAATATAGCCACCTTTCTTTGCAAGGACACTCAAAAGCCTGCCATCCATGGATTCTGTCAGTGTTTTGATCTGTTCACCATCAACATTGCGTGCAGCAGCAACCACAGCCTCCCAGACACTGTTCAGAGAGGTGTACTGTTTTCCCTCCTTGTAAATCTCACATTTGATGATGGACCACAGGTTCTCAATGGGGTTCAGATCAGGTGAACAAGGAGGCCATGTCATTAGATTTTCTTCTTTTATACCCTTTCATGCCAGCCACGCTGTGGAGTACTTGGACACGTGTGATGGAGCATTGTCCTGCATGAAAATCATGTTTTTCTTGAAGGATGCAGACTTCTTCCTGTAACACTGCTTGAAGAAGGTGTCTTCCAGAAACTGGCAGTAGGACTGGGAGTTGAGCTTGACTCCATCCTCAACCCGAAAAGGCCCCACAAGCTCATCTTTGATGATACCAGCCCAAACCAGTACTCCACCTCCACCTTGCTGGCGTCTGAGTCGGACTGGAGCTCTCTGCCCTTTACCAATCCAGCCACGGGCCCATCCATCTGGCCCATCAAAACTCACTCTCATTTCATCAGTCCATAATGTATATTGTACGAAAAATACCATCATATATATAGAAATATGTATTTATGAATACATTGAACATATTCTGCTATATGAAGAACATTGGAATGTGAATATTAATATTTTCATGTCGGGTTAGCGCACTTGAGAATATGCAATTGGGTTTTGCTCATGAGTAGGGTGCGCCATTGACTTCTATGGGAATACATTAAAGCAATTGCGATATTCTAACTCCTGCATTTTGCGTGCATTGAGTTAGCGCACAAGCAAAACAATTTTACGCTCAGATAGCGTGCGAACGGGAGCGATAAATACCACTCCAGTCGTAATCTGGCCCTTGATGTGTTCAGCTAGCTTGTAGTAGTGCATAGCTGCTTCTTCAACAAAGTATACAAAAAGAATGAAGCAAATTTGATATTAGAAGTAAAATGTAAAGTTGTTTTAAATTGTATGCTTTATCTAAATCATGAAAGATAAGTTTTTATATTTATGGCCATTTAACCGTTACACAAAAGGATTTATATATATGTCTTTGCTTCAGGAAGCTCCAGCACTCTCGGCTGTTAAGTTACAGCCGAGAGCTTGAGCTCCTAAAGCTTCAGGCATCTGCCGTATATGGAGCTGGGAGGGATGGGTCAGCTACACTACAGAAAAGGGGATCTGGGGGTGTGGGAGACCATAACTAAAGATCATGGGTGGGGTGGGGTGGGAGGGACACTACGCTACAGAAAATATGTATAAAAATAATTAAAAAATTAAAAAAAAAACATTTAAAAAAAAAAAAAAAGATCATTTATAGGTACTGGCAGACAGCTGCCAGTACCTAAAATGGCGGGTAATAGTTAGTGGGGGGAGGTTTAAAGAGCTGTTTTGGGGGGGATCAGAGAGGTTGGGGGGTAAGGGGAGATTATACACTGCAGAAAATATAAAAAATATTTTAAAAAATGTTTAATAAAAAAAAAAAGCCTTATATTTTCGAAGATGGGGGTTACCAGAGAGGGGTGAGGAAGGGAAGAGAGCTGTTTGGGAGGGATCAGGGATGGGAAGTCTCAGGTGAGAGGCTAATCTCTACACTAAAGATAAAATTAACATTTTAAGATACATAACTACCCCTTCATTGCCAGGAATAATAGAAGTGTGGTGCGCAGCTGCAATTAGCAGCCTTTAAATTACCAAAAAGCATTGGCACAGCCATATATGTCTGCTATTTCTGAACAAAGGGGATCCCAGAGAAACTTTTACAAACATTTGTGCCATGATTGCATAAGCAGTATGTCAATCATTTCTGTAATAAACCCAAAGTTTGTGAAAAAAGTACCATTTTTTTTTTTTTTTTTTTTATTGCATTTAGCAGTGAAATGGTGGCATGAAATATACCAAACTGGGACTTCTTTTGATAGGTAAATACAAAAAAAACAAGGCTAAAAAAACAAGGCTAAAAAAAAATGCTAAAAATTCTTGGGCAAGTTTTTGTCTGAAAGTCCCGGTAGTGAAAGTATTTTTGGTAATGTTTTAGTCTTTAGTATTTTATTATGCTACTTCAAAAAGTAAATAATTTAAAAATAAGATATATAATAAATTTAGAAATAAATTAGAAAAGTATTCTTATTGCACAGCATAAAATGAAACAACACTAGGAATTCTACAAGAGAGATTTCTGAACTGCCAGCAAACAAAGAGTTGCTATACTGTGTCATTTAGAAACCGAGTGTCAAAAAACTGCAATTGCCCTTGGCACTTTGGTCTGGAACTTTAGTTTCCCAAAGCTATATAAATCACCACAGTGAGTAACGCTGTCTGCAACAGATACGCTACAATTAGAAAGCTATATCTGTATATATATTTATAGTATTTGTGTTTAAAACTTAATATATGTTTTTGCTTTTCTCTAAAATATGTCTCTAATTAGAGACCAAAAGAGACAAGTTTGTGACACTGATCTAAGATACAATTTACAGTACAAGCCAACTGACAAATTCACACTTCCCAAAGGTGTGAACAGAAGAAATATAAAAACAAAGGAGAGTCAGTGGCGCCTAAGGCTGACTGGTTAGGAACAGATCTATTCAAATATGATTCACTAAAAATACACCTGACTGAATATAGCTAAAATAGGCAATGAACTACAAAAACAGAAAATATATGGGCATAAAATTTAATGCTACAACGATAGACAATGACAAATGAAATACACAATATACAAATGATATACACCGGTGTTTGACACATAAAAGGTAATGCAATATGTCTAGCTAGACTTAGATAAAACAGTGGTTGATAAAATGCTTATACTAAATGCATACTGTGAGTAGCAGGGATACAAATTCAACCATTAAAAAACGATAAGCAACAATGTGTATTAATGATTAAAAATGCAATATGAACAAAAAATGATCCAGGCCGCTTGTTGGATTAAAAAATCCCTAAAGTTCCAGAGTTATATTGTTACCAGTTCATTGGCAAAAAGAATTCTCAAATGGATTCCAAAACATCAGTTAGACGATTTTTCAAAGTTAAAAAAATAAAGGCTTTTGTAGCTGAAACGCATAGACGTTCTGACAGTCTGCTCCCACAACCAAGTTGATACTCCCAGGACCGACTCTTTCAACGTGCTTGGATAGCACACACTGAGTCGGTAGTAGTGTATTGAAGGATCTTCAGCAGTCTTAATAAGTGCGCACACTTCCACGGTCCTGATTGGACCACTGCCATCATTACCCTGCCCACTGGTAATGGGTGCAATAAGCGAGGACGCTTTGATCTCCGAAGTGAGTAAAAAACTTTTTATACGCTGCTATGAAACAGATTGACCTGATATTGTCATAATACAGCGAACTGTGATATCGCTGAAGAAATTGAGCTAAACATACTTAGCGGAATATAACCCCTGCCTCACATTCATTTTTTTTTAACTTTGAAAAATTGTTTAACTGATGTTTTGGAATCCATTTGAGAATTCTTTTTGCCAATGAACTGGTAACAATATAACTCTGGAACTTTAGGGATTTTTTAATCCAACAGGTGGCCTGGATCATTTTTTTGCCCATATATTTTCTGTTTTTGTAGGTCATTGCCTATTTTAGCTATATTCAGTCAGGTGTATAATCCAACATATGCATATGTTGGATTATAATTATAAGTGTTGAGGACACAATTTATTAACACTCAGGCCTAAATTTAGAGTTGGGCGGTAGCCGTCAAAACCAGCGTTAGAGGCTCCTAACGCTGGTTTTTACCGCCCTCTGGTATTTGGAGTCAGTCATTAAAGGGTCTAACGCTCACTTTTCAGCCACGACTTTTCCATACCGCAGATCCCCTTACGTCAATTGCGTATCCTATCTTTTCAATGGTATCTTTCTAACTCCGGTATTTAGAGTCGTGGCTGAAGTGAGCGTTAGAACTCTAACGACAAAACTCAAGCCGCAGAAAAAAGTCAGTAGTTAAGAGCTTTCTGGGCTAACGCCGGTTTATAAAGCTCTTAACTACTGTGCTCTAAAGTACACTAACACCCATAAACTACCTATGTACCCCTAAACCGAGGTCCCCCCACATCGCCGCCACTCGATTACATTTTTTAACCCCTAATCTGCCGACCGCCACCTACGTTATCCTTATGTACCCCTAATATGCTGCCTCTAACACCGCCGACCCCTATATTATATTTATTAACCCCTAACCTGCCCCCCACAACATCGCCGGCAGCTATCTACAATAATTAACCCCTAATCTGCCGACCGCAAAGTGCCGCTACTTACTTTATCCTTATGTACCCCTAATCTGCTGCCCCTAACACCGCCGACCCCTATATTATATTTGTTAGAGCCTAATCTGCCCCCCTCAACGTCGCCTCCACCTGCCTACACTTATTAACCCCTAATCTGCCGAGCGGATCTCACCGCTACTATAATAAAGTTATTAACCCCTAATCCGCCTCACTCCCGCCTCAATAACCCTATAATAAATAGTATTAACCCCTAATCTGCCCTCCCTAACATCGCTGACACCTAACTTAAATTATTAACCCCTAATCTGCCAACCGAATCTCGCCGCTACTGTAATAAATGGATTAACCCCTAAAGCTAAGTCTAACCCTAACCCTAACACCCCCCTAAATTAAATATAATTTAAATCTAACTAAATAAATTAACTCTTATTAAATAAATTATTCCTATTTAAAGCTAAATACTTACCTGTAAAATAAATCCTAATATAGCTACAATATAAATTATAATTATATTATAGCTATTTTAGGATTTATATTTATTTTACAGGTAACTTTGTATTTATTTTAACCAGGTTCAATAGCTATTAAATAGTTAAGAACTATTTAATAGCTAAAATAGTTAAAATAATTACAAAATTACCTGTAAAATAAATCCTAACCTAAGTTACAATTAAACCTAACACTACACTATCAATAAATTAATTAAATAAAATACCTACAATTACCTACAATTAAACCTAACACTACACTATCAATAAATG
Source organism: Bombina bombina (assembly GCF_027579735.1). Classification (NCBI taxonomy): domain Eukaryota; kingdom Metazoa; phylum Chordata; class Amphibia; order Anura; family Bombinatoridae; genus Bombina; species Bombina bombina. The sequence continues at coordinate 143,758,313 of NC_069509.1, read as the reverse complement.
AATTAAATACAATATCTACAAATAAATACAATGAAATAAACTAACTAAAGTACAAAAAATAAAAAAGAACTAAGTTACAAAAAATAAAAAAATATTTACAAACATCAGAAAAATATTACAACAATTTTAAACTAATTACACCTACTCTAAGCCCCCTAATAAAATAACAAAGACCCCCAAAATAAAAAATACCCTACCATATTCTAAATTACAAAAGTTCAAAGCTCTTTTACCTTACCAGCCCTGAACAGGGCCCTTTGCGGGGCATGCCCCAAAGAATTCAGCTCTTTTGAGTGTAAAAAAACACATACAATACCCCCCCCCAACATTACAACCCACCACCCACATACCCCTAATCTAACCCAAACCCCCCTTAAATAAACCTAACACTAAGCCCCTGAAGATCTTCCTACCTTATCTTCACCATACCAGGTTCACCGATCGATCCAGAAGAGCTCCTCTGATGTCTTGATCCAAGCCCAAGCGGGGGGCTGAAGATGTCCATGATCCGGCTGAAGTCTTCATCCAAGCGGGAGCTGAAGAGGTCCATGATCCGGCTGAAGTCTTCTATCAAGCGGCATCTTCAATCTTCTTTCTTCCGGATCGGAACAGCCAATAGAATGTGAGCTCAATCTGATTGGCTGATTGAATCAGCCAATCGGATTGAACTTGATTCTGATTGGCTGATTCCATCAGCCAATCAGAATTTTCCTACCTTAATTCCGATTGGCTGATAGAATCCTATCAGCCAATCAGAATTCGAGGGACGCCATCTTGGATGACGTCCCTTAAAGGAACCGTCATTTGTTGGGAAGTCGTCGGTGAAGATGGATGTTCCGCGTCGGCGGGATGAACATGGATCCGGAAGAAAGAAGATTGAAGATGCCGTTGATAGAAGACTTCAGCCGGATCATGGACATCTTCAGCCCCCCGCTTGGGCTTGGATCAAGACATCGGAGGAGCTCTTCTGGATCGATCGGTGAACCTGGTATGGTGAAGATAAGGTAGGAAGATCTTCAGGGGCTTAGTGTTAGGTTTATTTAAGGGGGGTTTGGGTTAGATTAGGGGTATGTGGGTGGTGGGTTGTAATGTTGGGGGAAGGTATTGTATGTGTTTTTTTTACAGGCAAAAAAGCTGAATTCTTTGGGGCATGCCCCGCAAAGGGCCCTGTTCAGGGCTGGTAAGGTAAAAGAGCTTTGAACTTTTGTAATTTAGAATAGGGTAGGGCATTTTTTTATTTTGGGGGTCTTTGTTATTTTATTAGGGGGCTTAGAGTAGGTGTAATTAGTTTAAAATTGTTGTAATATTTTTCTGATGTTTGTAAATATTTTTTTATTTTTTGTAACTTAGTTCTTTTTTATTTTTTGTACTTTAGTTAGTTTATTTAATTGTAGTTATTTGTAGATATTGTATTTAATTAATTTATTGATAGTGTAGTGTTAGGTTTAATTGTAGGTATTTGTAGGTATTTTATTTAATTAATTTATTGATAGTGTAGTGTTAGGTTTAATTGTAACTTAGGTTAGGATTTATTTTACAGGTAATTTTGTAATTATTTTAACTATTTTAGCTATTAAATAGTTCTTAACTATTTAATAGCTATTGTACCTGGTTAAAATAAATACAAAGTTACCTGTAAAATAAATATAAATCCTAAAATAGCTATAATATAATTATAATTTATATTGTAGCTATATTAGGATTTATTTTACAGGTAAGTATTTAGCTTTAAATAGGAATAATTTATTTAATAAGAGTTAATTTATTTCGTTAGATTTAAATTATATTTAACTTAGGGGGGGTGTTAGTGTTAGGGTTAGACTTAGCTTTAGGGGTTAATACATTTATTAGAATAGCGGTGAGCTCCAGTCTGGCAGATTAGGGGTTAATGTTTGAAGTTTGGTGTCGGCGATGTTAGGGAGGGCAGATTAGGGGTTAATACTATTTATTATAGGGTTATTGAGGCGGGAGTGAGGCAGATTAGGGGTTAATAACTTTATTATAATAGCGGTGCGGTCCGCTCGGCAGATTAGGGGTTAATAAGTGTAGGCAGGTGGAGGCGACGTTGTGGGGGGCAGATTAGGAGTTAATAAATATAATATAGGGGTCGGCGGTGTTAGGGGCAGCAAATTAGGGGTACATAGGGATAATGTAAGTAGCGGCGGTTTACGGAGCGGCAGATTAGGGGTTAAAAAAAATATGCAGGTGTCAGCGATAGCGGGGGCAGCAGAATAGGGGTTAATAAGTGTAAGGTTAGGGGTGTTTAGACTCGGGGTACATGTTAGAGTGTTAGGCGCAGACATAGGAAGTGTTTCCCCATAGCAAACAATGGGGCTGCGTTAGGAGCTGAACGCGGCTTTTTTGCAGGTGTTAGGTTTTTTTTCAGCTCAAACAGCCCCATTGTTTTCTATGGGGGAATCGTGCACGAGCACGTTTTTGAAGCTGGCCGCATGCGTAAGCACCGCTGGTATTGAGAGTTGAAGTTGCGGTAAATATACTCTACGCTCCTTTTTTTGGAGCCTAACGCAGCCATTCTGTGAACTCTAAATACCAGCGGTATTTAAAAGGTGCGGCCAGAAAAAAAGCCAGCGTAGCTAACGCACCCCTTTGGCCGCAGAACTCTAAATCTAGGCGTCAGTATGTACACAATGTGATAATGTGTGGGTTTTCAAATAAAGAGTATTATTGGCACTTAAATGTAAACACATACAGGAAGTACTTGGTTGAAGCACTTCCGGGTCATGCATTTTGAGCCGGAAGTAGTGAGAGGTTGGTGCTTTTACTGAACAGGAAGTGAGAGGTGTTTGTGTATTTGTTTGCTTATTTAAGGTGCAGTGTGTTTGTACACTTTATGTTCTGAGGAAGGGGAGGTTTACTCCCCGAAACGTCAATAAATTTGACCCCTGTTTTTGAAGAAATCCTGTCTGGTTCCTGTTTTTGCAGATTATTATTATTATATATACATATATATATATATATATATATATATATATATATATATATATATATATATATATATATATATATATATACATATACATACACATACACAGGTACATATTCAATTCACCCAAATTTCATCCATGCAGGTATTCAGTTCGGACAAATATTGGATTCAAATTCATTACTCTTTTTCCAATGAAAACCACTAATATAGACAATAATATTAACACAAATCTTACATTATAGGGTTTCAACATTTAAAAAAAACCAAAAAAACTATCTTTCATTGTTAAAAGGACTGTCCCTAACATGTCATTAAAAATACTATAGCAGGATTGGACAGGGGACCATGGGCAAAGGAATGGTAAGATCCTCTTTACATCATTACAAACACATGATCAACCAAACAATATAACTCCTTCCCCCAATTCCTGCACTTTTTTTTACACTAAACAGCATGCTTAAATGAACAAACAGGGGCACTTTAATTCATCAAAATTTACATTTCACTTGTGTTGTGAAAAAATACTTACCTTTTAATCTTGACAGCCACTCCAGTTTCCTCCACCAGTCGCAAAGCCTTTTCCTGGGTCTAAAATGAGGAATCCGTCTTCCTCCAATCACAGCGTTGAATCAGACACTAATTCCCCCAGGAGGGGAAGCTGTGATTGGAGGATGACCCATCCATTATTTCTGACGTCAGAAAGTAAGAACCCTGTATGAAAAGATTGAGGGAAGGGTTTTATGACCACACTAGGAAGAAGGACATGGGGTGAAGAAAAGGACAAGGGGCTGGGCTGAAGAGGGGGGTTTATAAACCCCATACAGGAAGTAATAGGACACATTTTAATCAGGAACAGCACAGTGGGAGATTAATTTCCCGCCCTCCCTCCCTGGATATGGGCTTAACAAGATGTCCCAGCATTGGCGGGGTGCTTGCCCTGGTTGGTAGAGGCTTACGCCTG